>NC_136623.1:11260592-11595592 GCF_933228915.1 Telmatherina bonti
TTCTGTCCCTTTTTGACACTAACAAGCGGGCTCACTGGGGGATATGAGGGCACTGCATGATGTGCAAAGAGCCTCCAGTTAGTAGAAGCAGATTCTACCTTTATTCACTTAAAGATCTCAGACCTGAGCTCCATCTGCAGCCCATTGCTGAACGTTCCCCTCACCAGTCCATGAGCTCTGCATGCTCAGAGGTGGTTTGGATATTTAATTTTCCTGCTCACACATAAACACGTCATTCAGACGCTGATTCAGACAAATAGTTCCAGTTGACGATTTTCTTCATTTTTTTTCTCTTCTGCACCACAATGAACCAGAACTTTAGAACATTTAAACAAACACCAACTAAAACTAAAGCCAGTTTTGTAAACTTGTGGGCATTCCCTTCATATTTCTTCCCTGTAAAAAGAGGCTAAATCCTGTCTCTTGTGAGTCCAGCTGGTAGTGCAGAACTTTCAACAACTGCTTCTTGAGATTGATATTCTTAATTGTTTTCTCTTTTTATTTAGTTTGATCCACTCCACAGTTACATGTTGAATGGTAAAAGCCTGACCTGAAGGAACTCCAAAAACACGAGTATAAGAGAAAATAATGCAGAAAAGGTAATTATGTATTAGTGTAGGTGTGCAGCAGACTGGTCATGACCCCATGGTTTACAATGCTTTCAGCACTGCAATCTGGTCGTGACCCAATAATGACCCAAAGGACTAATCAGGTTTCTTTTGGCATGTCCTTCCCTGAACTGCATTTGGAAATTAGTCACAAGCACTCGTATGGATTAATATGTGGTACAAAAATACGATCTGTGAGCCATAATCAGGCAGTCAGCCTGTTTGTCGAGCATGCTGAACTGACCGAACGCCGCTCAAAGTGGGATTAGCGTCACCACAAAAAATAACTTGTTTCTTCACCTGCTGCAACCAGTAGAGTCAGTCAGAGTTTACCGCACTGGTCAGGTTGTGATCCGCATCCACTATTTGACCTTATTAAAATGGCTGTTGCGGGTCAGAGTTCAAGAGGAGGATTATGGCGTCTTGCCAACGACCCGTTTGAACTCTCAGGAGTACCACAGCGGTGATTAGGAAATATTATAGAGATGATGTGGCTGAGACATAAAAGGAAGTGGAGAAAGAGAAAAAGGAAGGTTTTATTACTCTAATTAAAGCTCCTGAAAGTGATTTAATCAAAATATTGATGAAGACCAAGTTGTTGGAATATCTTCTAAATAAAATTGTTGATAATCCTTTTCAAAGACAACGAATAGAAGTTTAACCTGAACTTTAATGTCATTTTATGACCTCGTCTTATGTGAAATTGAGCATTTGCCTTGTGGATTCATCTTTGTGCTACATTTAGGATCCTTAAAATGTGGTTTTAGTTCATTTCGGTTAACTAAAGGTTAAAACATTTCCGTAAACAGGGACTGTGCAAAGACAGACTCGTGGTTGTTTTGGATGATGTTGAATTGATTATGTCAGGGTCTGACTTTCATGTGACATGGGACATGTTCTTCAGGCATGGCCATTGTCCAAACAGGTGAATGCAGAGTATCTGAATCTTTTAATGATTTGTTTTGTAAATCATGAAACATTCAAAGTCTTTGCAGTTTCATATCGAGGAACATCGTTCTGAAATGACTTTACAATTTATAAATCTAATTTATTTAAATATGTCTTTGTCTGCAAATCTTTTTTTTTAGACTCTGTCTCACTGTGGTGCTCCTTTTTAATCTACAATCATTTAAGCAGCCTGTTGCCAAAAACTTAAATGCTGAATCTTGTTCCTTTCCCATTTTTGTTTTAAGTCCTGCTTACTTTTCCAGTGTTTTGTTGCTTTGATCTAATGTTTTAGAGGTTTGCTGCTGCCATCAAAATCAAGATAATGTTTTTCTTTACATAAAATGGAAAATGTTTTGGATTCAGTTGTTGAAATTTTTTCGTGTTCTATTAAAAATAAAATTAGTTGGGTTTTTTTTTTAGACTAATAAATCCTTGTACTTTTTTTTAAATAAATTGCTATGAAAATTTTTTAAATTTTCATAGCAAGCATCCCAGCTGTTTTGCAGTTGGTACAACAGTTGATGATTTCATAGTTTTCTTTAAGCTAAAAAATGCTAAAGGGAGTTAGAAGATGATACTAAACAAAGGGTAACTTAGTGTTTGCAGACTCAAAGTGCTTCTCAAAGGTAGTAATGTGTCCTCTTTGCATGGATACTTTCCTGTTGAGTCCTTAAGCGGTCATGAAAGACTCCTTTCATGCATTGGGAAAAAAAAAAAAGAAAGTACTTCCTACACCGCCATACCTATAACACACAACTATTCTGTAAGCAAAAATGGCTGCCTTAGCTTGCCACCTTGCAGTCTATTAAAGTGGAAATTCATAGTTTGTTATTCTTTGATGGGATACATGATGATTCTGACAAAGTATTTCTGACAAAAAGTATGTTGCAGCAACCTTCATCATTCAAAAGACATTATTACATTTTCAGTTTAATGCACCATTTAAATATTCATTCATTCATTTTCTTAGTCCGACTGAGGGTTGCAGGGAAGCTGGAGCCTATCCCAAAAAAAACCCCCTCCATCTTCATCTTCATCTTCGTGCCGCTTATCCGGGGTCGGGTCGCGGGGGCAGCAGCCTAAGCAGGGAAGCCCAGACTTCCCTCTCCCCAGCCACATTTGCCAACTCTGCGGGGGGATCCCGAGGCGTTCCCAGGCCAGCCGAGAGATATAATCTCTCCAGCGTGTCCTGGGTCTTCCCCGGGGTCTCCGCCCAGAGGGACGTGCCTGGAACACCTCACCAGGGAGGTCCAGGAGGCATCCTGACCAGATGCCCGAGCCACCTCAACTGGTTCCTTTCGATGCGGAGGAGCAGCGGCTCTACTCTGAGCCCCTCCCGGATGACCGAGCTCCTCACCCTAGAGGAAACTCATTTCAGCCGCCTGTATAAGAGATCTCGTTCTTTCGGTCACGACCCACAGCTCATGACCATAGGTGAGGGTAGGAACGTAGATCGACTGGTAAATCGAGAGCTTCGCCTTCTGGCTCAGTTCCTTCTTCACCACGACAGACCAGCGCAGAGTCCGCATTACTGCAGACGCCGCACCGATCCGTCTGTCGATCTCGCGCTCTATCCTTTCCTCACTCGTGAACAAGACCCCGAGATATTTAAACTCCTCCACTTGAGGCAGGACCTCACTCCCGACCCGGAGAGGGCAATCCACCCTATTCCGGCTGAGGACCATGGTCTCAGATTTGGAGGTGCTGATTCTCATCCCAGCCGCTTCACACTCCGCCACGAATTGCTCAAGCGAGAGCTGGAGATCACGACCAGATGAAGCCAACAGGACCACGTCATCCGCAAAAAGCAGGGACCCAATCCTGAGGCCACCAAGTCGGATCCCCTCAACACCTCGGCTGCACCTAGAAATTCTGTCCATATCAGTTATGAACAGAATCAGTGATAAAGGGCGGCCTTGGCGGAGTCCAACCCTCACCTGAAACGAATCCGACTTACTACCGGCAATGCGGACCAAGCTCTGACACCTGTTGTACAGGGATCGGACAGCTCGCACAAGGGGGTCCGGAACCCCATACTCCCGGAGTACCCCCCACAGGAGCTCCCGGGGGACACGGTTGAACGCCTTCCCCAGGTCCACAAAGCACATGTAGACTGGTTGGCCAAACTCCCATGCCCCCTCCAGGACCCCAAAGAGGTTATAGAGCTGGTCCACTGTTCCGCGACCAGGACAAAAACCACACTGCTCCTCCTCAATCTGGGATTCGACTATCCGGCGGACCCTCCTCTCCAGGACCCCTGAATAGACCTTACCAGGGAGGCTGAGGAGTGTGATTCCCCTGTAATTGGAACACACCCTCCGGTCCCCCTTCTTAAAAAGGGGGACCACCACCCCAGTCTGCCAATCCAGCGGTACTGCCCCCGATGTCCACGCGATGCTGCAGAGGTGTGTCACCCAGGACAGCCCCACAGCATCCAGAGCCTTAAGGAACTCCGGGCGGATCTCATCCACCCCCGGGGCCTTGCCACCAAGGAGCTTTTTGACCACCTCAGCAACCTCAGCCCCAGAGATAGGAGAGTCCACCCCTGAGTCCACCAGCTCTGCTTCCTCATCGGAAGACGTGTTGGTAGGATTGAGGAGGTCTTCGAAGTATTCCTTCCACCGACCCACAACGTCCCAAGTTGAGGTCAGCAGATCCCCACCTCCACTGTACACAGTATTGATGGAGCACTGCTTCCCCCTCCTGAGCCGCCGGATGGTGGACCAGAATCTCCTCGAAGCCGTCTGGAAGTCTCTCTCCATGGCCTCGCCGAAATCCTCCCATGCCTTGGCGACAGCCGAAGCCGCATGCCGCTTAGCCCGTCGGTACCCATCAGCTGCCTCCAGAGTCCCATTTCCAAGAAGGCCCGATAGGACTCCTTCTTCAGCTTGACGGCATCCCTCACTGCTGGTGTCCACCAACGAGTCCTGGGATTAACGCCACGACAGGCACCAACGACCTTACAGCCACAGCTCCGGCTGGCCGCCTCAGCAATAGAGGCACGGAACACAGCCCATTCGGACTCAATGTCCCCCGCCTCACCCGGGACATGTTTGAAGCTTTGCAGAAAAAAAACATTTAAATATATATTGTGTATTTGTGTGGCATAGCATTTTCCTTTGGTGGGAAACCACATGACCTTCATCACAGGATGGATCACCAACTGTTTAACCATGAACGCAAAATGGAGTATTAATCATCACCAGCTGAAATATCAGCAAGGTTTGGAAAAATGGAAAAAAAAAAGTAAAAAACATTTTTTTTAAACATGAAGGAGAATATCAAGAAATATAATAGCTGCAGGGTCGTCATAATTGAAGTCACAATTAATATTTAAGTCATTAAAACCTTTTTGGAAAATAAAAAGAGGGAGTACATACTAAGAGATTCAAAGATTGGGTTGAACTGAGGGGAAGTTGATGGTTTGGGGGGGTGAGAGTGGCCTCATCCTCGTGCCTCCAGTCAAGCAGAAAATCTCAGCAAATTAGTTACCGCGACGACGGCTGATCGGGGAGCTTTCATCCCGCACAGCAGGAAAGCTGCCATGGGATCAGGATAAGAAACACTGGCCTGAACAACATCTTCCCTCACCCTTCTTCAGCGCTGCTCCTCACCCCCTCCTCTGTCCTCCCCCTGCTCTGTCACTGTCCAACCATCCATTACCGTTTGGGAGGGAGCCGGGGGCTCATCGGCCCGTTTGGCTGTTAAATGCCTCTCCAGCATTAGCACTCCTGAAAAGGTGTCACATAAACACCAAGCAGCTGCTAAGAAGTGCAGCAAACCCTGGGGAGGGCACTTGAGTCTTTCGGTGTGTGTCCTCGGTCTGCAGTGTATTAGGGACACTGAAGTCAAATGAATGTAGTGTAATACTACAGTCCTGCACTGAATCATCCCTTTATGAAGGTCAGTTTGAGTTTTATTTATTTAACTTTGTGGCCTCGGGTCAGGACACCCTTCAGTTCTATGATGCCTTAAGGTATATGCTGAGGGCTGAATTAGGAGCTCTCCAAAAATGCATTAATACAGTTAAACACAATTTAATCACAATTTAATCACAGCTTCCAGTGAAAGTCATTCTCATGGAGTCATTTCAGGATTTCAATAAGATACCATGAAGAGAATAAGAAGAATTAAATCTAAATATCAATCAGCTCACAGGCTCAAGTTGAATTGTAACACTCATCTTAATTATTTTTTATGCAAATGGCCATAGTTTTAGTTAAACGTACAGTTTAATTTGGCTTTTTATTAGTAAAAATCAAATATTTCTTTCATAAAGGTGGCAGTGGCTCAGGTGGTCGAGCTGGTTTTCCTGTGACATGTGATTGGTGGTTCAGGTCCTGTCACCTGTGCTGCAGCCACAAGGGGGGCAGGTGATCTCTCAGGGACGGTCCTGGTTGCGTCGGGAAGGGCATTCAGTGTAAAACATGTGCCAAAGTGCAATCCTGTGCTTGGGGCCTTTGTACCTGCTTGGAAGTCGGAAGCCAATAATTTGCTGTGGTGACTCCTTTAAGGGGAACAGCTGAAAGGAAAACAAGTATAATTTTAATTTATACTTATTATTATTAAAGTCTGCACAAGCTAAGGGAAGCCAAGAGAAGAAAATGAAATAACCGGGACAAAACGAGAGTCTACATTAGTTTAGCATTTACCAGAACAGGACATTTTTTTTTTTTTTTTTAAAGTTTAGAACAGATTTATTTATTTGTTAATTTCATTTCATGTTCAGTTTAACTTTACATTGTTATACATGAACAGATAGGCACAGATAGAAGATCAAATCTTGTATAATCTGCCCCATAAAGCACCTTTTGAATAATAATAAGTTGAGTTGACTCGAGGGCGAGGGGCTTCAGAACTAACGTAGAGGTTGCAGCTTTCGGCTGGACAGGAAAAGTTCATTCAATCTAACAGTGAAGTTTATTTTGGCTTTATGTTAAAAACAGGGCAGGTAGTCCAGCAGCTACTTTATCCTCCCGTTTGGCTCGGATAATTTACTGTTACTTGCTATATAAAAGGGTAGAGATGATAGTTTGCTAGTTGGCCAAGCGACAACCTCCGGCGGTTAAAAGCCAATGCAGAAGTGCATAAAACTGCAGTTCCTCCCTTCATCCACTAGGGGCTGCAAAACAAAGCAAATCCCCATAGACTCCCATGTTAAAAAGACCAACTTCACGGCAGAAACAAACATGTTTACAGCCTGGTTCAAAAATCCATTTTTGGATTAATAGGTCAGGTTTACCTTCATGACAACTGTGGGGGGAGTGAATTTTTTTCTAACTCACCCGTTTAAAAGTAATTTAATCTCGAAGTTCGGCATATTTAGGGGCGTGTCCTTTTGATTGACAGGTACCCGATCACCCGCTACTTTTTTAGAGTACATGTTTTGACTTGATCTTCGTTTATCGGCTTGTAAATCATCATCTTTCAGAAATGTGAAAGGTTTCTCCCTCCTTCACTGTGTATGATCCACCTGTCACTAAGATGCTTTACATGATAAAAGCTAGTAAATAAAAAAAGGAGAAATGCTCACTGGGGATTTTAGGCAAATGTTCTTATTAATGTAACAATAAAAATAAATCAAATTACCAATAATTAGTTATCATGCTATGATCATGTCCCTCTTACTATTCTACCAGCAACCCTTCTATCTAGGATAATGTTGATCTTTTTAATCTGGATTGTTTATTTTTAAGACAGTGGGGAGAAACAGAGCTGTAACAAGAGTCGAAGGTTAAAAAACTCTTTCTTTGATATTTTTTGAGCTGTGATTGGATCTTTGCCAATTACTTCCATGCTTTTGCCAAGTACCTTCTTGTTTTCTTCACTGCTTACAAAAGCCTCTCTACTTCATTTACCCAGTTTTCATGACCACACATTGGGACATTATATTAATTTGATGTGGATAGAATAAAGGAAAAAGTTGGAAGAAGGAAAGAAGGAATATAAATCCCTGCTTCCAAACACTGTTAGTCTGAGGCGCCTGTATGTATCCTCTGTACACAATGCACTGTATACTCGTGTACACACACTTTGTCTGCAGACCTCCAGAGAATCACACTAACGATTAAGAACTGATCACGGCTCACTGCTGCTAGAATCTATGGAAGGTTGAACATGCACAGTGTGGTCACCCCGCTGCGCACACAAACATGCACGGACTGTAATCCTATTTGACAATGCATGCTAACTATCACACATTCATGCATACCGCAACTCCCGACACAAATGAAAACTGTGTCCAGTTTTGTCAGCCAATACATTTGCCATTTTACACAGCCGAGAAATATATATATAAAAAAATCAATTGCGACATAAATGTCATGTTTTAACAATTTAAAACGTGCTCAATTGATTTCTCTGGCTTCACTTTCAAGATAATAGACTGTGAGGTCACCCGTAGGTTGCTGGAAAGCTGAAATTAAACTCATTGGGCAGTTCCCACCATGGCCGTCTTGGCAGCGTCCCGTGTGCTGTCACTCATGGGAAATACAGAAATTGGCAGAGGTAGATGTGAGATGGGGGCTGTGAACGTGGGGGTGGATGTTTGACATCTATCAATCTCCAACCTGCCTGTAGCTAAGAGCTAACTGAGCTCCTGTCCTCCTCCCCAAAATCCTGTTATTCATGAAGAATTAGTGAAATACAGTTGATTAATACCTTGAAAGTAAAACGTGTTAAATCCTACCACGCAAAACAAGCCAATAATGTCTTTGAATTCTGAACAGATTATTCTTTAGCATCCTCACTGAGATGCTGCAGAAATATTAGATGCTAACCCCATTCACGGAAAACCCCACTTGTCATAAAGCACTTCCTAAAAAATTCTGAACTTTCACGTCATCCTTCGTCACACTGAACCACTGATTAACTACAACTGTAAAAGCCCATGTGCCCTGTGTTTTGGTGTGTTGTAACCTTTTGTTCCTTTCCACCTTCACTATTTTTGGCAATAAAACAGCTGCAAATCTTTTATTCATGTATATAGCAGAGGTCTATTATTGTTCAATGCCATTTAATACATCAATCAGCCACTTACTTAATTTCAATTCAATTCAACTTTATTGATTAGCATCAAATCATGGCAATGCCATCTCAAGACGCTTTACAGACATAAATAAAAAAACATAATGAAAGCCAATTCATAATAGCCTATAGAAGGAAACCAACAGATTGAGTTGGAGGGTCCAACTCAATCTCCCATCCTGAGCAAGCACACTGGCGACAGTGGGAAGGAAAAAACTCCCTTTTAACAGGAAGGAAACTTCTGGCAGAACCCTGCTCAAGGACAGGCAGCCATCTGCCTCTGCTGTGTGGGGGGAAGAGGACAGAAAGACAACAGACAACAGGAACTGCTACTCCCGGCCAGGGAGACCTGCTGTATGAGACAGGAGACATACATGTTAATGATGCAACACTGCTATTGTTAATGAGAGAGAGAGATAAAGAGAGAGAAAGAAGCTCAGTGTATCAAGAAATGTCCCTCAGCAGTCTAAACCTATAGCAGCATAACTAAGCGATGCTAACCATCCCTAGTTATAGGACTTATCAAAAAAAATAAGTCTTCCGCCTAGTCTTAAAGGTGGGGAGGGTTCAGGGTTCATTTTTACATAAAGCTTTTGTGTTTGTGTTGTTATTTAGCCTGTGTGCGATGAAGAAACATACAAATCATCGAAGGTCCTATTTTGTGGGATTATGTGCTGATAGCTCTGTCATTACATTGCTCTGCAGCCCTGAGAAGAAGGAGGTGCAGAAGGACTGAGTGATGATAGATAGATGTGGCTGCAGACTTCTGTTTCTCCATGACCTCTAACCCCAACACAGCCTCCTGGTCTGTAGCTGTTTAGCAGCAGCAGCCTGCAGTCCGGCAGCTGGCATCACGATGGATGACGAGTGTAAAATTCATGTTTTAATGGGGTAAATGTATACTCTTGGCAGATTTAAGCGAACATAGAACAAGCAGATGTAAACTAATTTGTAGCTTCTCCATTAGCTGTGTGAAGGTGTGGGTGGCAGAGAGGTCAGGTCTAAAGGTGAGTGTGCATGCTTGAGGATTAGTCCAGACAGTCTGTCCCTCAAACCTTCAGGCCTCCTGCTGTGACCTTCTGACCCCCAACTGCAGCACCCTCGACTCTTTAGCAGAAAGACAGAGATTTAAGAGTCTGATGCTCTGTCTTAATATCAACATCTTTACCCAATCGGTCAGTCTGACATTGTTTTTCTGCAGGCAGAGATGAACTGAACCTCTAATACTGTATGTATCTTAACTTTGGAAGATATATTTGCTAAAGAAAAAGTATCATTATTTTGCATGAGGGCAGAGATAAAGATTCAATCATCACGCTTATATTTCTTTTATAGGTATTTTCCACTTCAAATTCAGCTGCAACAAGAAGCTGATTGATAGGGATATTTAGGAAGTTTTTTTGCACAGGACCAGTCCTTTGTGACTCTTAGCATTTTCTGTCAACTCAAAGATAAACTATCTCATGGATCCTAATAGAAGCTTTTAGTGAGCCACAATTAGAAAACATCTTAAATTAGTGAACAAGTGAGAGTGACAACTCATCTTTTCCTTATCAGTACCACCCTGGTAATTTACTGCCCCCCTATTCTTTTGTCAGTCACCACGACTACCTGCAACCTTTAGTTTCCAGTGTATTCCCCCAAGTCCCCCAAACTGTTTCCACACTGGACCAAAAATGGTCATTTTAGAAAACCATGTTACCATACTCTGTGAGATTACACACACACACACACACACACACACACACACACACACACACACACACACACACACACACACACACACACACATATATATATATATATATATATATATATATATATATATATATATATATATATATATATATATATATACACACACACATATATATATATATATATATATATATATATATATATATATATATATATATATATATATACACACACATATATATATATACACACACATATATATATATATACACATATATATATATATATATATATATACATATATGTATGTGTATATATATATGTAATATATATGTATGTATATATATATATATATATATATATATAAACTAAGCTATAAATTAGTTTACATCTGTATACACACATATACTGTATGTATTATATACATAGGAGGATGCAGTTTATAATGCATTATATTTATAATGTATAGTCTATGATATACTGTATTTTAGCTTTTTCAGTTACCTGTGATGCTTTTAATGCTTTATGTAAAGCACTTCAAATGATCTTGTACATGAAATGTGCTTTTTAAATCGTTTTCCTTACCTTACTATATTTTACAGGATAGTAAAATATATTGTTCTTTACTTTTTACAGCTTTATCACTTCAAAGGGATTCATATTTACCATAAAATCATTTTTTGTACATAGGAAAATCTAAAACTTCTTTTTTTATTTGTGCAATGTGCCATTTTCATTTATTTTACACTGGTAACTCATACTGATAATACACATCAGAACAGGTCTCACAGGTGTTCCTTTTACAAACACACAAAAAAATATTCAAATCAACTTTGTCATTGCAGATATTTTCTTCTGGGTAGACCAGGCATACAAATCAACATGGGGCTCAGAGTGTTAAGTTTGTTTTCATGAAAGTGCTTATTTCAAAGAGAATAAATAATTGTGTACTCTGAGACTTCAAATGAGAGAAATATTCTATGTGTTTGTGTTGTGGGTGAGGGGCTAGTAGGATCCAAAGAGCGGACACTGTCTGAGTACAGAGAGAGGTTTATTGATTTCCCACAGATTCCTGTGAATTCTTCCAGCGGAACTTTCAGAGACTGGCAGACTGGCGAGCATCAGGAGGCAGGCAGGCAGGGGAGCAAGCGAACGAGCAGGCAGGCAGGCTTTCTCTGGCAGGAGGAAGACAGGACAGGTTACAAATCAAGGTCTAGCACAAGCAACGTAAGCTGAGGCTGAGAGCTGTTTTACCGCAGGGCAATCAACAATCTGGCGCTGGATAGCAGGCAGAGCTGGTCTTAAATAGGTGGTTCGTTGATTGCAGAAATGTGGATCAGCTGTGCCTCCAGTTCCCAGCTGACCACACCCACCAGGGAACAGGAATCACCACAGTTTGTCTTTTTTAAATGTATGTTGTAATCTAAATTAGTTGAATAAATGTGTAAATATTTTGGTTTATAGTTGGTTTTTATCAGAACTTGTCATCTAAACTTTATATCAGGCTTGCATTATAATAGTACATCCCATTTGGGCACATTTGCATCTCAGTTTTTCTTTTCAAGGTTTTTTCTTTATTTTTCATTGTTTTATTCACTTAATGTTAAATAAAAGCTGTGTGTCTTTCTGTTACTGTATGGTGTGGCATAGAACTAAAACATTTCAACATATGTGGCATTAATGTACAGCATAACTTGGTGTGTTCAAACTATTTTATTTCATGACTACAGGAGGTGATGTCTTATCCATTCACATTTTATGGGGTAAATTGTCATATAATTCCTGCACTGATACTAGAGACCAGGATAAAATAATCTGCTATGCAGCGCCAGATTTATCATGTCAGATACATGCTGGTTGTACTCCTCTTCGTACATTGGAGTGGACTTGAACTGCACGGCATAAAAACAGTCTGTTGATGTCAGTCACTGCGCCCTCAGGGGTTGTAATTAGATTACAACCAACAGATTGCCAGATTGGGATTAATCAAACCTGAACAGAAAACAAAAACAGGAATGGTTCATCTGCTGTGTTTTAAATTCTGAGCAGCCTGATGAGCAACATCAGCAGCTCAGTCTGGATCTGGTGGTCTATTGAGGCCTCGGCTCCTCTGCTTGTCTTATCTGAGCGCGCTCTGAGTGGTATGTAACGCTAACAGTGATGGCCTGCTGTCCTCTCACCCTTTCCCAGGGAGGAGGGGTGAACTAGGCAGGTCTGGGTGTGTGTTTGTGTTTATGAGCGAGAGTCAAAGTGTCTCAACTTTTTATTAGAAAGAGAAAGCTGTGTGTGTGTGTGTGTGTGTGTGTGTTTATTTTGTGTGTTTACCATTCAAAGTTATTGAGCTCATCTGCATCAGTGCATCTCAACTTATGGCCATGTGTGCCGTTGTGTGTGGGTTCAGTGAGAGTTGCCTACATCTGGCCCATACTGGGATTACTGGGATGGTGTTGACAGTTCTTTGCTCTTTCCATATTTGTACATGGTTAGTGTGTTAAGATGCAGCCAAGGAGCTGGGAGATAAGGATGGATGTCTGGACAGTGTGTATGCATTAAACACTGTCTGTCTGTGTGTGTTCCCATAAGTAAGGTGTATTTATGACTCCTTCCGTGTTTGCCCTATTTGCTCTTCTTTTAAAGGACAAAATCTAAGAAATATGTCTTAAATTTTCAAGCTTTTAAAGAAAAATGACTCAGAATTAACCTTCTGTTTTTAGCCCAGGAGGTGACAGAGCTGCAGATTGTTATGGCACGCTTTCAGCCCTGATGTCATTACCAAACTGGATAAGATTCACAAGGGCAACAAGAAGAAAGAAAATTATACTGGGGTTAAAAAAGTTAATAGGAAGGATTCAGCTTTCTTGTGGGACTCGACTGGAACATGAAAAAGATTAGCTCAGCACCATTATCTAGTGATGTGTTTATTTTTTACTCACAAGAAAAAGAAAACAATCAATGAAGCGGTTTGGAAAACTATACTGATGTCATGTCAATATATAAGCTGTCAATACCTCTTATGGTAGTCCATCATCTTCCTTCACACATGATGTGTTTAAGCTAGGAGTCAGGTGGTGCGTGTTTACATGTTGGACATCATGATGCTAAAACTAAGCCTTCCCAGGGTCATGAGTAAAAACAAGAAAGTATTTCAACATTTCAAATGCAGCACAGCTCATTCTAAGAACGTCAGTGTAGCTCAGACATAAAACACAAACATAACACATGTAATATATTCCATAAATTTAAGAAAATTACATACAGTAAAAGTACTTTAAATGGATAGCCGGTGTGAATGCAGCTTCCATGATGTTGTCCATTTACAACTTTAATTTCATATAGGAATTCTCGTCCTATTGTGTTAGGACTAAACATAATATATACATTTTGCCTGACATGTTCAAGGTGGGAATATCCTGTTACTCAGTGTTAAAGAAGCATCTCTGAACTTTTGAAGACCTTACAAAATGAGGTGACCCCTAATGATGGCTAATTCAGCATCCATCTTGCATTCTTTATCTCTCCAGTGATTCAAGCTTATGTAAACTATTGTCTTTTGTCTTCCTGTCTCTTTCTTTTCCTCCCTTTCCTAATAAAGTCCTCATGTTTCCTTAATGAATCAATCACAGTGTGCATTCAAAACCAGATTAAAATCCAATTGTTGGTGGCATAAAGCGAAACCTAGCTGTAACGTGATGCAGCGCTACAGAAGCTAAAGTGGTAAAGGGACGCTGCTGGTCGACTACGGCTCCAGAACAAAGTCACTGTGGCATCAACATGATTCAAAAACACATATGTTTACCCTTTTAGGTCCTGGTCTACCATTTGGTAGAGGTATATTAGCAGGGATTTTGTTGTCTCTGACCTGTAAATATTAATTCCCCTCCCTTGTCATATTGTCAGTGTTTTTCTTTTCTTTTTTCTTTTTTTTTTTAAAAATTAAAATACAAAAGGAAAGAAGGAAACACAAACTCTCAGTAAAACTAAATGAATCTTTCAGGAACTCAAGAAAACAAAGTGGACCTCATATACACACACAGCAGAGCACACTCCCAGTAAACCGCTAATAATGAGAAAATACGGGAACTGGCCGTAAATGGCAGAGACGGATTGTGCTTAACTTATTTACCCATCAGGCTCTGCTTCTTAAAGCTTCAATTCTTTTTTTCCCCCCAGTTTTAAAAGCTTCTCAGAGTGATAAGCCTCCACTTCTTCCTCCCTCAGGATGAATGATGCTGTTGTCATGGCAATAAGAACCACCATCTCCAGAAGCAGACACACTTCCCCTTTTTGACCCGGTGATGTCATTCAAGGCATGGAGACAGATGTGAACACAGACACTTATCTGGACTTTAGGAGACATGGAGGACATGGGTGATTTCGGAGGGAGGTCCGCGGCTCTAGTTAGTGGTGGTTGTGGAGGATGGGGGTGATAAGGGGACTCAGGGAGGATTGGGAGGGTTCAGACCCCTCACTGGGAAATAACAGGCAGAGAATACATGACACAGATTGTATCAAGACTAGATTAACCACCTGAGGTGACTAAAACTGCGTTGTTAGACTCACTTGAAGTGGCCAGTTGTCTCATCCTTAAACCATTTTTAAACCTTTCAATTGAGAGAAAATCCATTGTTAATACGATGATTTATCAGACCTAGATCATATCTTTAAGCAAAAATAGCAGTTTTCTTTATAAATTTTAAAATAATATTTAAATAACATTAAACAACTCATGACATGATTATGTTTACTTTCAATAAATAATTTCTTTTAGAAGGAAACAACTGTGCTTTTTACATCAACATAACGTAAAATTATTTAAAAAGTCAATAAATTATCATAATATCATTAATCACTAGTTGAAGTAGCAGTAGTAGTAGAAGTATTTCTAACTATCACTAAATATTTAAATAGTTATCACTGCCATAATCAGCATTGTTACTTATTCATTTATTGTTTCTTTTTTTTTAATTTGCTTGTATATTTTCCTTTTTTCCCTGTTTTGAATAACATGTAAAGAAAGTTATAAGTCTGCCCCTTGTTTGTTTGCTTGATGTTTGTCTTTTATTAGCTTCTATGTTTGGGTAGCCTCTCATCTTTTGTTTATAAAGGAGTTCACTTTATTACAATAAAAAGAATAAAAGTAATGCTGCAAAGTGCATGGTTTCATCGAAGGCAACCTTCAACTGTTCCAACTGATGAGTGAAAAGAAACGCTGATGGATTAAAATCTGCAAGAGAAACCCAAGGCCTAGTAGAACGTATCATAAAAGAAATCTATTTGTTGAAGTCTTTGTTGAAGAAAGATCCTCCAAATTACTGCTTTAAGAGACTGAAGCCACTTTGATTATCACATGTAAAACACCATAAAGGCCCTGCGATGGACTGGTGAACCCTGCCTTTTGCTGGGATAGGCTCCAGCTTCCCCGTGACCCTTAATCGGACTAAGCAGTACGGATAATGAATGAATGAATAAAAATGCCATAACATTTACGAGATTATCAAAAGAATTTAATGATAAAGTTGATCTTCAATGTTGTTTAAACTCAGGCACACTGGTTGTGACACAAGCTTGAATTTGCAAAGCATAACAGATTTCTTGTGTGGTCTATATATATAACTTGGAACTATGACTTTGAACGGGATGGATATATGATGAGCCATAATGAACTCCAAATGAAAGCACTTTAAGGCAACTTAAAATCAACCTTGGGAATCCCTAAACAGCAGAACAACACTGCAGTGTGCAGCATGAACAGGTGTCTCTGTCTCCTTTTGTACTGCAACCTTTAAAAAGCTCATTATTGTTAACACTCAACCAGGGTCGGCAGAGTTCAGTTATCAGCTTTCCTCCAGATGATAAAACTGTGTAATGCCTGCAAACAGCAGTTCCTGTAACAGACCTGCTGAGGGAGATCTGTTGTTTATCTTACTGATAGGCCAGATTCCAGGAAACAAGTGTTGAGAACAGCATCTTATTCTGTCATTGTACACATACGCGCACACATGCATGCACACACACACACTACCATTTATAGATGACCGAGTAATGCCACATGTGATGAGCAACTTGAAGGCTGTTGACTGAAAGCAGCACATCAGTGCGTCAGGGTCTGTGGTTGGTCCAGGAAACCAGAAGAGGGATGAAGATTAATATTTATGACAAAGAAGTAAAACATAGACGTACTGATATTACGATACATGAAGAAGCTCAAGTAATAATTTTATATCTTAACACTTATACATGCTGATCAAGCGGCAACCTCCCGCTGTTAAGGGAAGTGACAAAAACAGTTCATCCATCTTCCACTAGGGGCTTCAAAAGGAACTCAATCCCCATAGACCACAGGTGTCAAATGCCAGTCCTCGAGGGCCGGTGTCCTGAAGGTTTTTTGTTGTCTCCATGCTCCAACACACCAAGCTGCTGGATGCATTTGATTTGAATTGTGTTGGTAGAGAGAAACAACAAAAACCTGCTGGATACTGGCCCTCGAAGACTGGAGTTTGACACCCTTGCCACAGACTTTCCTTTTGATTGGTAGGTATCTAATAACCAGCGGCAGAGAGTCTCACAACTACAGTTCTCAGCTCGCTGACAGCGATGTTTAGCTTTAGCTCTCCGACCTCCATTAGCTACAGGTAACTCAGTTTGAAGGATGTTAATCATCCAGTCTCCCTCTCACCTTCATCTTTTTGCCCGTTTTTGTATTTTCCCAGATTAACAACATGCATGACTCTGCCAGCATGATAACAGTGGGAACCACCCAATGAGCCTCAATTTAGCTCTTCAGAAACCTATAGATGACACCAAGGAGGCTTGGTCCATTTTTAAACGTATACTGACTATGATTCTGCCAGTTAAGATAATTTTGGATGTTTCTTGAACTAATTTTTAATGGAACCAGTCATTATACAATAAGTGTGGGTTCTCGTCAGGAACAACTTACTATTATTGGCAAATATTTTCCAAAGTTTGCAAACTGTCTTTTAATATGTGCGAAGGAGCTAAGTCTAAACTAAGATACTGAGATATTATGTCCCGAGAGTGGTTTGACGCGCTGCTTTGATGTGATTGACATCCACTCAGATCGCTTAATTTCAAGTTCATCCATCTTTATTCCATCTGCAATAATCTTGTGGCATATACACGTCGTGCCCTGCGGTCAAAAACCGTTTGTCCTTCCGGGCCAAACATCTACCAAACCACGGTCCCCCTATCGTTGCATCGTTAACCTGCCCAGGTAACGATGCAACGCCCTCTAACGGTACCAATTAGAAAGCAAATAAACAAATCGGCTCCTATAATGTGGATTAACAAGTTGTAAACAAAAAAGTACAAGAACAGGTTCTTTCAAACCATTACGAGTCATAAAACCTCAGATCAGCTCTTTAAAGCTAGCTGGAAGTTTTTACCATTATAACAGTCTAATCATTTTAGAACTTTTTAAAGCATGAGATGCAAATGAAGCTGCAGTCGTTCATGTGGGAGAGCAGGTTTGATGGTTTTATTCTTGCTTCATCCCAGTCAGGCGTTGTGTTCTTGGGCGAGACACTTCACTTCACCCACAAGTTGCTTGAATGTTTGATGGAGACAGCGAAGCCGTTGGTGTGGGTTGGCTGCCATGTTTCTGTCAGTCTCTCAAAGGCCAGCTGTGGCTGCTCATCACACGTGTGAGTAAAAAAGTGGATTCAATATAATTACTTTACAAGCCTTGAAAAGTAATTTAACATTGAATGCATTATTATTAAATAATATGCAGAGTGTCAGAAATTAGAATGAATATACAATCTTTAATTGTTTATCTTTCATTTCTACTCAATCACTGAAAAGTTGCTGCTGAAAAATAGAGAATAGGTCAAATTTATCCTTTATTGACATAAATTTCACCCATTTGATTCTGTATTTGGACACTATAAGAACCATTTGATTATTTGTGAGAAAAGAGCCAACAAAAACCCATCAGACCAGAAGAATTGTAGGAACTGACCACCGCAGTTTGGCATCTTTGATTTAATTTTTCTAAATATGTCATTGTTAAAACCAGAAACTAAAGATAAAGGAATGAAATGAAATGAAATGAAATAAATGAAATGAAATGAAAAAAACTTAAAGGGAAATTCAATATTGTAGTATATAAAATAATTAATTTGATAACAATTAATTTGATAACTTGAATATTCAAGTTCCTTCCCGTCTGGCAAATGGAAAATCAATGTGAAAATAAATTATGTTTAAAAAACATAATGTAGTTTTTTACATGGATATGTTTTCCTGAGGACTGAATACTTTGTTGTTTGCTTTAAAATAAAAATCAGTGTTTACTTTAGAAACAAATGGAAGGATGCATTTCGTGCCATTAGAGACAAACGTCTTGCGAAGTCAAAACAACAGCGGAGGAAGACGTAAAAGGAAGTGAGCGAAAGCATAGGTGGCTGCTCATCTGTCATTTTGGCCTCAAGGTGGAAACAAGGTCGTGTGTTTTTCCCACACTGATGATAGAGCTATCTGTGTCGGGCTCTGTCATCCTGGCAATGCCCCCCCACTCTAACTCCATCTCAACTCTGCACAGCTCACAGGCTGTCCCCAAGAGGAGCCAGCCAATAAAGATAAGCTTGACGGAGGAGCCAGCCAATAAAAGATAAGCCTCTGAGGAGCCAGCCAATAAAAGATAAGACGCAGGGCATGTCTGTGACTTCCTCACTGATCTTCCTTCGTCCAGATACAAGGCAGTGTGCTGATATGTGTGGCGTCTCACTGGCATTCACAGAGAAACTAAACATACCCTGCTCACACAGTGGCATTCAGACAACCTGCAGGGTCTCTTTTGATGCTCTGTGGGGCTTTTATTTTCCTCACACCCATCAGGTATAATAACAGATTTATAACTAAGTCTTTTAGTCCAATTACTTGCCATCAGATACAAGTAGACACCAAACCTTCTCACATGTTAGATCCTTGCTGCTTCCCATTGCTAGCTGTCACAACACATAATTGGAAGATGCTACTGTAAACCTAACATATGTCAAGTAATAGTCCCTCTCCACCTACATCTCAGTCTTTTTACTCTGCTGATTCAGCTTCCTTAATACGTTAAGCATGTGACAATATATTCAGCCTTGTGAGTCAAACTAATAATTTTCTAAAAGCTAAATTTTAAACATAAAATTTCTGCCTCCAACATAAAATTTTATTTCAATACAAACACAGAAAACACCATTTACAGTGCTAATTAAATGACAAGTAGACCACTAGACCCTGAATTGGACTTACGACGTGTTCACATCAGCCTTTTTGGTTCGAATCCAAGTCTGTTTGTCGGAAAGTCCACTTCGTTTGGGGAAATGTGAATGCGCCTAACTAATTCTAATTTGGATCAATGAAGGGTTCTCGGTCCGCCTACAAACGCAGGTCTCGGCCTGCTTCAAATTAACCAAATACAAGAAGTGGACTACATTAAAAAGACACTTCCTGCACTTGACGCAGTATTGCATTATGGGTAAATACATAGCAATAACGTTAAGAGTCCTCTGCCTCATCTGTATTTCATACTGCGGTCATTGTTACAGTGTATTTCTGCAGTATACTTGCATAAGACAAATGAAAAAACCCAAGACAGCGATAGTTTCATCATGTTTAACTCGCAACGTCGTTTTCTTCTTCACAACGGTCTTGTCCCTCTTTTGCTCCTAGTGCAGTGCCACCTTTGGTTGGAATGGGGATATATTATTGTAAAGGTCTGGCCCGTTCGACCGAAGTGCAGTGTGAATGCGATCTTGGTCTGAATGGATACAACCTCCTATAACTGAGTCGAGTCTCCAATCGGGCCGAGTCTAGCAGAGAATCCTGATGTGAATGCACCCTGAGTGGTTTAGGAATAAAACTGCTTGGTTAGGTTTAGGCATTTGAAAAACTAGATTTATTGTGGTTATATTATTATTTGGTTAGGTTTTGTCTTTGAAGTACAAAGACAAAGCTATATTTACATTAGTGCAAACTTAGTTTGGACTTGGCATTTCAAGCACATTGTAATGCTGAAAGTACATGATTAGACTTATTTATGACAGGCACTTGATAGGTTTGTACATTTTATGTACTGTTTTTTGGGTTTTGGCACAACAGCTACAGCAGCTTGCTGAAAAATGAAGCTTTAGGCATACTCTAAACATTTAAAAAATAATGCAAAGACCCCTAAATGAGTTGGATAAAGCAAAAAAAAACAAAAAAAAACAAACTATTTTGTGATTGCAATATCGAATTTTCTTCTGAATCACCTTATTACACCTATGTCTGTAAACAAAACAAGTTCAGATGAAATAGGCCCAGCAGTAGTTATTTATCTGGTTGCTAAGGTCCATATTATTGGTCCTTTACATTATTAAATGACCTTATGATTCAAAGTCCGGGGATTGACACAAAATATATAATACTCGGAATTTTGCAGAGGGTCCCTCTCTGTGACCGTTGCCACAGGAAAATGGATGTCCGTGTATTGTTGAGATTATACTTAAATGGTGCAAATTTCTGACAAATTTGTGATTAATTAAATTACTCAGCCTGTCATTTTATGTCCCTAGGGGGAGTCTGGATGGTAATGAATCGTTGCTTTCATGCATGGGGCCAAAGCAGGACCGAATGTTCTGCCAGTTTGAACAGTATTGGCAAAAAGACTCAATTTATATATAGAGATACAACTTTCAATTCCAATATGAATTCCTTTTTGGATAATATCTTACCTTCTTGCTCATTTTAGCGTGACTGTAATTGTTTGGTCAATAAGAATGAATAACCTGGTGGGGTCTATATGTAGGAGTCTAACCAAGGCTTTTACTGATTGTGGCTCCCCATCATTTTATCCACTCAGATTATCAATATCCAGATTTCCAACATTTCCGCTGTTACTTTCCTCTTAAATGTTTAAATGTCTGAATGCCAAAGACCAGATCACCAGGATATTCAATATTATTCAGACAAACTGTCTGGTGATTTTCCTTTCCACTGGATTTTGACACACACACACACACACACACACACACACACATATATGTATGTATGTATGTATGTGTGTATGTGTGTATGTGTGTATGTATGTATGTATGTATGTATGTATGTATGTATGTCCTGTACCTTGTCTGAACAGGAATCGTAGCGAAAGAATGCACTGTATGTATGATAATCTGACAAATGTTTAATAAAAACATTTTTCAGTGGACTTTGTTTTTTTGTGATGGTCACTAATGTGAAGTAACATTGGACGTTGGCACATGAAGACAAAGGACACATCTTTGAGCCAACATAGATAAAGTGTCAGCCCGGTTTTGTCTCTCTCTCTCTCACACACAAACACACACACACAAACACACACACACACACACACACACACCCAACAGCACCCTCACCGAGGCCCCCCTGTTCTCTAGTTGCTAATGACGGACAGCTGAAGGCACACTCCCGGGGCGCCAATCAAATTTGCAGGCCTGTAATTGGATTACGTCGGGCAGGGGGGAGGGCTTTTATCTCTCCCGTTCCCTCTGTCTTGTTTGTGCTCTCGTCTCCTGGTGAATGATGGACAAAAGAGCGGCCTGTCAACGTCAACTCCAGGCTGACAGAGGATGTGTATGTGTGTGTGTGTGTGTGTGTGTTTGTCTGTGTGCTGATTGTTTAAAGGTTTGGAGCTTGTCATGTGGCTGCTGAGTTCACTGACATGGCTGTTTGTGAGTATTTTAGGGATTTTCTTTTGAGTGTGTGTGTGTGTGTGTGTGTGTGTGTGTGTGTGTTTGAAGCAGGCGAAGAGCTAAATATCACTTAGCTCATTGCCTCGTCTCTGTTGCCTTTTCACCAGAGCTCAACACCAGGACGACACAAAGGCTGCTGTCCGCCGGCCAAGTGTCCAGAAGCAAAAGATGACAAATCACAGACACAATAGAGCAAACAGCCTCTGTGGAAGAAGGTTGACTAAAGATGCTGCAGAAAAGGTTCTTTTTGAGAAATTTCACTTGCTTATTTACAAGAAATGGTGGACAAAACGGACAAGAATGGGAGAAACTGCATGGTATACTTACAGGAATACATTCACTGATTAATCCAGTTTATCAGTGGGATTAGGTTTGGCTTTACTGGTGTTATAACCCCAAGAAATAGCACTTTGTGTATGTAAAGAGGATTATGTTCAGTCGTTTAATAAGACTTGTAAACATGAAACACAGAAGAAAACATTAAATGGGCGACTTTGTGGAAGAAAAAAAAGCCAATGTTTGGTAGACTGAAGTTACTACCCGTACAAATGTTCAGAAGATAAAATAAAAACCAGAACCTTGCCATTTTATTTGGGGTTGAAGGTATTTTAGTTTTCAGATTTGCAGAAAATTTCTCCTTTTCAACCCAATCTCACATTGAAAAGATCCACTATTCCAACTTAATCCCCCAACTTTAATCTTTGCCTTCTGCTCTGCCGCCTTCACAATCCAATAACTCAGAATTGGGAAGCTGAAACTCTCTTTTTCGTGCTTTTTTGCTTTGCTATGAACAGAAAATTCTATGCAGTTATAGAGAGATAAGCTAATAAGGCTTTATTTGTTGTTATTGTTGTGTGCTCCACTTATCTTTAGACTTTTTGTTTTTTTTCCCTCAAAAGTCAAGAATTTAGATTTGCAATGCACCACCCTCTACCACACCCAAAACAAACAATAAAAAAACCCATATAATGAACTCAAACTTCAACAAATCACACACAAACAAAAGAATAACTATCTAAATGTTGCCCCATGTTTAAACTTTTCGCCTAGTAGTGATGTCAAGATTTCACTCTGCATTATACAGTTTCACCAGCCTGGATCAGTTCAACATGAGTCTTGCAAGATTGCTTCTAAAGGAGGAATTGATACACGTAGAACTGAAGCCATAAAGAATAGAAGTATTATAGATTAAAAATGTCAGACAAGAATTTTTCTGTTGGGTCTCTGGTAGTGTGAGCACCGATTCATGTAAAGTCGAGTTAATTCATGACTTCAAACCAGTTGCAGTGAAAAGAGCTGTGAATTCATGGTTGAAAAGAAAGCTGTTGTACTTTATCCATGCACCAAGTCACGTTGTACGCATTTTATTCATTTTATTTATAGAGGAAATTGTGTCAGGATGGAAAAAATAATAGAATATGTCCACTATAAAAGGACTATGTTATTTCATACATGATGAAAGCAAAAATGAAAACAAAAATAAACAATTAAATGAACCTAAAAAATAATTTCTATTCTTTAGCAAGTATAAATGATTAAATCATCCATGAATCAGACACACACTGACTCTTCCTCTCCTCAGCTTTTAGTAGCAACAATAGCTTCTAAAAGCATTTCAGTCTCTTGTCAAGTGGGTCAGGCTTCTTCTTGACTGGTCTCAACACGTAACAGCTGATCGACATCACCTTAAACACATATCCATCGCATTAGAGCACTTACCTTTTCTGATTTCATGGGAATTTAACCAACACAGCTGTTATTTAGGTAACAGTTACCATCAAACAAGACCTTATCTGAATTTTTTTTATAATATGCCTATGTTATCAAGATTTGTTTTCGCAAGAAATGACCCTTCCGCAACTGTGACCGTATAAACCAACACATTCACACAGTGATTATTGTTAATTATTTTTTAACTGAATGGTGACCACACGTTTATTTCCACAGTAGAGGCACAGAGCTTAATACGCTGCCGACACACCCTGAGGCTTCTCAGACACCTGTCCAACTGACTGCACTGCACTGACATATGAACTACACACACTTTACAAGATATGTACCTTCAGAAATAAATATTTTCCCCTTATACTGCATTTAATTCACCATGCTGAATTAAAACCGACCTGCATCCTTAACTTCTTAACCATCAGGGCCCTTTTGAAGAGGAGACAGTCTTGTGCAAAAAGTGTTGTTTTGTGTGTGTGCGTGTGTGTGTGTGTGTGTGTGTGTGTGTGTGTGTGTGTGTGTGTGAGAGAGAGAGTTTTAAAATCCCAGAAAAGAGGTGTCTCACAGCCCTTGTGAATAACAAACAGATACAGTTAATATATATTACTATTTTATCAGAAAAGCATTGATACCTTTTATTGATACGAAGGTTGGTTGGCTATAGCTCAGGAAGAAGAGCAGCCATCTTCCAACTGGAAATGTTGGGAGATTGATTCCAGGCTTCTCCTGGCTATGTCCTGAACTATGCATGGGCAAGACACTGAACCCCAAGATGCCCCCCGTTGTGCTTATCGGGGTATGAGTGTGTGTGTAAATGGGTAAATTTGACAAGTAGTGTAAAGCGCTTTGAGTGATCAATATGACTAGAAAAGCGCTATATAAGTACAAGTCCATTTACCATTTATATCATAGCATTGCATTGATACCATATTTAAAAACTACTGATGCATGATGGACAGTCAGTTACTTTATGCTCAGTAGTATTAAAATATGAAACATCTAAAACATTGTACAATATTTTATATTAAAAAATACGCACAAACCTGCTGGTTAAGGGGTTAAACAGTCCCTTAAAGTTTGTCTCTATTTAGTCCGAGAACAAAAGGAGCCATGTGGCAAACAAAACAAACAAGGCATTTTTTAGTGGTTTAATATCTGATAATTTTTTTTTTTTTAAATCCACTCCCTTGGACAAAAACACTGATCTTATTGATCAGTGTGTTTATATAATCAGAATTCTGATGCAACATTTTAACAACATCAGATACTTTAACCAATCATGCCAGCAGGATTAACGTACACCAGAACAGCCTAAATGTCAGCCTACATGTCACCTGTCCTGTTGTCAGCATCGTTGGCTCTGGAGTCGCTCCGGGTGGGAACGTTCTGGAAAAGCGCTCCCCTATCAGCGCTTTCACACCATCTCCTGTCACCTTCCTCAGCTGACACCTGAGGAGCAGCCAGAACCGAGAGCGTCATGGTGTGAAACAGACCCGCTAACTCATGTCGCGGGCTGATTAAAGGCTGCAGGGGTCTGATGCTGCAAAGCATCCTTGGATATTTCAAAAACAGGGAAACAGTCCGTCATTACTCTGGAATTATGGCTGAGGTTTTTGACTGACTTGTTGGAGCGATTGCTCAAAAAAATCATGTGAACTCTTGTTCTAAAATAAGCATCGTGCGCTAAGGAGAAGACACTTAAGCATGTGAAGAGTTGGAAATGGGTGACTAGTCTTAAACTACAGCCCAAATTAAAAGTTGGTGTATATTATTATCTGAGTTACAGTTTGATGGACTTAAAACACAACAAATTAAAATTTATCATGTAAAATCCTCCTTTTATATGAATGGATACAAACTGGAGTCTGATTCTCAGCTCGAACTTATAGTAATGTTTTATTAAACAAGCAGGGAAAACTGACTTCAGCTCATAATCTGAACTATGTCAGATATCCAGAGACAGAAAGGGTGTACATGTCTGTGTTTTGGTGTTGTTTTTGTGTTCCTGAGTGTGTGTTGTTGCATCTGTGAGACCGCAGACAGCGCGTCTGGATGTTGCTGAGAACTTCCAGAGCTGCCCGAAGCAGAGTGGCTGTCCCTCAACCACACCAGCTCTGAAACACACTCGAGACAAGTTAATCCTCCAGAGCTCGGCATTATCTGCACCCACCCGTTAAAACCCCCAGACTCCTCCACTCCCTCCATGTCCACCTCCATTTCTACCTCTCGCTCATGTGTTGCCTCTGTCTCCGACCCTCCACTCCCGTTCTGTGATCGATCGCGTGCTTTTCAAACACTCGTTCAGCCCCCCATTTGTTTTCTCGTAGATTATAATCGCCTCCATTTCTCAAACTGTCTACATCCACTTCTTGCAGCAAACATCTTTATGTGGTGTAACAGAGTGTAAGGTTTTCACTGGATCCATTTTCAGCGATTAATTTTACATAGAGGCTGATATTTTCCTATAAATTGGGTAAAAATGTTTGCGTTCGGGTACTATAAGGGCCCTTTCACACCTACCTTGTTTAGTCAGACTTTTCTTTTGGCCAGTTTCAATGCAAAGTCTTTGGAAAAGTTTTTTTTTTTTTTTTACAGAAATGCATATTTATTTATTCATTATGGTTAACTCAGGTGGTTTTGATTTGAAATGCAGTTTATATTTGATATGAAGAGATAAAAACCCCCTCTTATTATATAGCAAATAAGAAAAGAAACGATACCAGTCAACACTGCAACAATATAACAAGCACTGTCAGAAAATCACTGTGACTGATGCAGATTTTTCCATTTTTGTATCAAATGAACATTTCTTAAGAAAACTTACAGCATGCTGATTTTACATATCTGTGAATATAGCATCTGGTGACAACCAAATTTCATGCAAAGTGAAGTGTGATCAAATATAGGATATGTTTGAAAATTGTGAACTTTTAGTTTGGAGCAGGTAGAGGCAGAAAAACTCAATTAAAAAGTCTTAATGCCACAAAGACATATTGTCCAGTTTTCCTTTCCAAAACGATGCTCCATTGCATCCTCAGCAAAAGGTTCAGAGAATTTCATCAGTTTTGATTATGACTTCACTGAATCAGAAACTTTTCTCTGAAAACTGATAATTAACACGAAGCTATACTATATCCATCCATTAATTCGTCCAGCCAACCCTCCATCCCTCCTTCCCTCCATCCATCCATCCATCCATCCATCCATTCGTCCATCCATTGGGGTTGTCGGGAAGCTGGAGACTATCCCAGCAATTTACAGTCAAGAGGCAACGGGTTGCCGGTCCACTGCAGGGCTCCTACAGTTCTAATCACATGTATTTTACAAAGCTGAGTTTTCACTGCCAAGTTCTCTAAATAAATAAATAAAATAAAGTAGAAATAATAATGTCCACATGGCACATTCCAAGTAAAAAATTTTTTAAAAGCCCTGCAAATAGATGATGAGGTAGCCCCGCCTCTGAAGCTGTTTTGGTCCAATGGAAAGCAGACAAAAAGTCCAAATGTGTTGTCAATCAGACATTGTGATATATGTTCATTCCTCAACGGGTCTACAGTCAGTGACTAACTGTATGTTCACCTCTAAACATGTAAAATATCTGGTAAGAACAACCAGAACAATCTTGGCTATGTCTGCCATTACAATGTAAAGCAAGGGGTTAACAATCTGATGCAGCAAGCCAAAAACACTACTTATACTGTCCATCCATTAACCGCACAACCAGATCATCCATCATTAGTTTCACATGTTCTGACTTCCCTAATCAGCCTCAGTATTAACACCTCTACCTGTCCACTCCTCTGCTGCCAGTTTCCTACTATTGCCTTCTGTTTTTTTTTTTATTCAATCTTTCTTCTGCTTTGTATTTTTTTCATTTATGTTTTCATACTTGTATTTTGCAAGTAGATATAATTAGTTTTTAGTGTTGGGCTTTGGGTCTGAGAGTCTGCTACTGTTGCTACATGGTAGTGCTCAAGATCCTCTGTTCTTGGCTAACTTTTCCCTGGTTTCCAGGAAACAGAGAAGGATCCAGATGTTCAGTTTGACTCACATCATATCATAATATCAAATCAGGTTGAAAAGGATCCACAGTTATAAAAGACTTAACATACAGGTATATATTTACTGAAATAATCGTGTGGAATAGGGACCAAAGAAAATTAAAATATCTTAACTTGGAAGGCTGGGGTTGCTCATTCCAGTCCAATAAGAGCTGCAATCCAGCAGGTGTTCAGTGTATTCCTGCTTCAACACACCTGAATCAAATTAAATGGATCCAACACCATGTTCTGCACAATGATTAATTAATTTTAGTCAGGTGTGTTGGAGCTGGGATACATGAAAAACATGCTAGATTGCGGCTCTCAAGGTGAGTAATCCTGGATTATAGCATAACAGTTTAATTGGGTACATTCATTGACACACAGAGTAGAAATGCAATCTCCAGTCTTAAAGTGGAACTATTATGTGCATTTCAGGCTAATTTATTTTTAACTCAATAAAAAAACAAAATACAATGTCAACACATAGCATACAGCCCTACATGCTGGAACCTGAATCAGACCCTGAAAACGAAGTGGAAAACAGCAACCCGCAGCAACAAATGCAGCAGGATGTCTCTCTTTGGTAAACTCACCAGCCATCGTTGGAAATAATGTATTTGTACATGCCCTTGTTAACCAGTAGAAGGTAACCAATCACCGAACCTTATCCCCCGGGACGTCACAAGGATTTCCAAGTAGAAAAAACTCTCTAGAACACAGGTGTCGAATTCCAGTCCTCGAGGGCCGGTATCCTGCAGGGTTTTGTTGTCTCCATGCTCCAGCACACCTGACCGAAAACTTAAAAACAGGTTGACAAGAAGCTGCTGGATGCATTTGATTTGAATCAGCTGTGTTGGTGGAGGGAAACAAGAAAAACCTGCTGGATACCGGCCCTCGAGGACTGGAGTTCGACACCCCTGCTCTAAAACGACGCGGAAACCGAACGGAGAGAGTGCTGGAACTCAAACTCAAACTCAAACATGCGTTTAGGTGATAAAAAACCATGCCGTTCACATGTCTGATGAGGATTCAACGCTGTAACACTGTAGAAAGCTCAGAAAACTCCAAATACCATCATAGGACCCCTTTTAAATAAATATGAGTCTGTTTAAAAACAATGTAAAAGTGCATCCAACACGTTTTATGTACAAAAATAATAATTTCAGACAAAAGTGTGACCCACTAGTGCTCATCTTCAACCTCCCTGCAAAGCACTGATTTACAGATGCATGCTTTCCTTTTTCTGGACATAGAAGGATGGCTGGATTAGTAGCAAGGCCCTGAACTCTCATGTAAAGATGGGTCAGACAAACTGGTGACCTGTTCTTATGCAGAGAGAGCGCTGTCTGTCACTGTACACCCGCTGGGATGCAGAACCCAGTCTCAGACAGCCTCACACCATCCCAGAGCTGGATGCCTGAGGATTAGAGTGTGTGCTGAGCAGGAGATCTGTTTTCTTTCTCTAATAGGCTAAGTACTTTAGAGCAGCACACTTAGTTGCATGTTTGGAGAAATGTGTGTGAGTGCAAAATGTGATTTTCATGATATCCATAAGTGTTCATGTGTGTGAGCCTATTTGTCATTGTGGTTTTTAGTGTGTGTGTGTGTGTGTGTGTTTTCAAATAGGAACGGAATAAGTACAGAGAAATTGTGCTGGTAATAAATACATTCAGGCTTAAGTGTGAGTGTAAACATATCTGCAGTACCAGACTGTGGAGGGAGCGAGTTGGAAAGATCAAGGCGAAGTGCCACATGGTGTTATCTGGGAGCAAAAAGCAATAATAAAACTAACAGTCATTCTCGTTTAGCAATGATAGCGAATAACCATTTAACCATGATAAAAGTAATAGTCTTTGTGCAAAAGTACACGCACAACTGTAAACAGATATGAGTTTAATTTCTTGCTAAAAAAAAAAAAAAAAAAAAATCACCAAACATGTCACATTTTTTCTATTTCAGTTAATTTCTTTATTTTTATTTTACCATTTCTTTTACCAGTTTGATTCATGAACATGACCAGGCAACATGGCATCATTGTTATCAATATTATTATTAGTAGTATTATATTCTTCTTCTTTTTTTTATTATTATTATTATTATTATTATTATTATTATTATTATTGTTGTTGTTGTTGTTGTTGTTGTTGTTGTTGTTGTTGTTGTTGTTGTTGTTATTATTGTTGGTGGTTATAGTAGTAGTAGTAGTAGTAGTAGTAGTGGTAGTATTGGGATTCTGCAACCTGAAGCAGAGATCACAAACTCAGTGAAATATAATCTTCTTTACAATTCTTTACATTAACCTAAAAAACAACAGTTTATGTGACAGTGGAATCTGTTAAATGGAGTATTAACCTGCTGAATGGGACAAATAACCTACATTTGTCCAATCTGTGATGCTGTGTTTAACCAATCTGGCTCAGTTTAACATGATTCAAGGCAAGATAATGCTATGCAGTCAAAAGAAATGTTAGTATTTGAGCATAAAAATGCTCAAATCGTAAAAATGCTCATTTAAAAAAGGTTTCATGTGTGGTGGTGTGAACTCTCATGCTATACCAGTAAAACAGTGTACCAGTAAAATAAGACAACCAACCATGCATTAACATACCCTGACTGTTAGTTCTGAATGATCAATTGACCTGATATAAAATGGTTTTGGACTTTTGTGGAAAGCCAAAGTGAAGAGGGAGAATTTACGATGAGTACATATACGCACAGAAGGGCCAGAATTTCAACCGAAAACCCTCTTGGAAAAATGGATTTGTACTTAAATAGCAATTTTCCAGCCATGCCGACCACTCAAAGTGCTGTAAACAGCATGTCACAAGCTGCGTTTCCATTGTATTTTTTTGCAAAATGAAAGTGATATTCTCAGTTCTCGTAAAATCCTGTCCGATTAACGGGATTTATGCAAGGCTTTTACTAGGTAGCCACATACCGTTATTTTGGGGTTTTCTACTTGCTGTTGAGAATTTTCTACGGCTTTTCTCCCTCACTTTTTTTTCTAAAACTCTGAAATTGTTTGTTCCACTCTGCGCCTGTTACTTTACCAAAAATAAACTAGTCAAGACCCCCCATGTCACGTCCCAGCACACATAAATGTGAAAAAATTATACCTTTTCAATATATTTCTATATATAAACATCAGAAAAAACCACCTCATGAGAGCAAACAAAAACAATATTTCAGACTTTTTTCAAAATGTAGGTGTTTCCATTTTTTATTGTGATATTTAGTTTTTTTCATTTTTAAGTGTAATAGAAACACACCTACAGTCACCCATTCATATGCACACCTTTACCCCTGATTGCTACGTTGGGGGACAATGCAGGGTTCAATGTCTTGCCCAAGGACACTTAGGCATGCATTAAAGTGAAACCTGGAATCAATCAACCAACTTTCCAGTGATAAAACAACTTCTCATTTTGCTGTGCAGTGACTGTTAACCATCTCACCATCTTGCAGCTTTTGTTGCCCACAACCCTAAAACCAGGAGCTATGTAAATGCTGTAAAGTCACGGTTGGAAATAAATTAATTTATTTAAAAAAAAGGGGGGCATTAATTTGTACCGTTGTTTACTTTTGTTTCTCTTCCATGTCATCTAGATGAAAAATGTTCTTATATTTTTATGCCCTTTTTTCTTTTGTTTTCACATAAAAACAGACAATGATCATAAAATAACTACTTTTAAGAAATGAGATGACTTCGAGTCATCTGATTTAGTCACTAATAACCACCATCAGAATCCAGTCAGAAAAATGCCACTTAACTGAAGCAGAGCGTAATCTGTAAAATAAGTTATTAGCTAATTCATCCTGTTCCTTTCTGCTCAGCTGTATGAGCTGCCTGGTACCACTGTCATCCCCATCCCTTCCCCTCAGGGCCGACATGGAAGATCATTGACCCATTCAAGGCATTTACTCAGTCAAGGTGTAAAGTGGGGTCCCATTCTCACCCAAATCCTCCCAAAGCTCCTTTCTCTTGCCCAGCCAGGCCTTCGGAGAGACAGGCCAGTCTCCACAGGTGCAGCCTGGGAAGGATGACAGCCTCCCTTCAGCAGAGCTTAGCTCCTCTTGTGTGGCTTTGAGGCTCTCAACCAGTGGATTCCCTGGGGCTGTAGTTGCAGTTACACCCTCAACAACATAGGCACTGTTGTGTTGTCGACCACATCATTTTAGATCCACAGAGATGAATACCAAAAATGGGACATACGGCAATTTGTGCCGCAGGTACAACAGACGTGTTTATGCTCTTTGAAGTCAGAGGATCATCAGATGCCAGCAGACCACTCTGAGAGTCTTTTCTTAAAACCGGTCTGTTGACACATGCCAACGTGCATTTGTTCACAGAGAAGGTGCAAACACCTCTGGTATAATCTAACAGATCAAAGGTAAAATGACTGTGTAAGTTGTGGCTTGTCAGTGATCTCAGTGAGCAGAAGCATTAATAAACATCCTGAAATACTGTAAAAAAAAGGATCTTACTGTACAATCCAGTTCACTGTCAGATTTAATTACCATCTCAAGTAAATAAGTAGCAGACAGCATAAGTATTCCATAAATGCCTTAAATCACCTTTCTTGTCAACACTCTTCTTATAATTAAAGGCAATTCTGATTGCTGTTTAAAATATAGTTTCTTTTGTTATCAATTTAACTAGATTTTCTTCATAGGATGAAGTTCTCGATTTAACAATCAATATATTTCTACCTGTACATGAGATCATGAACTGTAGGTTGTCATGGAAATAATGAGATCCAAAATCTAAGTGGTTGAAATGGGTTGAAACCATACGGAGAGTAGCCAGATGAGATGGATCAGACATCTGGTCGAGATGCCTCATGGACATCTCCCTGGTGAAGCGTTCCAGGCATGTTTCACTAAAATGAGGCTGCAGGAAAGACCCAAGACATATTAGAGGGACTATGTCTCAGCTGGCCTGGAAACACTTTGAGATACCCGAAGCTGGAAGACATTGCTGGGAAGAATGGGTTTTCTTGCCTAGTCTTTTCACACCACAGATGGAATATATAGATGAATGGAAGGAAGAAAATAAAGTGAGAAATTTTCATTGGTAAGTATGCAGATCATAAATATGTGATGGCATATTTAAATACAAAAATATGTCTTTCTGAAGATATGTAAACTGTGAACAGTGTGCTAACTGCTCTTTGTTGCTCCTTTTACATATTTTGCACTCATTGTTGCTGCATATCTTTGAACTATCCTTATAGTCCAGTCTTTCAAAATCACTTTGTCACTGTCCAATTAACCCCTTTGTGTATTCTGTGATTCATTTCCACAACATTGTAACAATCCCTCTAGTTCTGTGTAGGTCCTATGAAGATTCATCTGTCAGGGCACATGAAGGAACTGCTGTCTGGTATGTTTTGTGCCTGGTATAGGCAGCTGATTTTCCATGAGTTGGGTTTATTTCCAGCACATCCCACAGATTCTAAATCAGACTGGGATCTGGGGATTTTTGAATCTTCCAACAATATAATTCCCTCTACCAGATCGCCTTGATGTAACTTTTAAACATTTGTTTTACCTGCTTGCTCTGTCATGTAGTATTTTAGCTCCTTCTCTTTGGCTACTACATTACTGTTTCACTTGTTTTCCCCAAAATTAAAATCTAACTCTTGCCTCTTTGATGTTTCCCATGTAATATTAATCCCATGCAATATTAAGAATTTTTATTATTTAGTTTGTCAGTGACAAGAATTAGTATTATGAACTTCAGAATCATCTGCACAAAAAATATCCTGAAATCAGAGTTCAATGAGCAAATTGTTTTCACCTTTTTTGTGTCTTTTTTTCACATACACATCTCTTCATCTTCATCAGAGAATTCGTGGAAATGTTGCTTCTATAATTCATGACAGATTATTATGAATTACTACTTTGATCAAATACAAGCAATAATACAACAATTCACCCTTTGTTGATGAGAACAACAACTGAAATGTTTCCAGGAGTATTAGTTATATTTTTTTGAAAGACTGCAAGTCTTCATTCATTCAGCTGCAGCCTATCCCAGCAAACAGCATGTTTGACAGTTTATTTCTGACATTGCTGTGAACTAGCAACATAAAGACTGGACAAAACAAAACAAAAAGATATAGGAATGCACCACCATGCTTGAACAGGAGCAGGCGAGAGGTACACACTCAAAAATAGAGGTACTAGCTTGTACCTAAAAAGGTACAAATGCTTGTCGCTGGGGGTGTACTCTTTTGAGAGACATTTCTGTACCCTTCAGTTCTGGTCTATTTTTGTACCTTGTCAAGTTCAACCTCACCTTATCAAGTTATGTTTTTTATGTTTTCACAGGATTAGGCCTGGTCCATTCCATTTAGCAATATTATCTTATCTTTAATCTAGAAATAATCCTCAAAAACTCAAAATACTGACCAGACATATACTTAGTTTGCAGCATCTGACCTTCATTGTCTGGTGTAGTAAATGACTGTTAAGTAGTACTACTGCCATCACTCAACTCTGCTCTAGTTTGTAACATTACAGCCATTAACATTACATTTTTCAATGCTGCAGGAACCCTTATGGTCAAAATGATACAAATTTGTACTTTATGTCACTTTGAACCCTTTTTCGTACGCTGAAGGTGTGCTTCTGGTCTCTTAAAGACCAGTATTGTACTTTTGAGAGAACATTTCTTTAAAATGTACCTATAGGTACAGAAATGTCCTTATCTTGTACCTCTATTTTTGAGAGTGTAGGGTGCACCCTGAACAGGTCGCCAGTCCATCGCAGGGATTGCAAGTTTTTAGTCATTAAGATAGGTGCAAAACCATCTAAAAGTACAAATAAATAATAAAAAAAAAACTGTGCAATCAGAATTGAACATGTTGAAGCATAGTGACTGTAATACATCCTGCAGAGGCCGGGTGGTCAGACGGAGCAGGAACAGGAAGTTGACATCTCCTCATCCACTTGTAAAAACTGGCACAAGCAAAACAACAGCCAATAATGAACGGCACCCCACTTCCCATGGTATGAATGAGCGAAAGTGTGAGAGAGCGTAGTCATCTTTTCTCTGGTATTTTATTACTGCCGCTGCTTGTTGTGTTTGACGCCTGGTGTTTAGTTTAGGAAGAGAAAGTTCTCAATCAATGCGATATGTTGAGCTGAAGGCAGTTCCCACTCCTGAGCTTTTTTCCTGAATCCGACAGCTTCTCATCCATCTATGCTGTAAAACCATGACAGTTTGAAATTCACATAGCTGAACCTCAAACAGGAAGAATATATAAACTACATCCTGTTTAATGGACTAATGTTGAGATACAGAAAATCCAAACACAGCAAGTATAAATGTAAGTCAAAGACTTCTGTTCAAAGATTCCATCATTTTGGATTGTGAAAATTATTCTTCTTGTTCAAGTAAAATGAAAGAAAAAAACTTAGACCATTTGAAACATGTTAAAAGTAAAATAATGCAAAGAGAGTTTTTTTTGTAGCACATTTAATGTACAACATAAGTGAAAGTGTTTTACATAAAACAATAAAAGCATTATAAGTCACTTAGTTTAGTTCTGAAAAAAAATCATTTTGATGTTCTGTATTAAAAAAAAACTTTATTAAAATATGTACGATTAAATGCAGTCCATTGCACTTATAATCTGTTTTATTTTCTCCTTAAAAGAAATCATTATTTATAGCTGTGTTCACTATATAAATTACAACAAATGGGAGATACCAGTTAAAGTCAAGAAAATGTCTTGGTGTGTGTTAATGGCAGTATAACTAAATAAATGTCTGTATTTGTAATCAGCATGTTATTTTTGGAAAATATTTCATATCATTTTACAAAAATAATGACTATAATAAATATTCAGTTAATATTTTCTTTATTTAGCATCACATTTATTTCTCTTCTCTTTCTAGTTTTCTTTTTATTAATATTCTCGCCCGTAGTTTGCGTAACTTTTTTTGCCATTGTTTCCCTTTGAGCTGAACACCAAGTCATCTTTGTGGGGTGTTTCTTTTGTCACAAACTTTTCTCAGTCTGTTCACCTACCGAACACATACTATGTTAACACAAAATTGAAAAATGAAGACCCTGAATATGTATATTTGTGGGTTTTTGAGACCTCTGAGGAATGTGGCTGTGTGTGGTAGGGGGTATCAAGAAATGTAAGGAATGTTAACAGACTGTTGGTCTTTATTTGGTCTGGCTCTGGCCCTTATCTGCTTCTGCCAATGTTGTGGTCAGTTATGACCAATCATAGCCCAAGTTGAAACCTCATTCAAAGCTCTTGTTTTCCTTTGAATGAGAAATCAAATGTAGACAATAATAATATGTTCAGAAGAATGTGGTCTGAGATAAGATGAAAACGTTGTAGATACAAACACACTGTCTCAACACACACAGGAGTGATGCTAAAAGCAAGCTGGTGTCATTTCTGTTCATGTAAAGTTTTAATAAAATAAGACATTTGGTGATTTATAGTAGGGTCATCTTTTTCAGCTCTTGACTCCACAATATGGACATCAGATGACCAGATCTGAGACCAAGCATAACTTGAGCATAACATAGTGGAGTCAAAGTTTTATTGACTGAATAGAGTTTTCTGGTATATAAATTCGCACTATAGGCCAACAAAAGACAATTTAACCTTTGCAGACCTTTAGGGAAAAAAAATCATTTCAGTGGAGGAATATTTGTTTACAAATAATCAGGTGATGCTGCCTTTTGTAGGGAAATTCAGGAGAATTAGCTTTGCCAAACTGCAGCAGGCGATTTCACCATCATGTCTAGTGTTTTGGTCATCAGAGCTCAGAGTTCACCGTCAGTTTAAAACAACAGAGATTATTATAATGTCAATAGAAGAGATCGTGATAATGTAAATTCTGAAAGAGACAAAAAGGCAGAGCAGTAGGGTGGTGGTCTGTGCAGCGGTTAAAAACACAACATGTCCTTTGTTTTTGTTGCTTTTTAGCAGGAAGGGGTTTTACATTAGTGGAACTGTTCAACGCTGCGCCTACGGTTTCCACACATTACTGTTCTGTTTGTTTTGTCAGAGTACACATCCAAAATGGATCCGTCTTTAGCTGAGAGCATAAATTTGTGTTATCTGTATTGCAAATGATGTCATGGCACAAAGATGACAAATTAAAAGTGGTCTACAATGATCCATGGCTTGGAAAATAGGGAGAAAAATCACGTTCATACTCCCAATACTTTCACAATTAGAAAGAAGAAAAGAAAACAACAGAACATTAAAACCGCAAGCGGTGATATAGGCCCTCGCACCATGGCGCCGTTCGGCATAATGCCACCGCCTCCCCTGGCAACATCCTTCCCATGCCTCTCTCAATCTAAAGTGCAGCCAGACTGCACTTCAGGCCATTTAGGCCTTATGAACGGTCACTTCCTGTCACCAAGGGGCGGGGCTAATTTATAATCTAATTATTGACATGCAGAAATGTGAAGGATATGACTGACATCATCTGTAGCAAATTTGGTGCAGGTTGGTTGTTTTTTGTGGGAGTTATGTCAGTTTTCCTTTTCATTGCATCACATCTGCTTTGCTGCCCCGCCTCTCCTAAACGATATCCCCTATTAAAAGAAATAGCACAACTTTTAATCACACATGTCTCTTGAGCATCCTGACTCATTTGGGTTAAAGTTGGACAAAATTCTTAGGACAAGTTCCTCCAAATGCATGGCAAAGAAAATGACAGAAATGACCCCAAAAATGGCACCCTTTTCAAAATGGCCGACTTCCTGTTGGATTTAGCCCATATGTCCAAGAGACTTTTTTGAAGGTACTGGGAGGGTCTACAAGTTTCCCGAATCATATCCATGTCAGTCAATGTAGTGGGCGGGGCTGATTAATTAAAATATTGTAGGGGGCGCTATGGAGCCATTTACTATCTTTTCCACTATATTGTAATTTTACTCTATTAAGGACATAACTGTCATGACTCATGGCAAGTATGGTGAAGATGAAAGGTTTCATGGCTTTGTTACAGGTACTTCCTGGTTCATGATACATACGGTAATATTGCTGTTTAATCGGTGATGCATCCCCAACATCAATGTCATGTTCTACCCAGCTTGTACATGAAGGGACATCCCCAAACAAACCAGGATAACGGCATATCAATGCCCCAAGTTCCTCCCGTTGCGGACCTGGGAGATGCGACAAAAGCATCTCCAGATTACCAAGTGCCGCAGAGTTCCTCAGGCGACCAACAAGTAATCCATCCTCAGGTTCAGGCACTCCGTCATCCTCGGTGTCTCGACAAATGGCAACAGCAGGACTAAATCCATTCGGGTGAAACCCAGTCTCACGTTGATAATAAGGCTTCAAAAAATTAATGTGACACAACTTCCTGGATTTTCTGCGCCCAGGAGTCTCAATCACGTAATTCAAGTCTGACACTTTTTCTGCCACCACAAAAGGACCTGTGTACCTCGCCTGAAAAGGGGAACCAACAACAGGCAGTAAAGCCAGCACCTGATCACCTGGCTCAAACTCCCGATGCTCAGCTTTACGGTCATACAGGCGTTTCATTATATCCTGAGCCACGTCCAATCGCTCTTTTGCTAAATTGCACGCCACAATTAGCCTTTGTTTAAACCCGTTCACATAATCCACCAAGTTCTTCGGAGGATCCCCCTGCACCCAGGTGTCTTTCAAAACACCTAAGGGACCTCGAACAGAATGCCCAAACACAAGGTCATTAGGACTGAAACCTGTGCTTTCCTGTACCACCCCCCTTGCAGCCAGCAGTAGCCATGGTAGTCCTTCCTCCCAGTCACCGTCCAACTCAGTGCAATATGCACGCAGAAGAGACTTCAACGTCTGATGGAACCGCTCTAGGGCCCCCTGGCTTTGAGGGTGGTAGGCAGCAGACCTGCGGTGATCAACACGCAGCAGCTTCAACACCTGTGCGAACATGTGAGCAGAGAAATTAGTTCCTTGATCGGTCTGAATGATTTGAGGAATACCAAAGATAGAGATGAACTGGGTTAAAGCCTTAACCACGGACTTAGTGGTTATTGACCGCAAGGGATATGCGGCAGGATAACGCGTGCTGAGGCACATCACCGTTAGCAGATACTTACACCCAGACTTAGAGCTTGGCAACGGACCAACACAATCAACCATGAGGTGTTCAAAAGGGTTGCTTACAGCAGGGATAGGACGTAAAGGGGCAACATGTTCATTTTGGTTAGGTTTACCAGTCATCTGACACACGTGGCATGTTCTAATATATTCAGATATATCATGCTTCATGCGAGGCCAAAAATAGTGCCTAAGAATGCTGTGATGCGTCTTTCTTACACCAAAATGACCACTTTCATCATGCGCAGTTTTCATCACCAAAGGGCGAAATACCCTGGGGACCAGCAACTGAAAAACCGGGGTCCCCACAGCCTTGTCGCCTAAAGGAACCCACTTCCTAAACAACAGATTGTCACGCACAAAATAACCACATGCGGCACTTCTTATATCAGATGGTGACATTGCGCTGGCAAAGAAACCTTTTAACGTCACATCATTGCTCTGCTCACGTCGCAAATCATCCCCAGACACAGATATGGGGAAATCGGACAAGTTTAAACTGGTCTCACACGCATCATCCTGGGAAGTCATCTTTGCAGCCCTGCTTGCTGCTCGGGTGACTGCACAAGCAGAAGAGCTAGTATCCTGATCGGATGGAAAAATGGAAACAACAGGTGCACAGGACGCCCAGCTGACAGACACATCGACGTCCGTCTTAGTCCCATCGCACACTTCTGAAGATACATCAGTCCAGACGCGGCCACCCGCCAATCCGTTGCCCAGAATAAGATGTATGCCGTCCACAGGTAACCCGGGACGAACCCCGACAGAGACATTACCTCGAACAAGGTCACAATCTAAACAGACTTTGTGCACGGGAATAGGTAAAATTGTTAAACCCATGCCCCGACACAAAATGCGCTCCCCGGTATCAGAATCCGCATTCAACCGTAATACCGAGTCCAACAGATACGAATCAAACGCACCAGTATCCCTCAAGATCTTAATGGGAACTTTGGTGTCATTACCCACCAGCGACACAAATCCGTTCCTGATGAAGGGAGCATAAGCAGCAGACACATCAGAACCGCACACTGAGGGTTCCCCCATAATGGTGACACGCTCATCAGAAACAGACGCTGCTAGCGCAGCTGGCTTAACATTAGTCTGTTCGGTCTTACGTCTCGCTTTTAACACAGGACACTCACCTTTCCAGTGACCCATCCCATGACAATAATGACATTTGCTGCTCCGATTTACACCTGTTACAGTAGAATGTGGTGTACCGGGGAAAAATGTCTCCACTCTCGCGGGTCTGTCACAACTCGTTAAAACACGGCGCATAGGCGGAGACCCCCGCCTCCCAAACCTGGTCTTATGGATGAGCGTGAACTCATCTGCGGAAACCGCCGCATTTTCAACAGTGACGGGTTTATTCTCTTTAATATATGTAGCTACACGCTCGGACAGAACGCTCTGAAACTGCTCCATCACAATTAAGTTGCATAAACTGTCAAAAGTGGTTACGTCAGATGCTGATAACCAGCGTTTGAAATGCGACGACAAATCACGCACAAACTCGACATAGGTTTGTCCAGCTTTCTTTTCCCACGTCCTAAAACGCTGTCGGTAGGCTTCAGGCACCAGCTCATAAGCCTTCAACACAGCTGCCTTGATTTTGCCATAAACGATGCCGTCATCGGGTGACAATGCAGAATAAGCTTCCTGCGCTTTTCCTGTTAACACACACGGGAGCATTAAAGCACATTCTTCTGGCGACCACTTCCTAATTTCACTCACCCGCTCAAACAATACAAAAAAAGAATCGGGATCCTTCTCATTAAACACCGGCACCCATCGCAAGTTATCAGATGACAACGATCGCGACTGTGATTCCCGGTCATCCCCCGACCGTTCCTCCTTACGCAGGGTCAGGCGCAGCGCCTCAAACTCCAATTTATCTTTCTCCGCCTGCTGGCGCAAGCGCTCCACCTCCAACCGTCCCCTAAGTTCAGATTCCTTTGTAGCCCTGTCATGCTCCAACTGCAACAACAACAATTCCTTCTGTTGCTCAAAGGACAAACCCGTCGCTGGAACAGAGACCTTAAAAGGTTCCGAACCATACCCCCGGTCCCCCGAAGCAAATGGCAAAAGACCCAGACCCAATAATGTCGTCCGCAAAGCAGCCTTAATGTCCGCCTTCAAAGATTTATCAGGCAAATCAACCTCAAAATGTTCCGCCAACCGCAACAGCTGCAATCAACCATAGCAGACCCCACAACCGCAGACCAAAACATAAACAAAACACGCAAACCACAGACCTTCCCCCGCCGAACAAAACCGACGCGCAGAATCACGCCAACAAAAAGAACGCCGCCACGCCAACAACAACAAACGGACGAGCCCCCAGTTTGTCACGACCGGCACAGAGAGCCGTGACAACAATGAGGGAAGACCACGCTGTAAATACACACAGATATATTTATTTAAAGAAATAACGCAAAGTATGTGAATGCAGCGTGTAAACGTGGACAATCAGTGGTGTCAAGTGATTGCAAGTCAGTGTCTGATCAAACTAAGCTGTGGGCTGAGCGAGAGGGGCAGAGCAAAACAGCTCACAGCCTTATATAGGCAGGTGCGCTACAGCCAGATGCTCTGATCACTGGAACCGCCCATAGCACACCTACCTACGAACAAAAGAAAAACAGTTAAGCTGGGCCGTCACACAGGTACTTCCTGGTTCATGATATCAGACACATGTTGTTGCCAAGGGGTGGGGCTAATTCATAGTCCCATTATTGCATTGCAGATTTTGTTCATCATGGGACTGGCATCAAATGTGTCGATTCCTGTGCTGATATGTTGTTTTATGTGGGAGTTTTAGCAATAAGTCTTTGTTTATCAGACATCAAACTTTGAGGGCCCGCCCCTCCTAAACTAAATCTTCTATTAGAAGAAATAACACAACTTTAAATCACACATGCCTCCTGAGCATCCTGTGCAAGTTGGGTGTCAGTTGGACAATATCCCTAGGAGGAGTTGTTTAAAATGCATGTCAAAGAAATGACCCCAAAAATGGCACCTTTTTCAAAATGGCCGACTTCCTGTTGAATTTAGCCCATATGTCCAAGAGACTTTTTTGAAGGTACTGGAAGGTTCTCCAACTGTGCTGAATTTTATCCATGTCGGTCCATGTAGTGGGCGGGGCTGATTGATTGAAATTTTGTAGGGGGCGCAATGGAGACATGCTCCATTTATTCCATTATGTTTCAATGGGGCTTAGTTCAGGGCCTTACTGTCATCAGTCATGGCAAGTTTGGTGGCGGTCCAAGGTTCCATGGCTTGGTCACAGGTACTTCCTGTTTCATGGCGTTGGACCGCCATTCGCCATGTCCCGTTTAGCGTAGCGACTTGAGGTTTTTATTGTGGCATCATGAAAGGGTTTGACATGTTTTGGAGGAGTCTCAAGTGTTTGGGACCATTTGCTTAGAAGCATGACCCTCAAACGTGGAAAAAACCACTTCCTGTTGTAAGTGGGCGGGGCTTAGGTCTACACCAGCAATGGTCACATTAATCTGTTCAGGACTGATCCCTTATTAATCCCTATAAGTTTTAGGGTGATCAGATCAAAATTGAGAATTTTATAGTGATTTATGATGTCACGCCGCCGCATGGAACTTCGCCATGGCGTCACGGGCACGCCGTGCAGCGCAGAGCAACGTCCTTTATCAGATCTCTTCACCAACATGTTTTGTGATGCCTGAGTGAATTTGGGCCATGTGGTGTCCACCAAGCCAGAGTTATGGGTGTGTGAGCAAAAAACAACACTTTTGACCTCCAGGGGGCGTGGCTATTTCATAATCAAAATATTGACATATAGAACTCTGTAGGAGGGGACTGCCATCATATCTAGCAAATTTGGTGCAGAAATGTTGCTTTATGTGGGAGTTATATCCGTTTAATTTTTCATGGCGAGACATCAAACTTTGAGGCCCCGCCCCTCGTAAACTAAGTCTCCTATTAGAAGAAATAACACAACATTTAATCACACATGCCTCCTGAACATCCTGAGCAATTTGTGGCTCAGTGGGATAAAAGCTCTAGGACGAGTTCGTTAAAATGCGAGGTGCTAAAACGCCAAAATATTGACTTTGACCTAAAATGGCCGCCTTCCTGTCGACATTTCACCATGACATTAAGAGGATTTTTTGTTTGTCCTGTCATGTAGATCATGTGTATGAATTTTCATAAAGATTAACGACATGCAGTGGCGGGGCACCTAAAATAGGTGGCGCTCTCATTCAGTTTCGCCCAAACATTCTGGAGCACCTCAAAATATCAAATTTTTCGTATTCCCTTGGGGGGGTACGCAAAATTTGGTGAGTTTTCGAGCACGTTCAGGCCTCCAAAAAAGCACGCGAAGTGTCCGAATAAAAATAATAAACACTGCAAATACAATAGGCCTTCGCACCGCCAAGGTGCTCGGGCCTAAATATATATATGCACAACTTTGGAAATTTGTCAGGAAGAATGTAAATGCACATTTCTGCTTTCATGAAAACACATTTTGCTCATGAAATTACATTTTTGCATGTGGCTCATATATCTGACATTTATCGGATAATTTCACCGGTGACAAAACTTGCTAATTGATTTTAGTCAACGTGCCACAGCATCATTGGAGAGAAATGAGAGAAACGCTGAACAGTCAGCAACAAAAGCTTCAAGAAACGAACTTGCACCTGTCCTGCATCACAACTACAGTGATGGAAGTACCCTTATGTTGGATCCACCCCTTGCTCCTGGATTAACCGTGTGAAATGTCCTTTCTACAGATGGAAATAATGAAATTAGAAAGCAGGCGCTGCTTTCCGGATAGACAGTTCATAGATCCTGCTGTCAGTAGCGGTAACACATAAAGCTAAAACAGACTCAGGTTTTCACAACTCGTGAAGCTGATTCAGAAATGTCAGTTAATCAATCAAACAAGACAAGAGTTAACTATGAAAGCATTTAACCCTTTAATGCATAGTAGCCCTGTCATGGACACCTGTTTACAAGCTTTTTTCTTGCATATTCATGAATGAGGATGGTATTTTTGTAAATAAACCACTTCAGTGGATGTGAGTGTGCCTTCCAATACATTTCCACTCACTATGATATAATTGAACATAATGCAATTACACAAGTTTGTCTTTGCAATAAATAAGAAAGGAAAATTATACAGCTATATTTTATACAAGACTGACATAATATAATTATGATTGTATATTATTTTATAAACATTTTATAGAATACATTAAAATAAATTCTGATCAATTCTAAATATCACTAATAAACAAAATAGTACCATTGCATATGTCTGTAGAGGTAAATACCGTGTTTTAAAAAAATGTTGCATTGTTTTTATAAATTCATTCATGAAAGGGTTATTGAATGTAGATAGATTATCGACATGGTAAACACTTGCCAATGAGCTTTTCTGTCCTCGACAAAACAAAATAAATTATAACATTTAAAGTGAAGCATTACGCTGCATATTGCAGACCGTTAATGCACTTTACTTGGAGATTTGTTCACATTAGATGTTAAATGATTTTATCAGATTTTCTTTGATTTTACTTTTTATATTTGTGTTTTTTTATTTATTTATTCTGCTCTAAAGATTGTTTTTACATTGTTTTATACATTATATAACTTATTGTTGTGGAGCAAAGAAGAAAATTATCCACCAATATAACGTAACCATGGCAACTTGTAGTTTGCAAGCTGCTGACCGACATGAATCTTTGTTACTTCTGCTGCAACAGGAACAAGTCACCATTGTTTCTTCTCCTGCCGTTGTTCTTCCACTCTGCTCTGTAATGCTGATACGGCACTGGGTTTCACCCTGACTTTCTAATGTGCTTTGAACCCCACTTTGTCTTCAGTCAGGTCACTTTGTCATGTTTTTGCCATCCTGATCTCCTGGCGTTCATCATTGGTAACTCGATCCACCTGTTGGCTTCCTAATTGCCTCTGCTGTCTCATTCAGTTCACCTGGTTTCCTTTTCTCACTGCCTACTTAAGCTCCCTCCAATCTCTCCTTCTCTGCCAGATAATAATCAGACCTATGTCTAGTTGTGTTCTAGCGTTCTATGGATTGTTCCTCAGTTGCCGACCTTCTGCTTCATGCCCCCGGATTACCCTCCTTGCCTTGCCTTTGACGGACACCGCCACTTTTCGGATCTTCTGGTTACCGACCCTGCTTGTCTTTGGATCTCCGAGCCTTGTCTTTGCCTGGACGAGTATTTTGCCATTCCGTTTCCCTCCCAGCTGGAGCCTGGTTTCTTCAGACCAGTCACCTGGATTGATCTTCTACTCATACTCCTTCGCCAATAAACTGGTCATTTGTCCATTACTCCTTGTGTGTGGCTGTAATTCCGGATCCTCACGGTAACTCATTACACACTTTTGATGTAACTGCCCTCACAGAAGTGCACACCACAAACCACAGAGTTATATCCTCTGACTGCTGGTGAAATCCTGCCTAAATACGTTGTTTTTCTGTGCTGGAAATCTATACATGCAATGTCCAGACAAACTGGAGTTTGAGAATCCCTCACATACACAAGAGTTTAACTTTTCTGAAAATGAAAAATCTCCTGAACTGCAACCCTTTACAACAGCTGATGAACTTGGCCTCCAGCTACGTAATATGTCATGTGACCCCAAAGCACCACTTTATATTTGAAGCACAGTTTGTTTGTTTTTTTCTTTGTTTGATGCTTGGTTACTCTGCTAACATCTGTTAGTGGTTTTGGAACCCAAGAGAATAAATAAAGTTGCTGTAAAACCTCAGAAAGAGCCTTTTGGCTGTTAAAATGAACATTAAAGTTGCTCTTTAAGTTACATTTACGCTTGAAAAGTGCTATTTAAATAAAATGTACCTACTTACTTTTCTCACTTATTCTCTCTGATTCAAGATTCAATTTCCAGAAACTTTATAAAACGAATCCTCTGGATTTAACAGCTTAACATAAAGCAAAACTACTTAACAATCTAACACCTGCAAGCACATGCTTTTTTCCCCCCTAATCATTCTTTTGTTTTTAAGCCTTTCAATGTTGTGAGAGTCATTTACCGAAAGCAACACTGCTGGTTTTTCTCTTCTCCATTACAAATAACAGCATTTGATGACATCATTAGAACGAGCCGGAGCTAATCTGGGCTGGTTGTCAATAGGCAGCGGCGGCGGCGGCATGACAAGATGCGTTGCATCAGACTTGGAGCCGCTGGGCTGCTCAGGATCTGGATCTGGCTCTGCGGGGCCACGGCAGTGTTTATGGAGCCGGCCTGGAGATTAGGATGACTGCACATGCTCTCTCTCTTTCCACTCTCAGATTCTCCCCTCCGACTGCACGCTCGCTGCTCCCCTCCTCTTTGTTCAGGGGCTCCCCTTATCGAAGGCCTGGAGACTGGAGCAGCGACACTATCTGCAGATGTGGGGAGGATGTGTGTGTGTGTTTGTGCGTTAGAGAGAAAGAGACTCAAGTGCTCGCGGCAGACTTGAAAAGGGTCATAGAGTCAGATATGGCTGTCGCCAGCACCGTCATACCTTGGAAACCTCCTCCGCAACCCAACATGGTATCATGGGAGGAGTTCAACGCGGCCTTATCGCAGCACAGCGCCAATATTGACCATGTGTGCTTCGGCTGATGACCTCATGTTTTGGTTGTTTTGGAAACGACTTGAAATATAAATTCTTGGATTAAGTGATTACTTTAAAAACCCAACTAATCTGCAGCTGCAGGTTTTTAGCACATGTGAGTCATGAAGGTTGAAGCAAAGTTCCAGCAGACAGGTCACACATGTTTGGAGAATCACATGGGGTTATGTACATATACAGTACATGACCACCAGCGTGTGTGTTTGATAAGAAGCACTGTGATGGCGCCACGTTGATACTCCTCTCAGCAGCGCTGCATCAGTTCCCATGCTGTCCACATCTTTTAATGATCCCATTTGGGTGTGTGTACAGTGTTTCCTCACTTACATCACTTTTGATTCATTTAGCAACGATACACACTTCTACTTGGACACAGTCTATCAGCAGCATGAGATACTTTTTAGACTGAACACCACAGATAATAACTACATAATGATCAATGACAATAATGAATTGTGTCTTTGAATTAATATTTATGTGCCTTTTCTTTTCTTAAATTGCACATCCAGTTATTTTAGTGATCCGTTGTGGCAAATTTTCCAAGTCTTGTCTCAACCACATTATTTGAGCAAAGAAAACAACACCAATTGTTATGTAGTTGGAAAATTCAGACAAAAATGTGATTAATGTGCCATTCACACATCTCAAATACATGTGCATGTTGAGCAATTGCTGGCCTTATTCTCCCTCCAGTTTTACAACTTTCCTTGACAGATAAGACTGCAAAACATGTATTAAGATGTAATTTGTGTGGTCTTGAAACAGTATGAACGTTATTCAATAGAGTCCGTGGCTCTCAATACTTAAAAGGTAAAGAGGCCAGATGATTGACTTGAAGGGAAATGGGCTACTTAGAAGCCTGATTGCTCCTGCACCTCCACCTCATGCATTATGTATGTTGTTTTACAACACTACCATCATGTTCTTGATCATAGTACAGTATTCATAGACCATCATCTTTCCAACTGCCTTTGCAGATAATTGCATTTAATGTAAATCATGTAAAAATGATAAAACCATACATGGTTACATGGTTAAGAATGCCAAAGAGACACAGAAGAAACTTGTGATTTGGCTCAAACCAAGCTTGCACAGCAGTGATTATATGATGAATTGGATCAGGCAGGGAAGCACTCTAATGCACACTCGAGGCGCCTAATGGAGACAAAAAAAAGTGGGACGAAGTAGTTAAAAAAAAAAGAAAAAACAGGCAGGCAAAGATGTCCAAGGTGGCTAGTCAGAAGGTGAATTATACAAGGCATGCACTGCCAGAACAACAGAAGGAACAGTGTAAAAATGTGGAGCTCTGGACATAGAAAGGACACAAACACATTGGGAGGGAAGGAGTCTGTACCATAGACTTATATAAAGAGATGGATGTAGCCTCTGTGACGTCACCCATAGGTTTCTGAAGAGCTAAATTGAAGCTCGGTGGGCGGTTCCTACCGTCGCCATCTTGGCAGAGGCATGCGTGTCATCTCACCTGAAAAATACATTTATGGGCAAAGAGATGGAGCTGAGAGGGGGGGTGTGAGCATCATGGTGGATGATTGACATTGAATTAACTCCGAGCTTTCTGTAGCAAAGGGCTAACCGGAGATAACAGGAGCTAAACAGCTAACGGAGATAAGCGGGCTAAAGCGAAGTCATGTTGTTAACCGTCTAAAAACCGCGGTTGTTCTACGTTCTTCTGACTTGAAGCCGGATATCGGTATCTGTCAATCAAAAGGACACTAAATATGCCGAAATTCAAGATTAAACTACTTTTAAACGGGTGAGTTAGAAAAAAATCCACTCCCCCCACAGTTGTCATGAAGGTAAACCTAACCTATTAAACCTAAAATGGATTTTTGAACTAGGCTGTAAACATGTTTATTTCTGCTGTAAAGTTGGTCTTTTTAACATGGGAGTCTATGGAGATTTCCTCTGTTTTGCAGCCCCTAGTGGATGAAGGGGGAACTGCAGTTTTATGCACTTCCGTATAGGCTTCACTTTTAACCACCGGAGGCTCCGCCCATCTTTCATATACGGTCTATGGTCTGTACTCAGACAGGGGAAGAAAACGAGGCAATGGTGGGTTAGGGTTAAGGTTAATGTGGAGCAGGTGCTGTAATAGGATGTAGGAAGTGAACATGCCTGAAACAAGACATGGCATTTGTTCACAAAATAAAAAATGAAATGGAAAATTGAAAAGCATGATGGAAATAAACCAGTGGACCTGGATGCAACAATAAATACATACCAATGGATTGTTTCTTTTACTAATTTAAATGTACTTTTTATATTATATGACCATTATTATTACCATCATTATCATGTGAAGATCATTCCTGCCGGCAGCCATCAGCCTCTGGAACAAGACCTCCTCAAACTGATTATCATCTACTACAATATTGAATTTCCCTTTGGGGATTAATGCAGTATTTTTCATTTAATTTCATTGTAGTGACAAAAATCAAGGCTCCACAGTGCTTCATGTCTGTTGCCACACCTAGCAACAGACCCTACTGTTGCCAGACCAAAGCTCACCTCTGTAAACATTAACACTTTATAGGGAACTCAATGAAATACCTTGAAATTAGAAATTTTAACCTAAAATTGTCTTTCTGGTATGTACCAAGACATCCATTCTGTTGTTACATAAAAAAAAAAACAAAAAAAACCACAGTTTCATGCTGAATAAGAAAGAAAACAAAGTGATCAGAAATAGTCACTTGGCCAATAAAGGGCTATGTCTCCCCTTAGACCTCCAGTTCTTGAGAGCTGTAGTCCTGCAGGAGTTTCCCTGCTGCAACACACCTGACAGACATCTGAGCCAATCAGCAGACCTGTACAGAGGCTGACATCTAACTGCATAAGTCAGCCCATCCATTTGAGTCCGATGGATTCAGCAGGGAAACTCCCAACACCTGCAGAACTGCAGCTCTCAAGAACCCGAACTGCCCACCATGTGCCACCCCCTCTCCAGGTACTCATGCAGCAGTTAAGTGACCTCTGCACCTAATGTCTCTTGTAATAAGAGTCCCATATGTCCAACAGATAAGGCTGTTATCCCCTCGCCCGGCACTTCTTTTTCAGTTCTGGCAGAATCTGAAACACACACGTCGTCCTGTCTTTCCAAAGGTTAAGGAAATGCGCTCTGTCTTGTCACATCTCTAATGTTTCTTAAGCAGGGTGAAGCATTTTTCTTAACCGCTTAAGATTTCTATCATGATTTAAAAAAACATCTGGGTGTAATTTGGGGATTTTTGCATCCAAGGCAGCACAGTGTGCGCTTGTCTTTAAATTGGTGTCTCTACAGAGACATTCTGATACTATTGTTGGTGAAATCTAATCTGTGTGGAGTAAGTGTGTGTGTGTGTGTGTATGTGTGTGTGTGTTGGTTTGGAGGACATTGTGCTGAGCTTGGGTCTTCAGCAGCCTCTTTCTCTATTAATGCTCCATTAGCCAAATTAGAGACCTAATTGGGGAGGCGAGGAGATCTCTATGCTTTTAAAGCCAACTTGCGCGCGTGTTGCTGTGCGTGCGCATCACTGTGTGTGCACGTGTTGGCTCATTTACTGCAAAAATTTAAAGGGACTTTTCATTTCAGACAGGATGGCTGTTATCAGCAGGGTCTGTGAATGGATGAAGGTGCACCTCTGGATGAGAAACGTTGGACTCCTTGGTTGAATATTGGATGGATCAGAAGTCTGACGACAGTTTGTGATGCTAATGGTCGCACACCCAGAGCCTTTAAAGCGCTGCTGGCTGCCAATTTGATTATCAGGTTATTAGCTAATTAGTTAGCTACTTACTGTGCTTGTTGCCCTCCAGGCCTGCTGGTGAGGACGTAAACTGGAGGAGACACAAGGTGGGCATGCAGTTAATGATGACAGTTTGTGTGTGTGTGTGTGTGTGTGTGTGTGTGTGTGTGTGTGTGTGTGCGTGCAGATACCACACACTGTAGAATATTGTAGCTTTACATTTGAATCCAGAAAATTGACTCTGTTCTTTGACCAGGACACAATTTTATGCTTATTTTTTTTGTTTTCTTCGTCGCCAGATGAAATGTAAGTGTATATTATCGTTGTCACTGTTCTTTTTTATGATCTTTGTGCTCTACTTTTTAAATTTGTTTCTTTTGACAAACTTTAATTGTTTTCAAAGGCTTCTCATCTCGAATCTGCACAACCTAAGCTGGAAAACTCTATATGATAAAGTGTATCAACAGGAATATTTGGACTGGGCAAACATGTCTGCTCATGTTGAAGATCAAACAAACTCTTTTGCCAAAACATGCTAACAATGTAAAAGAATAACCACAATGTTCCCAATAGGAAAAAAAAAAAACAGCCACTCTTATTTGAGCTGTTGTGCTTCTGTTATTTTTCATTTATTTCATTTCATTTATTCATTTGCAACATTAAAAAAGACATTACGCTGAGGTTTCCTTTGTTTCGTTGTATTGACATATTAATATCATGACCATAATGAACAATATTGAATACAATAATGAATGAATAACAGCAGCAAGAGATCAAACAACCCTGTGAAACCATGCTTCCTAAACAGAAACAGCTCATCAACATGACTTTTCAGACACTGCAGACATGTGAAAACCTGCAGATGCTTTCATTAAACACTGCACTGTCCTTTTTAGAAGTGCTTATTTCTGGTCTCGTTTGCACAGAAAGCTTCATTATGTCCTTAAAATCCAAATTATAAAGAATGTCAGTGATCCTAAGTGTAAGGATTGCTGACAATGTTACCCAGTTTGAAGCTGAAATATGATGTTGAGAGACAGTTTTTGCTGTTTATGTGTGTTCCGACGCAGACATATCATTTTTATTTTTGAATAGTCATCAGTCCCATTTCTGCCCAGTAAGTCCGTACTGGACCAATCTAAATCATCCCACAAAAACTGCGCGACTGTTGGTACGTCCAACGTAATGTTCAATATGCGGCGTTCACGGCCTGTTCTAAGTGTGTTAAGAGGAGAAAATGTAAATATATTAATTTAACTCCAACAGTGTGGTCTATTAAACCTGGGAGCAATGTTGCTGATAGAAACTACGTCAGTTTGTTTGCGTTATTGCCCAAATGGCTGCGGTTACTGTCCTAGAAAGAGTTATTAAAACAAAGCAAAGAGACGCAGAAAACGAGTTGTTCACCATCGTGTGAAGTTTTGTGGGATAAACGAGGAAACAGTCATGAAAACATCTGGCTTATCCAGCATTTTGGAGCTTTTAGAGGAACTTATGATATGGGGAGGAATCACGCACACCTGCAGATGACAGATATTGCGTGTCGCAACCTGGATCCCCCAGATGCCTGTTCAAGTCCTAAATGCCACGTGTCGACGGGTGGTTACGATTAGGTTTCCAAGCTCGTGGCAGTCATTAACTGAAACCAAGAAGGGGCTTTTTTTGTCCAGTAGCTGGATCTCTTTGGCTATTTTTTTTTTAAAATTCGCCTTCTAATGTCTTTATTCCGTCTTTTCACTTCATCCCCTGTTTGCATTTAACCAACAGCATTAACTTTTTCATAAATCTTCTCCCATAAAGCGTTTATTTGTGTGCCAGATTTCCTCACTAGATCACATTTTCTCTCCAAACTCGCCGTGCAGAAAACCGCATCACGTGCAAACCCCTTTTTAAACAGAGTCTGCAACACGTTCGCACATTTTACAAAATCACTAAATCACCCTCAAACTGTGGTTCAGCCCAACGGAAAATTCTAGATTACACGTAGACTGGGAACATAACAGATCCGGCCTTAGCTGTGCTTGTGTGACTACATGAGCACATGAGTCAAGTCAAAAAGCTGGGCTTTGCATTTTGAGTTTGCACACAGGGGGCGGGATTTGGCATGGGGGCAGCGGGTTCATCAGGATCAATCTGCATCCTCAAATGTGCACAAGTAACTTACCAGTTACATAACAATTAGACTTTTTAGGCAAATTCATCCCCAAAATGAGGGGCCCATAAACTCCATGGGTCCCTGGGCTTCAGCCCAGGTAAACCCATGTCTTGCCCACGTGGGCTTATAAAGAACACCTACACAAAGAAATGCAGCAAATCATGATATAAATCAACAAGACCATTAAGAGAGAAGACAACAACAACAAATAAACACAGGAGAAAGCAATACAAGTAGCTGTAACCAAGAAGACAAAGAAAAAAATAGATAAAGTAAAATAATAAAAACATGATCGTGTATAAATCTGAAGTAATTGTGTTTCTTATATTATTAATTGATAATCAGCTCGTGACCTGCCACTCTAACAGCTCAGTGTGAATGGCTAAGGCTACGGGACCACGTGGACATTCAAAGTGTCCCCATATGATGCTGTTGAAGCCTGCATTTATGTCTGTCATTCTTTTAATGTTTAAAATCTTTATATATAATGATTTCCACATTAAACACTGTCATTCAAATGAAAAAAAACACAAAAAAGGATGAGTGTTGGTCATTGGATGTTTATGCTAATCACAGGGTTAGGACCCACAGCTCTTTCTCTTATCCATCTCTGACTCCTCACTTTTCTTCTTCACGTTTCCAGAATTGGCAAGAGAATACATGTTTAATTATCTATTACTTTATTGTAAATGTAATATCAAACTTTAAATTGATTCATAAGTCTGCAAAGTCCGAGTGTCTGTGAGTGAATGAACAACAAACAAGCAACTCGTTGTGGATTCAGTTTTTATATGAGAAACTTCTTAAATGGAGCGAAGTCTCCTTCATTGTTCAGCTTTTAAGTAAATTAATCATGTCTCTGGAAATATTTGGCTTCTAACTGGGGTACATGCTCGTTTGAGTGTATGTGTTGAAAAGAAAGGCGAGTATAAGGCCCTAATCGGTGTGAAAATTCCCAGACCCAGCCTCTCTGTTGAAAGTGCTCTAAAGTAGTTGGCAGAAACAGCCGCTCTGTGATAAACTGTAAATGACCGAGAGTTAGCTTAACCTAATCCCCTCTTGTAGGAGGCCTGCAAGCCGCTCCTGCAGCCTCACAAGTCTGTGTGTGCACGGATCTCCACACCTCGACACTTATCAGAGTCATACATCACAGTGTTTCAAAGTCTCTGCTTCACTGTCCTGTCTCAGCTAATTAATGCTCACATGAAGAGAAACAAAGGCAAAGCAATGCAAACCACATGCTACTGTAGGCTGGGATCAGTTGAAGCTGTAGCAGGCAGGGTTTAATGTGAAAATGCATCTTAAGCTTCATTCAGACTCTTAGCATTGCTGTCCTATGCTACCTTGTAAAACAGATTCCTTGGAAATGACCTCAGATTCACTGAATTTTAGTAGCTTTCCTGTACACAAGAGATCCAGCAACAGCTGCCATGTCGATTTCCAAAATACAAACTTGATCATTTGAATAAAAATACCATTTTCTTGTGAAGTGTTTATTGCAGCATTTCACATAAACAAGTTCATACCAAAATTCTGTGAAAAATCTAAGAAAAGATGTTTTCTACTTAATAAAAGACAAGAGATTTACTTTGAGCTTTTAATTATGATATAGAATATTGATATTATATTATTTACTGCAACATTACAAACCCCAAAACACTTCAGTGATAGTTTGGTGCATCAATGACAAGTCCTTCTCCTCTGTAGACAATACTCATAGCAACTTCAACCTACTGCAGCAGAGATAGTAAAATGAGTCTAACCCTTCAAGTTAAAAGCCCACGAGTCCAATTCTAAATTTTGGCCCTTTGTATTTGAGTTGGACACCCTTCCTGTAGTGCAGGGGTCACCAACTCTGGTCCTGAAGGGCTACCATCCTGCAGGTTTTATTGTTTTCCAGGTACAACACACCTGACCCAAACCAATGGCTCATTAACAGGCAGGTGCAGAAGATGACAACAAGTTCTTGGAGAACCTTTTCACTTGGATCAAATGTGTTGTACAAGGGAAACACTAAAACCTGCAGGATAGTAGCCCTCAAGGACTGGAGTTGGTGACCCCTGCTGTAGTGGATCAAACTTCTGATCAATTTGGGTCATGACTTAACCCGGTAAAATAAATGTTTTGCCTGGTTGCGCATGGATTGGTGCCCCCATCAGTTTTGGAGCTGATGTTTTATTTGGTAAATGTGTGGGTTTCTCTTTCGGTGCTCTCTTGCTGCCAAAAGTGCATCAAAAAGTATGAAATTACAATTCTATTTGGATGCCTACTACTTAGACCAGAAGCTGATAAATACCTTCAGTAAAGTCATCTGACTTGGGACCAAAAGCTCAGTAAAAAGGAAAAAGAAAGCAGGTGTTTTCATGGCTAGGGAAAAACAGTTTCAGATCATGTTTATACAATATTAAGGCTTATCCGTAATGTCTATTGTAGTGGTACAAACAGACAAATAATCTTAAATGTGACACTTACAAAACAATTTAAAACATTATAAGCAGATATTGATCAGCTGAAAACAATGTAGAAGAAAAGACTTTTGTCCAGATGACTGTAAGTTGGAATTAACATCAATGGCACCAGTTTTTAATGCTGCCTGCTGTGTTTATACAGCAGAAACAGACACTGTTGACATGTTCAGACTTTGTGCCACCTTTCAGTTCTTCATTTAAGAAAGAATTCTGGGAAAAGAAGGAAATAATAACATGGAAGCAGAGGAAGTCCTCATTTTTATCATGAAAGCACGAGTGAAGTTTCTCCATGTGTGCTTCTAACTGAAGGAACCAGTGAAGTGGGTACAAAAATAGCAGCAGTAGAGCAAGTGTGTGGCCTGCAGAGTCGAGCTGTTGATTCCCACAGTCATGTTTAGTAAGAAAACACTGCAGCATCCAGGTATTGTGCTGCAGGATCGGCACCGAGGCGGACAGACGCTACCGTGTGTGGCCGCACAGTCTGGTGAACACTGCTATCATTGTGTAGAAAAAAAAAAACATTTAAGTTTATGATTTAATGTTTGTACATTTTAACATATTTGTGAAGAAAACAATGTCTTACAGACAGTCTATACTATTTATGCTCAAGCAGTGCAAGAGATAAAATATGGCAACCATTTTTACGGGTGTTTGAACAAGTACAAAGCAAGACACAGTATGAAATATATTAATGTATTTGCTGGTTTATTCGCCAAAAATCCATATGTTTAGCACTTAATTGGTCACAGCTAATTATCTTCACACACATCTCTTCCTCTTACTCTTCAAACACACATAAAGTAGAATTTAAAGGATTAATCAGTCATTTTAATGGATCTTGTCTATGATACGTCGTATATGATACCAATGTGACAACAACCAAATTAAATATTTGAATAAAATGTTTTGTTTTGGGTTTTTTCTTCTTTAAACACATATGCTCTGAGTTAATGTGCCTGTAGTCTTTTGAGTTGTCCTGCAATCCAAAAAAATGTCAGACCTTTTTCATTTAAACACAATTTCTAAAAAAAAAAACTAAAAAAAAACCCGCAAGTCCAAGTTTTCGGCATCTTCCTTGAGAACGATCCACATAGATGTGGTTTGCCCTTGGCTGAGCCGCTATCCCCTGAAAACTGTCGATTTCAAGACGAACAGAACCCTCTGTGGGTAACTGGGTTACAGAGCCTGCAGTTTGCAAGTAATAGGACTTGTCCTGGAGGAGGGCGCGTAGATATAGTCCAGGAAATGTTTTTAAGCAGAGGAGGTAGTGAGGGGGATTCAGAGAGGCCTCTCCACTTCAATCCTGGTAAACGGAGACAAACAGGATTAAGCTGAAGGTAGCGGGTTGGGGAGAGGGTGAGCTTGCCTCTTGACTTTCAACAGCTCTGAGTGGATGCTGCCAAAGAGACGAGGAAGAATGGTCAGCCACCTTCATTCCTTTAGCTGGACTGCCGGTCGCGCTGCAGCACTTAGTTCTCATTGCCGGAGAAGGAGAAAATACTACCTGCTGCCACAGGTTTTTTACAAATGATTGTGCCTGCGATTTGTTTCTATTATCTATGTATGCATCTGAAAGTAGCAAGAAAATGTAATTTTGTGACATTAAGAAGGTTCTTGAAATGCAAATTAAAACCAAATGTGGCTCATGTGAGATGGGTAATTCCAGTGCAGAGTGACAATACATTTTTTAAAGCCATGAGTTCACTGAGTGTTTTGCTTAAACAACACGTTCCACACCAAAAGCCCATTTATGCTCCCTTACGTACGTAAATTTAATCGTTTTTATACCTTGCGGTCCTTATACTTCCATACATCTTTTACGTTACTGTTGTGTTCATCCACCAGAGGGCGGTACTGAGTTCAGAGGTCACTTCATTATATGAACGTCATAATTTGTAATATGTACCTTCATACGTTCATTTCGATCCATGTACAAAGAAAGACTGTTTCAACCTTTAAAGCAGGGGTAGGCAACTCCGGTCCTCGAATGCCACAGTCCTGCAAATGTTAGGAGTTTCTCTGCTGCAACACACCTGGCACACATCAGACCTATCAGAGCCACTGATATGAATCAGCTGTTTTGCAGCAAGGAAACTCCTGTGGCACTCGAGGACCGGAGTTGCCTACCCCTGCTTTAAAGTATCTAAGCTGTAAATCCATCAGATGCACAACACTTCAGTAGTTTAAAAGAAAAAAAAGTAACAGATCCTGTTATTGTCACTGTGGCATAGTGGTGTGGACCCAAATGTAGGAGACGGAGGCAGACATCTGAGGAGGTTCCAGGAATCCGGTTTATTTATTTAAACCCAGGCAGAAGACTGACTGAGGCACAAACTAACACTTGACTAAACACAATGGACCAGCCACTGAGAACACAAACCAAGGGGTATAAATACATGGAGAAAGTAACCACACACAGGTGAAATGAATCAGAAAATCAAACCAGGTGAGCGAATAAACTGGAAAGCAAATCAGGAAACTAGACAAGAGAGAACCAAACAAAGAAAACTACAAACTAAAACAGGAATCCAGAACTAAGACATACAAAAAGGAGACCATCATGACAGAATTATTGCTTTCAAAGTTTGTTTGGTTTAGTTTTTTTCTAAGTATGCCAAATTCCTTCCATCCTACAACACATAAATGTTAAGAAGATTTTAGTGTGGATTTAAAAACCAAGCGGAGAAATGCTTTGTTTTACGCAATGTCCATAAAGTTGCTCTCGCTGCACATTTATCTTCTACAAATACAAGTTTGTGGGTAGAAAAATGGTGCCTGCCTGTCTTTTTTTTTTTCGTTGTTGTATCCTTTGGCTGCTGTTCAATGTCCAATGCAGTTTCCATTCTTGGAAGAAATACTGGTTACATTTGAAGAAAAAGAAAACTAGTTCTTTCAGTCTAAGACTTCTTACAAACTTGTTTCCTTTCCCCATCAGATAAATTTCACCTTCAGGTTTCTTCTTATTAAAATAATCTAGAATTGCTTGTTGTCCCTGTCATGTCCGGCTGAAGTCCACTCATGGCTACATTTTACTGCAGGGACTTGTAATTAAATAACTTCCTCCCTATAAAAGCAATTGTACGGTTATTATCTTCTTAGAGCCCCATTTGTGTGGAGTGGCACTTAGGAGCGGGATAGTCAGAGAGACTAATCTCGTATTTGGAATTCTTAGTCATCAAATTTGCCACAGACGACCAAAGTCATTGCTGCGATGCTGCTGCCTATTGCAGCCAGCGTGATGATGATGGGGTCGCCGTGACCTCCTGACTGATGAGCCTCTGTGTGCGAGACTGAGGGTGTGTTACTGTATTGGCAAGCGCTGCCTCATCAATGAGGTCACTATCAAGTGTGTGCACAGTGGCGCTGTCAGTGTGTGAGGTCATTTAGCACATTCTCAGGGTTTGCAGGGGGGGAACCGTCGAGATGTGGGGAGGGAAGTGAATATGAATGAGATTGATGGACTGCCAGGAGGAATTATTTTCCACAGTTCATCAATGTCGCCCAGTTAAAGCCTTGTGATTTGATTTGGTTTGACCACTAGCTAATGCTTCTCTTTGATCGCCATGCTAAGCACACGGAAGAGAGAAGATTGTCCGGAAGTCAGAGTACAGCGATAACAGAGCAGAAAAACTTTGGTTAAAATCTATTTACAAGTGGATCTGGGATGAATTCATGAAATATAGCTAAAACAAACAAAACAGATGACAGGTCATTTAGGTCATTTTTGAAGCAAGAAAGTTTCAAAATGTCTCTTTAATGAAAATATTTTATATTTTTAAGACATTTTGACCTAATTGTGCCCAGTTTAACTTTCAGAAAACAAAGCTGGTATTGCTGATGCAACATGGGAAATTAGCAAGCAAAGCTTTTGTAAGACAAAAATCCCAACAACAGACAACCCAAGAAGTGACTTTACATTGTAAATAACAAAGTAGTACAACCATTTGTCAACAAAGCGTCCGTCTACAGGTCAATTTGTACAACATGGCGAAAGCGTTTGATACCGGAGGTCACCATTGGGAGCTATACACTGCGCTTGGACTCTGAGATAGTGACAAGGCCAATCTGACGGTCATGTTGTGTTTCTGGGCATTTCTGTAAACAACAGTTCACCAATCTGTTGCCAACTGGCACGAGTGTATGTCACTCGTTCAATGGGGAGGAAAAATCATTATGATACTGGTATCTGAGAAACGCCCATTAAAACCATCCTCCACTATGTTTACCTCTGATCTCATAGATAGATAGATAGATAGATAGATAGACAGATACTTTATTCATCCCCCGGGGGAAATTCAGGAAAATCATGTGCATACTTTTGTTTGCATGTTCGCCTCGAACATTCAAGTCAGTATTACAACTTGTGCACGTAAGATTTTACATCAATTCGAGTGCAAAACAAACACAAGCAACATGTGGCAGCCATGTTGCGTGCATGGATGAGTTGCTAACAGCAAGTATATCTCAGGCCAGATGTATGTGCCCTTCTAACTTTAATATGTCTTCTACGTTGCTATGGTTACAGTCACTTCATCCACCAGTGGGCAGTGCAAAGTTCTGTTTTACTCCTGTGTTCAGGTGCAAGTTTCAGACACCAGTTGGTAGCAGTAATGAACCACTATAAAGTTGCTTGCAGCTGTTTAACACACACAAAGCAGTTCTTCAAAAGCTCCTGCCATGTCGTACAGTTGTTGTCCTCCTCCTTATCTTCTTCTTTTTCTTCTTCTTCCTACTGTTCCAATTAATTTTTGCTGGTTTATTCCTTTCATTGGTTGCTTGTTAGATATCCTGCTCAAAATTGCCCCCCCCCCCCCCCCCCCCCCCCCCCCCCCCCCCCCCCCCCGATTTCTGGTGGTATCGCTCCATTTACTGTGTCAAGCAACAGATCTGTTGTTTATTTCTTCTGCACAAACACAGGAGATGAACAAAAGTGCCCATTGTCTGTGTGTTTATCTTCTGTATCTACCATAAATGGGTCTTAACTCTACCAAGTTGACAAATCTAAGGATTATGTGCTAGCTTGCCACAAAAGAGAAGCATGCAGAGGCATACAAGCAAGTCAATGTCAGGCAGAGTTATCCACATAAAAATGCCATCACCAACAATGTAGCATCATTTATATGGTACCCAACCATACCCTCAGTCTGCTCTTTTTGCCCTTCAGACATGTTATGGGACAAGCTTGACAGTGGGTGTCAGTCTAAATAAATCCAGATCAGCAAGGTTTATTTGTGTCGTGTTAACGGTTCAGCAACAAACTCTCCCTTAACACCCCTTTAACGGCTCCAAAAGAGGCTTTTGTTTATGATGAATCGCTGCCAAAGACAAGCGATGGAGCAAACTGCTCCAGATAACTGAAAGATTTATGGCAAGAACATACTTTCTTTTAACAAAAAGTAAACAAATGCATGTCATATACAGTGTGGCTGCATATGCAGACAGACGCTCTAAAGCAAACACAATGAAAAAGGCTCACGTGGTTCCAGCCGGTATTGATCTTTTAACATAGGATTATACAGTCTGGCTCTATAGGCTTAGCGGCCTTTAATTCCCTCACAGGATAGATAGACTGACTTTAGCTCTATACATATCTGGATCAATGCAAATCTACTTTTGTCCCAGTGGTTCAATTTTAAGCGAATTCCATTAGCCATAAGTAAAAGTTTTCTCAAGTAATGTGATTAGGAGGGGGAGTGGAGTGGAGATGCTCACCGATGGAGTCTCTGAAAGCGGTGAAACGTTTCTGGTTTTCCTCCTTCCTCTTCCTCCTCTTCTTCTATTTCACTCCCTCTTTGTCTTTTTCACCGTTGCAGGTCGGGGGGGGTTGAAGGGGGGGGGGGGGGGGGGGGGGGGGGCAGATCAAGAAGTGACGATGTCGCTGAGAGACTTCCACGTTGTGAAGCAAGCACGTTTGCAAGGAGATGCAGAAGGATTGATTGATCCTGCTGGTTGAAAAGTGACCTTTTCCTGTCAGTAAAACAGCAGCTTGACCTTTGAACGCTGTGATTATTCAGAAACCCTCAGCATTTACTGCGTTTACCTGTTTTATCACTTTAAACTTAAGCAAAACTAGCAGCAAGTGACAAAAAATAAAACCGACTTTTCGGAAATAATTTCCACATTGGGACACTTTCTTGTTAAAACAATGAAAAAAAATCTATAAAAGTTGTTTAGGCAAATATTTAGATTGCAAATATTTATTTTAGAGCCAAAATCCAACCCACATTGGGTAGACGCTTCTTTTTTTCATCATGAAAGTTACCTTTAAAGGATTTAAGTTAAATTTCTTTGCAATGTTTCATCTCAATCACAGCATCAACTCACTGGCATTATACCTGATATGTAAGCTTTATATACTGGCATAATCTTGTTACATACACAATAGTAAATGGGACCACCGACATCCGCTGACTGACCTTAATGCATCAAGGGTAGAAGTCATGCAACAAAACACACATTATTCCAAACATTGTCCTGAGCTATAAATATAAAAGCTTCCAGCCAGCCCAGCATTACCTGCAACAATGGAACGGCTAATATTAGAACAACAGAGTGAGATTCTTCCTCGTCTCTAACGTGATTTTCTTTTCTTTACAGTAATTTGCTGCTGGGCAGCCTCGCGCTGCCTGCAGAGCGGCAGCTGTCTGTAAAAATGCACAGCGAGGATCTTTGTTGTGTTGACCGGCAGGAAGTAAAGGTCACTGTCTGTCAGTCACTGGCTTTTTTTAAACTGCTGCAACATGTTGGTGAAAGTGCATCTTGACACACCGCTGATTGTTGATTTTTGTTTTGGTTTTAGATTTCTCCCTGTACCAACAGAAGGGACTGCATGCCTCCATATGGTCCCTACTGACTCCACTTAACATTGGTGTGATAACAGTTTTCTCATGTCTTGAGTCCATAAAACACAAGTTAAAAGGCATCCGCTGTTTTTTATTTGAAATTAATCAAATTGAGACCCGGGTGTGTGTTTTAAAGCGGGTTTAACATGTTGTGGTTATCTTTTGGCTATCTGGCTTCAATAGAAATCAAAATTACACTATTCAGTGTCAAAACACTAGAAATTAATTTGGTGAATAAATTCTTGGTTTTCAGAATATTCTTTAGTTAAACTAGATTTGATCAAACTAATCAATATTACTGCCATATCCTCGACTGCCACGTCATCAAGGTAAAGAAAATCTGTGTCTTTTGTTAAAAATAAATCCAGACTATTTAGTAAATCTTCTCATTTATATTTAAAAAGAAAATTTACAGAATCTGAAAAATTTATATTATGCCATGGATTTATTTAACATTTCAAATTTATTAAAGAAATAAATTTGCACTGGAAGCGGCTGTAATACTAAACATATTAGAAAATACATTCTGAAAAAAAGTACAAAAAAAAAACAGAAAGAAAGGCTTTTATGTGTCTGTTTCATATCGGAGCTCCTCGCCGTCTTCTGTAAATGATCTGGAACCTGATTCAGCCATGAAGACACAGAATTGCCATTCCACTTTAATCTTTGTTCAGACTGATTAAAAATAATATTTTTTAAAAAAAGCTGTAAGATGTTGATTGTGCTTTAAAGGACCATGTCTGGGTATTTTCTCACGCTTGTCCGGAGCAAGACATAGTATTTCTTATTATTTCCAGATAGATGACTGCTGACAGGGAACACATATGGAAGCTTCTCATCTAACTCAGCCAGAATGCAATAAAGGGGATTTTCTCAAACAAGAGTAAGTTGTAGAAATATCACTTTTTGATCAAGAGAACTTGCAAAGTTCAAACCGAGTCCCAAAATAAGGAAGAGAGAGGATTTAAGTGACTTAAGTGACAAATGGGCTGGCCTTTCTCCTGCACTATGGGTTTACAAAACGGTTCAAAACTGAGAAAATATAAAGTGAGCAGCAGCTGTCTTCCAATAGCTTGTTGAATCTGGCATGAAGAATTTAGCGAGCTCTGAGGGAAATAAGAGCTACACGGCACTGGGAGGAAATACCTGGTCAGCGAATGTATGTCTCATCGTCATCTTCTGGATTGTGAAATAATCTGAGGGAAAATTCAAGATTGTGGGTTATAAAAGTTAAAACTGTGCCCTGGACATGTAACATGAGCAGTCAAACAAAAACAGAAGCAGTCAAATCAATTTTTCTTATTCCTTTTATGCATTTTTATTCCTCTCTATTCAGATTTGTAATTCTTCATTAGTCTGAAATTTATTCATATTTTACCATATTAGTTACTTTGAAAACACAAATGAGTTTTATACAGGAAATCTGACATAAGTTTTGATAAATTAAAGGAAAGGGGATAATGTTTTAGAATTATATAATACCGTTTTCTGTCATCCTTTCATAATTCTTTTCAGATTTAACCTTCCTGTTTCTCTTTGATTCTCCTTCTCAGCATTCATCTGATGAGGCAGCGAGCTGCTATACTGCAGTAAAAACCTGTCTAACAAGCTGCTGACAGCGCACTGAATCAGGGGCAGAAGCAAAGAAAACCGTGGAGATGGATTTAAGTATGCCCCTCGTCATTAGCTTCAACATAATCAAATCATTTTACTCATTCAGAAGTTCTCGGGGGCCGGCCAGGATGACGAACGCTGTCGAGAAGGCTTGGTTCTCCCTTCGGTGTGGCCTGCCAGGAGACCTGCCTGCTGTCACTGCTGCCAAACAGGGCCGCTTAACAGCTTTTAATTGTTCCTGTCTGCCTTGGAAGCTGGAATAAAAGTGTTGGCAGAGCTCTCGCTCGGAGGAAAAACAGCTGGTGTGGAGTTCATATTTTTACTGATGTATGAAAGCTCAAATTTACAATTTATTGGGGGCCAGTGGCACCTCCTTTGCAAGCTGTCTGTAGAACTTAACTTTGCCTGAATCCTTTGCTGACTTGTAGAAGAAAGAATCTGTGGACTGTCAGATGTTAACACCATTTCACTTTATTGTAGAAGTACATTTTTAGCATTAATAAGACCATTTTAAGGTGTAATTTAAGCACATTTATTGTTAGAAATGCTTAATTACATTGCATATATGACTGCTTTTTCAATTTCATTTGAATGCTATGAGGAATCTCTTCATAGTTCTGTAAAACAGTTGTGAAACGGTAATAAAGTCTTCAAACAAAGTGCTGCTTTATGAAATTTTACATCAGGTAAATAAAAGATATCCAGGGGGGAAGTGACAATAAATACAGCTTAGTCTTTCTGTTCCTTGTGGTGAGATAGGATGTGCTTTTTCTCTCCTCTGCAGCACTTTTCCTGAAGGTCAGCAAGCTTTTCATGCACTTACCTCCCCCCAAAGGTCAACAAGGGAATAACAGTCAGACGGGCACGTTGGAGCTTCCAAACAAAGCCGGAAAAAGCTTCTCTTGCCTGTTTAATAGAGCATCAAAACATTTTATTGCAGCTGTTTTGCAGCTGTTGCAGTTTATTTTGAATGTTCTGATAAAGTGGCACTATTCAGGAAAACATGTCCTTCGGATGACTTTTTTTTCCCTATTTTCTGAATTAGAATCTGAAGATTTTTTTAGTTTAAAAATATTTAAGCTGCGATAATAAGTCACTTTGTATATGTTGTGGAAAAAAATATTACACAACCAGTTTTTAATTGTTAAAAGTTTTGCCTTTTCAGCAAATGGTTTTTATTTTTCAGACCTTCTGCACCGCAGGTTTACTTTGCTCTTTGTGCTCTCAAGGGTTCATATTCACTGATAAAGTAGTTAAAATCACGTTGTTCTTCCTCTGCAGCGCACTTAAACAAAGTCAGCAGAACCGACTGTGTTGGCTGAAAGAGAAAACGGCGTGAACTCAACCTGTTCTCGTAAAAAGATGAAGTTAATGTAGGTCAAGTGCAGTGTTCACTTCCATGACATGTTTCACCAGGAAAAGCTTCAAATGGGTGTACATGACATGTAAAAAGAGCCTGAAGCGGGTTGCATTTTATTTCCTTTTGTCTAGAGCTCATGTTGAAATACCCGAACAAGACTTTATCTTTAAGAGAGTTTGGCGCAATTTAAAAAAACTTCAAACACTGATCATCTGCAGAACATTAAAACTTGAGGAATTTAATGGAAAACTGACTCTCAGTTGAAAATGAATTCAGCGTCACAGCCCAGTTGCTTCAAATTATTCAGCTTCCTTCTTCAATTTCCTTTATTCAACAGATGTCAATGTCCTCAGGAGTTTTCCACAACTACAATGCATAATATATTGTTTTGAATGCATTTAGTCTTTGGCTCTTTATCTCATATAAAAACAGCATTATTCTTGCAAATAAACTCTTTCTCTGTCCATAAAACCAGATGATGTATTTAAGGCAGCTTAGGAGTCTGAACAGTTCCTGTGGAACTCTGAGATAGTCAGCAGTGTTGCATCAAAGTGTGTATCAGAGGTCTTTGGGTCCAGCTGTTGCAGTTTATTTGTGTTTGGTCTGAGGCCCCAGGGCCAAGCCAGCTCAGTGAAAGACGTGCATAGCTTTTCATGCCCTCCTGCCCCTCACGCTCTGAGAGATATACCCCCCCCCCCCCCCCCCCCCCCCCCCCACTGTTTGCTTCCCGTGAATTCAAGCTGTGTGTCCTGAGCTGACCACCCAATCAATTCACGCTGCAAATTTCACATGCGGAGTCTTGTCCAAGTGTAACAGAGCTGTGTGTGTGTGTGAGTGTGTGTGCATGCATGAGCCTGGCTAGGTTTAGTCTGTAATGACCACCTACACACCTCACTCCTGAGCTGTACAATGTGGACATCATATTACAATCCATACAGTAGATTATATATGAAAGCTTCATGCAGACAATAGCCCAAAGTGCAGGTAAGGTCACCCTCCGCTGTAATATTTACTGGACACTTACCAAGCAATTTTTTTATTATGGAACCGCAGATATAGTTTAAAATAATAAAGTCAAATAGCATATGATAATTTAGGTTCAAATAACATGTAAAGCAATGCAATTGGATGTGTTCAAGATGCATGGTGTATGTCTACATGTTCAAATAAGGAAACTGAGATGTAGCTCTGTTCGATTAACGTCTATGCAGTTTTTGCACTTCTGTGTAACGATTAACATTAATGTGCAAATTACAATTTTATTCCCAGTTAATACATAGCTGTTTTCAAGATTTACTGAAACACAGTTAAGAATAAAGCTTTATTTTGTGGAGAAATTAACTAAAACTTGGGAACTTATCTGAAAAAAAGTCAAAGGTCAATAACACACACTGTTGTCCTGAAGACTGAGTAGTTTGAGTAGACCAAAGTGACATTGCTGACATGGAGAGATGCTCCGATATGAAGCTGCAGAAGTAAAAAAAAAAATCACAACAAATGCAGCTGCAATGAAAGAGTTCATGTCAATCTAAGCTGATGTAAATATACAACTGATTGTCATTATGGTGTGATATACTTCAACTTTATGACAGAAATTTACTGTAATACAGTTGTAATATTTCCAGCAACTTCAATAATATATATACATAGTAATCCATTCACGTGATGCCACGCAGCTGCCATCCTTTCTTACTAAAAAGACAGATTATTGAAAGAAAAGGAGAAGAAATGACATTTATTATGATCCCTGCTGATGATTCTGGTAAATACGCCCATTTTCCAGACAGTCAGTGATAAACTGATAAAGCAACACATCATTTGTTTCAATGAGCCACAAGTCAGCAGATTCCTTACCACCATGCTTTTGTAATCTTCAGGAGTCCCCCCCACATCATTTATTTTGAGCCAACTAAAAGCCAGTGATGGCAGCATTTGATTTTTAGCCCATTTTCCAGATTAGAATCCAATCCAATGAAGTTTAGCCTCAGCTCTGTTTTTCTTTCTTTTCTTTTTTTCTCTCTTCTTTCTACATAATTATTCATAGGAAAAACTATATACAAGGCTTTTGTCCCATTGGCTTAATTTGTTGTAATTTCCTCTGAATTAATCGTTAATGTCACGGTCGGCTGTTTTTGTTCTGGTTTGTGTTGCAACACACAGCAGCAGATGTGAATTATTCTCTAAAACCATCTTAATTTATTCATTAAATTGTCCAGTTCAGCTGGAGGAGTCCAGAAATTAATTATGAAGAGACAAACTACGTCTACATGTTGGGGTCAGGGCTGAAATAAATGTCAGATTAAAGCCTAATGATGTTTTACTGTTTTGTGTTTGGTCAAAGGTTCCTAACAGGATTGCTTAAATCATCCGAAATAATACAATTATTTTAAAAATGTATTATTTTTTTTAAATCTAAATGTTACATTTGACTTTTTATTGACAACAGAGGGAAAAAGCATCCATCTGAACAGCTGTGATGTGTATAAAAGTACTGACTAGTCAGAATTACAGACTTAAATCCTCTTTGTGTTGATGACCGTCAGGTTTCATTCATCATTTGAATTAAATTGTTCTTTGCCAGGTGCATGTGTTGCATATTAGAGGTGTTTAATATCTATATTAATAAGCTAATAGAGCCAGTGCAGTGATGATTTGTCAAGTTGCTTTTTAACTAAAGATTGGAGTCAATGAGATTAATCATTATTCCAGTGGATCCTCCACGCGGCCAATCCTTCTTCATTAAGACCTTGATCCATCTGCCACCGGGAGAAAAAGCCTCCAAACTAAGGCTGCCCGACAGTTTTTCAGCCTCTCCCTTCTGCTTACACTCAAAACAATCATCAGTGAAGATAAATATGCACCACCGATGCTCAGCTATGGTAAAACTGCCTCTGTTCCAGGAACAGCCACCCTGATCTGCTCCGCTCCATCATTCGTCCGGATGACAGGGAAGGCTTGGGCTGACGCTTGTGGACAACGAACCATAGGTTGGGAGTCTTGCCACACGCAGGCTTGTGTCTTTATGTCTTCCTGGACTCTTAGGGGGCCGCAGCTGCTCGTCAGAGCTCCTCGTGCCTCTATTCTGTCAGTATCGGCAGCCGAAACTGAATAAAGATGTTTACTGACAGCCTAATGAACGGATGGGCCCTGGTGATTTAACCTTGATGAATGGTCCGCCCAGGTGTTTTCAATAACGACAATAAGCACTGCAAGCCGCAGGCCCACTGATACTGGTATAATGCATTATTAGGCCATTAGAGGCAGGCCAAGAGAGACCACTTATGCACTAGCCTATCAATAATGTGGTGTCCCAGTCCACATTTGGGCCCAGGGAATTAGTCATACTGATATTCTATTGAATAAAAAAATCACAAGACGACGCATAAAGAATCTCATTACATTTTAACAGGGTTACAGTAACCCAGGAGGACTGCGAGTTTAATTTTCATAAGAGCATCCATTCCTCAATTATGTCAAGCAGAGAAAATGTAAATGGCAAATGGAATGCTAACAATATCTAACCAGCAGTGCATTGGCAGGAGAGGAGAGTGAGGGGGCTGCAGCTTTGTGTGTGTGCATAGTTTCTGATCATGCAAAAGAAAAAAGAAAAAAACTAGAGAAAGGAGCTCTCAGTTTGCCACAAGTGTGCATTAACCTGCAGTCAAACACATCTCAAAGTAGCATTGGGGTGTGTGAGACCCCTGCTGTGAGTACTTTATTCATGCCAAAATGAGAAAATACTTCAACAAACCTAGATGTATGTCCTGTGGTGAGAAAACTAATAGAGAAATCAGCTCATAAAACATTAAATACATTAATATATTTTTCATTTCTGAGTGGATAAAAAATAATTTTTTTAAAAGTTTTTTTTCTTTTTTTCCACAATACCATCATTACTGACTGAAAACAAACTGTTTTAATAATGAATGTTTCCATGTAAAGTGACCACAACTGTTCTGACTTTGATTTGAATTGTTACACATAAATACACACTATCCACTTGTGGTTTCTTTGCTTGTTTAAGAACTTACTGAGCAAGTTTGTCTGTTTGAAATAAAAAAAAAAGAAAATCTCACTTTTCTAAATGATTTTATTTGTTTCAGTCAATAAATTAATTGTGATGTCAATAAATCCATAACCCTGCTGGTGCTGGAGGTACTGGGGTGTTTATCCATTGAGTGAATGACTCACGGCTAAACCAGCAAAAGGAGAAGGTCATCATAACTTCTGTCACGGCTTAAAGTTGTTTTTAATGTTACTTTGTTGTTCTGAGCTTAGGTTTAGTTGAGATTATATCTAGTTTTCTACTTGGTGTAATATCCTGTGTTCTTAGGGTTTATATCCTAACTGGGTTATTGATGTTTCCTTCTGCTCTCTGCACACCTGATCAAACGAACCGATCATCAAACCTGCCATGTTTGTCTGTATATCCCACTTCATTAATATTCTGTTTTTCAATACCAAGAATTTCCAAACCCTTTTATTCATATTGCACATTATAAAAACCCGTGGCTACTACCAATGTGTTGTACAAATGGAATATGACATGAAAAACATGGAGACACACAGCGAGAAAATCAGCACTCCAGGAAGAAATTTAAAGAATTGAGCTTGTCCATATCCAACCTTTATGATGCTTTTTGATGGACCAGCAAGTGAACTCAGTCCTGAAGCTCTTTCTGCTTTTTTTTTCTTTATACCACTAACACAATACATGGCAGTTTGTAAAAATCAGAAGGTAAGTAACCAGCAAGAGCAAAACCAATGCACCCATTAGCTTCAGGCTACATGATTTTCATTAACATGCATGCCTCCATGCATTGTGAACAAAACAGTTTCATTTTAAAGTCCACCTATTGGATATTTTTGTGGTTGCCACTATATAAATCCCTTATGTATAAGAAATTAGCAGCTGTCGTTAGCAGCTGTATCAGATGTTTCCACTTTCAAACTTGACTTCCATTACATGGTACAATACAGTTTGCTTTTGCTTGTTGTTTTTTTCTTTATGTGCACTGCAAAAAAATTAAATCTAAGTAAGACTAAAAATCTTAAATTGAGTACACATATTATTATTTTTTTAACGGTAAGATAATTCTTAGTTTTAATGCCAGAGAATTCCTGTTGTTTGAAGTATTTTTACTTGTTTTGGGAAGTCTTGACAAGCCAAATTTTCTTGTTCTGTTGGCAGATAATTTATCTTATTTTAAGCAACATTTACCTCATTTTTGTATATTTTTTTCTTGTTTATTAAGGTTGAGTTTTTGCAGTGTGTTTTCAATACGTTGTGCCAAGGAACCAATACTATCCTGCTCCTTTTAATGGTGCCCCCCTAGACGAGGTTTTAAGTGAGCCAGGCCAAAGCGATACTTTACAGAGGGTTGATTTGTCAGAAAAACTCATCACCTACAGGCCAAAACAACACTTAAGACTGTTTATAAGTTTTAAATACAAACGCTTTTGTACTTGCATAAAATTAAATTAGCATTATTTAAACTATTTAATATTTAGGCATGGCCGTAGATTAGTTAAATAATATTACATAACAGTGTGTCAGTGTCTTAAACGTCCGTCTGCATAAAAATAACAACAGAATCAGTCGTGAAGGAGGAAACAGACACTGGGCTCCAGTTTGTGGCACCGTGATAAAGACACATTCTTGTAAGAGGTGAAAATGTGCAAATAGAGGCATGCAGACTAACACAAACCTAAAAGCATCAGTGTATTCTGCAGGACTTAAACTCTAACCCTTTTTGCATGTTGGTCTAAAACTCCAAAGACCGCTGCTGAAAAGTGTCACTCTGCACATCTCTCCTACACACACTCACACAACCACACACTGTCAGTGGCTGTATTGGCATGTAGCTATCAGCATCCAGGGGGCTGAAGCTAAAGGGCCCCTGCAATAATAAACTGCTAATTGAAGGACTGCAGTGAGTAGAGAGGTGTAAGCGGGGCGTCCACCCACTGAAAGATCACTGCAGCACACCAGCCAGCCAAGGCGCTGAAAGAGCCTATTACAGCTCGCCTCTGTACCTGGACTTTGTGTTAATGAGAACACACACTAACACAGGTCCTGCCTGGAGGAAATACACAGTATTCCTCCACTCTCACAAGCTGCATAGGAATAGACCAAAACAGGTTTGTGCTGTTGGTTATGAAATATTGTTTTTTAGCAGTCTATTCGTGCAAGTTTATTTTTTCAGTTTTGGGGTTATTTTCCTGCTTTTTCATTGCAGACCTGAGAGCAGATGGCTCATTAGTTGGGAACACTGGGAATAGCTGAACAGATTCAAGCTGCAAAGCAAAGGCAACTTTATTTGTAGCTAAAGCACATTTCATATACAAAACAACTCAAATGGCTTTACATAAATCACTGATAGAACAACAGTAGGGTGCAGAAGAAGCAGTAAAAAGTAAAGAAAAGAACACAAAACAGGGTAATAACAACTATATTAATAACTAAAATAAATGCAAATATGCAGTTACCTGAATATAGTGATTTACTGATTCTGATCAACAAACGTTGAAACCTTCTGGCAGACTGCAGCTTCTTGTAGTTGTTAATGCTATGTGGTTTTGTCCAGATGTCATGTTAGCTTTGAAACTCTCATCACAAATGTAGTTTCTTTGTGTCTTTTAGCATCATGTAGATGATATGAAATCAGAAAAGGGTCTGTATGCAGAATGCTAATGAAAATACTAGTAATAATTCTTACATTTAAAGTGACTCATTGCATTGCTTTCAGAATCAAACTGAAATATTTTTTTCTTGATTTGTTTTTATAATAATTATTCATCACTTAGTATCGCTATATTTATTGGAAAGTTGGAGAACTTAGCCCAGTTCTTTGCAACAAACTTTATGGTGTTAATTCTTTGTATTATAACATAGGTGATATTATGGGGTGGGAAGGGAGTAAACAAAAAACAAAATAAAACAAGCAAACAAAAAACGAAAAAAGCCTGTAGCGCTTCATGGAAGGATCTGCATCCAACTGGACAGTCCACTAGCACCTTCCTACGATGTCCTCTACTGTTTGATTTTGTGCTTGTGTTGTTCTCACCCATATGTAAGCTTTGGATAAAAGTGTCTGCTAAATGACTGTAGAATAGAATAGAATAGAATAGAATAGAATAGAATAGAATAGAATAATACAAATTCATTGCAACACATCCCAAAAAGACTTGGAATTCTTTCAGCTTTTGCATATATATAATGTTAACATTGCTTCTCAAAACACTAACACTCTTGCTGTGATGAAGAGTTTATTAGTCCTGTAAACATGTTTAAAGGTGTGAAACATTTTTTTAAAAAAAACAACTTTAACATTTTCAACATTTTCAACACATGCTCTATCACAGGTAGGTCTTTTTCTTTTTGCATCCATGCTCTTGTAATGTGTTAAAATGTCTATTCGCTATGACTGTCACAGGAGTGTGAATACACTCCTACAACCTAATACCTCACAAAACCTGGATTTTCAGTTTATCTCTGACAACAGTTTGAATAAATCCTCTTGTCTGAAGCAAAACCGGACCAAAAGAAATGAAGCACAATTTCTTTGGCTTACGTTTAAGAAATAAAAAGCACCGTCCTGAATGCTGATTGATTTGACCGCAGTACACATTTTCTTGGTGTGATGGTCAGTTCCAGACCCCTCAGAGTCCAGACGAGTCGACATGGTTTAGAGACAACATAAGGCTTTAAATCGACTTAGTGACTGTAGCTCCAAGTTTTATGCTTGACAGAATTCTTCCTCAATAATTCCTGTCATATCATAAAACTTCTTTTGTATTTATGATTGTACATGAAATAGATATTAAAGTTTTTAGTAGGTTTTGCAAATGTTTGATCATCTCCATGTGTCACAGTGGTGGCGGTGAAAGTGTGGACCAAAAAGCAGGAGCAGTGAGCCGGAGTTGCAGAACTCAAAGGTTTTATTACAGGAAGCAAGGAAACAGAACAAACAAGGGGAACAGAACTAACACGAGCTAACACAAGAGACTACGGGTAAATTAACACAGGTAGTGAACACAACGATCCAGTGACAATCCAGTGTACACACACACACACACAAACAGAACAAGACACAGGTGGAATGACTTAAATGAGACCAGGTGAGCTGATGAAGAGGAAAGCAAAACAGGAAACTAGACATCAAGGAATTAGGAAAACCACAAACTAAAACAGGAAGCTAGAAATAAGAAACAAAACAAGAAACCAAGACAAAAAACACAGAACACAGAACATGATGCCATGTAACAACAGGAGTTGCCAACTCCTGGTTTAGATGCTGCAAGTGTTGGGAGTTTACCTGCTGCAACACACCTGACACACATCAGACTTATTTAGCAAACTTGTGCAGAGCCCTCCCAAAATCTAAACTCTGAAGCAATCTTAGAAGATACTTCTCCAACCTCTCTGCTTAGAGTTTTGTTAAATGTTAAACATAAATACATGATAGAGTAAACTGCTGCCAGCTGGAGGCGTGTGGAACAATGTAAGGTATGGATTACTCATGTTGGTACTCCTTTTTTGCCTTTGGCTTCACCGTGCTGAAGTTAAAACTGGACAAAGATCTGTTTTGTGATTAAATTAAACTAAGTGTCAAATAACCGTGATGTCAAGTTATTCCTTGTTATTTTTGGCACCACATCTTCTTTGAGCTGTAATTTTTTGTTGTCCTTCACATCCTACCTTTCAACCATCAAGCATCTGAACTACTCTGGCCCTTAGTTATTGATGAGCAATGCTTAGTAAAATAAGATAAGATAAACTTTATTTATGTAGCACATTTCATAGATACAAGGTCACAAAGTACTTCATAACAATAAAAACATAGAAAACCTGCAACGTGTGGAAAATAAATAAATAAAAACAGTTTAATACACAGCAATGTCACTGAGTTTTTTTTTAGAGCTAAAATGCTTGCCTGAACAAATATGTTTTAAAAGCATCTTCTGAATCCATAGCATGATTACTAATTACATTTCCCCTCTTCAGATTTAAACCATAGAGCAAAAACTCACTGTGCATTGCAAAAAACATAGTGCCTAACATTAATGAAAAGATGGAATCTGGGCCTTACATTCTGATAAGTTTATCAGCGTTTTTGTTGTTAGTTGATTAAAACTCAAAGCTCAGGGTCTCCTCAGGTCACAGGGGTCAAGGTGACTACCTCAATATGGTTTACATCTCAGCAAACTGTAAAAATGCCTTCAGCACTTCCCTACAACCATCTCCGCATTTTTCTGTTCCTCTCTCCCCGTCGACCTCCACCTCATACCTCTCTGATAATTAACCAGGAGGCCCTTGGAGAAACAGCCCCTTATGCGGTGTGCATGAAGCCATGCAGAACACTCATAATCTTTTAATACCTGCACAAGGCAGGAAAGATTAAACCGTCATGGTGTTGACAAGTGACAAGAGAAACTTGTTGGTGGACTTACATTCACACAAAGCGTGCAGTCGCCCCTCCCCACCCCCAAACTTCCAAATGGTCAGTGATTCTTTGCTTTAATTAAAACAATTGGCTTTCCAGATTGCTTCCCAAATACTTGACCGTGTACATCTGCAGCAGTAAGAGGCTTAACGAGAGAGGAGGTAACACTGGACGAGGAGGGAGAAGAGGGGGTTAAGGAAATTAGAGATGAACCAGATTCAAGTATGTTTTGCATATTTTTATTGTATTTTTAGCTTATTGTCCTTTTTTCCATTCTCCATCATCAACTGTGAGGCTTTAAGATTTAGAAAATTTGTAATTATGTTTCAGGATCGAGCAAAAAGTAAAAGTATTTAACATCATTTAAATTAAATTCGATTAATGTACTTCATCTCTGTAGTTGTTTTTTTCCCCACTGTTTGTTTAATTTAATTTCAACCCTGTTTTCTTCCGCCGCCCAGTTTTGTATGTTGTTTGGCTTTTCTTTTTTCAACCTGCATATTTCAGCACTGACTTTTTGTTGATAAAATTAATAAAATCTACTTTCTTTACTTTGCTTCCTTTTCTCTAGTTTTTTCTGTCTCGTGACACAACTCATGACACGATATTTGAAAACCGATGTGTCAACATGACTCCAGATTGTGTTTGCCTGGTTCTTTCTTCAGTGTGGATTTCTATATTCCTCTGCGTACTTGGCACACGGTCCGTCATTGTTAACTGGTCCATTATCCACAGAGCCCCAGCTGCGTGACTCTGGAGGTTTGTGATGATTGTGGTAAGACAGCCTGAGTGTGTATTGGGAGGTTGCTGCAGGGAGAGAGTGGGGCCCCTGTGACATTGTGTAGGGTCTGAATAGGAGGTCACTAATTTGGGCTAATTATATTACATAGAGCCTACTCGTAGCTGGTTAGGCCCACTTTCATATGTGCCCATGTGTGTGAGCATATGTTTGTTTATGTCACTCTGGTTTTGAATCTCTTTCAGGAAGTGATAGATATCAGCGTAAAAACCAAAAAGCTGTGAAACACTTTAGAAACTTTTCAAATAACCCATACAGCTTGTCACAACTTTCTCCATCTGCAGATGCAGCCACATATTGGTGAGGCAGGGTGCCAGTACTAGCAGCACCAACATATGCTTGCTGATGGAGTTAAAGCATATTGGCCATGTGTCTTCCTTGTTGCTGCAGCTAATCCTCTGTGTGTTGACCTGCCGACTTTGTCGCTGCTTTGCTTCATTTGTTTGAACAGCCAGCGTGGAGCAAAGCCCGTCATGTGACTGCATGCTCTGCACATCGCCTAATCATATGGAAGAGATGATCACAGGACAGGAAACCACAGCACAGCACCAAGGGAAACAATCTTTCTGTACAGACTTAAGCCAATCATGGCCTTTCTCTCAACCCGCTGCATGGCCTCTCACTTGCCCCTTTCCTACCTTCTTATCTTTTTAACAACTTCTTTAAATCTTCTCTCTGCACACTGTTAGGATTACATTGGAGATTGGTTGGTTCCCCTTCATTCTGCCAAAACAGCTCTGTGCTGTCATAGCATTGACAAAATTGACCAAATCATTATTTTTCTTTACTAAAAAATTTAATTTTGTGAAACTGAAGGTTAAATCTGTATTTTACCATGGCTCAGACAGGCAACTACCATTGGAGACTGCTGTTGCATTGATCAGGTGATGTCAAGTTATGTTCAAAACAGCAACAATCCATCTGTTTCCAAATCCAGATCTTTTTTTCTTTTTCTTTTGTCAATTATCATCATATGAACACAGTTATTGTGAACTGGACTAATATGGGTTATATTTTGAATCTGGTGTAATTGGATTACAGTGAAATAGACTGAACAGGATTATATTAGATTGGACTGTATCTTTAAAAGTGCCTTGTGATGACAGGTGAAGTGGTGTTTTTTTGTTTTGTTTTTTTTTTTTAAAAAAAGCTGATTTGGTTTAATTTTGGTGTAAAAACATAACTTCTCAAATGTCTCATCAGTGTCTTGTCTTCTTTACAACTAGAACCACAAACTATTTGTAAAAGATTGGCTTTTTTCTTGTCCTGCAGTGCTTTTGCTCTAGTTTTACTAAAGTTTGTCGCCAAGTGGTTGTTTCTATATGTGAATTGTCTTGTTACAACCTTGTTTATCAAGTACACTTATATTTCTCTGATTTAATGTTTTTTCATGCTGCAGACTGGAGCTTAACTTTCCTCTCTAACATCATGTTGACTCTGTTAACGATAAAAAAACTGACAAAAATTGGCAAAGTTGCATATCAATGTATTCCCACCTCATGTACACTTCATTCATTCATTCATCATCTTAACCGCTTAGTCCAATGAAGGGTCATGGGGAAGCTGGAGCCTATCCCAGCAGTCTTTGGTCGAAAGGCGGGGTACACCCTGGACAGCTCACCAGTCAGTCCCTGGCCCTCATCTTCTTCATCTTCATCTTCATGCCGCTTATCCGGGGTCGGGTCGCAGGGGCAGCAGCCTAAGCAGGGAAGCCCAGACTTCCCTCTCCCCAGCCACATTTGCTAACTCTGCGGGGGGGATCCCGAGGCGTTCCCAGGCCAGCCAAGAGATATAATCCCTCCAGCGTGTCCTGGGTCTTCCCCGGGGTCTCCTCCCAGAGGGACGTGCCTGGAACACCTCACCAGGGAGGCGTCCAGGAGGCATCCTGACCAGATGTCCGAGCCACCTCAACTGGTTCCTCTCGATGCGGAGGAGCAGCAGCTCTACTCTGAGCCCCTCCCGGATGACCAAGCTCCTCACCCTATCTCTAAGGGAGAGCCCGGCCACCCTGCGGAGGAAACCCATTTCAGCCGCCTGTATGCGAGATCTCGTTCTTTCGGTCACGACCCACAGCTCATGACCATAGGTGAGGGTAGGAACGTAGATCGACTGGTAAATCGAGAGCTTCACCTTCTGGCTCAGCTCCTTCTGCACCACGACAGACCGGCGCAGAGTCCGCATTACTGCAGACACCGCTGTCGATCTCGCGCTCCATCCTTCCCTCACTCATGAACAAGACCCCGAGATATTTAAACTCTTCCACTTGAGGCAGGACCTCACTCCCGACCCAGAGAGGGCAATCCACCCTATTCCGACTGAGGACCATGGTCTCAGATTTGGAGGGGCTGATTCTCATCCCAGCCGCTTCACACTCGGCCGCGAATCGCTCAAGCGAGAGCTGGAGATCACGACCAGATGAAGCCAACAGGACCACATCATCTGCAAAAAGCAGGGACCCAATCCTGAGGCCCCCAAGTCGGATCCCCTCAACACCTCGGCTGTGCCTAGAAATTCTGTCCATATAAGTTATGAACAGAATCGGTGATAAAGGGCAGCCTTGGCGGAGTCCAACCCTCACCAGAATCGAATCCGACTTACTACCGGCAATGCGGACCAAGCTCTGACACCTGTCGTACAGGGACCGGACAGCCCTTACAAGGGGGTCCGGTACCCCATACTCCCGGAGTACCCCCCACAGGAGCCCCCGGGGGACAGGGTCGAATGCCTTCTCCAGGTCCACAAAGCACATGTAGACTGGTTGGCCAAACTTCCATGCCCCCTCCAGGACCCCAAAGAAGTTATAGAGCTGGTCCACTGCTCCGTGATAAGGACGAAAACCACACTGCTCCTCCTCAATCCGGGATTCGACTATCCGGCGGACCCTCCTCTCCAGGACCCCTGAATAGACCTTACCAGGGAGGCTGAGGAGTGTGATTCCCCTGTAATTGGAACACACTCTCCGGTCACCCTTCTTAAAAAGGGGGACCACCACCCCAGTCTGCCAATCCAGCGGTACTGCCCCTGATGTCCACGCGATGCTGCAGAGGCGTGTCACCCAGGACAGCCCCACACCATCCAGAGCCTTAAGGAACTCCGGGCGGATCTCATCCACCCCCGGGGCCTTGCCACCAAGGAGCTTTTTGACCACCTCAGCGATCTCAGCCCCAGAGATAGGAGAGTCCACCCCTGAGTCCCACCAGCTCTGTTTCCTCATCGGAAGACATGTTGGTAGGATTGAGGAGGTCTTTGAAGTATTCCTTCCACCAACCCACAACGTCCCGAGTTGAGGTCAGCAGCTCCCCATCTCCACTGTACACAGTTTTGATGGAGCACTTCCCCTCCCGAGCCGCCGGATGGTGGACCAGAATCTCCTCGAAGCCGTCCGGAAGTCTTTCTCCATGGCCTCGCTGAACTCCTCCCATGCCCGAGTTTTTGCCTCGGCAACAGCCGAAGCCGCCCGCCGCTTAGCCCGTCGGTACCCATCAGCTGCCTCCAGAGTCCCAAAGGCCAAGAAGGCCCGATAGGACTCCTTCTTCAGCTTGACAGCATCCCTCACTGCTGGTGTCCACCAACGAGTCCTGGGATTACCACCACGACAGGCACCAACGACCTTACAGCCACAGCTCCAGCTAGCCGCCTCAGCAATAGAGGCACAGAACACGGCCCATTCTGACTCAATGTGCCCCGCCTCACTTGGGACATGTTCGAAGCTCTGCTGAAGGTGGGAGTTGAAGCTCGCTCTGACAGGGGACTCAGCCAGACGTTCCCAGCAGACCCTCACAACACGTTTGGGCCTGCCAGCTCTGACCGGCTTCCTCCCCCACCATCTGAGCCAACTCACCACCAGGTGGTGATCAGTTGACAGCTCCGCCCAAATCGATCATCGTCCCCCCACCCGGAGGCGGAGGGAAACTACCCTTTCATCTACTGGGGTAAACCCCAATGTGCAGGCACCAAGCTGGGGGCTGATGAGAATGCCCACACCTGCTCGGCGCCTCTCACCATGAGCAACTCCAGAGCGGAAGAAAGTCCTGCCCCTTTCGAGGGTACTGGTTCCAGAGCCCAAGCCATGCGTCGAGGTGAGTCCAACTATATCTAGCCAGAACCGCTCAACCTCACGCACAAGCTCAGGCTCCTTCCCCACCAGAGAGGTGACGTTCCACGTCCCTAGAGCCAGCTTCTGCAGCCGGGGATCGGACCACCAGGGTCCCCACCCCTTGCTGCAGCCCAGCTCACATTGCACCCGACCCCTACGGCTCTTCCCACAGATGGTGAGCCCACGGGAGGTGGGGGCCCATGTAACCCTTTTGGGCTGAGCCCATGAGCCTTTACCCATGAGCCCCATGGGTAAAGGCCCGGCCACCAGACGCTCGCTCTTGTACCCCACCTCCAGGCCTGGCTCCAGAGGGGGGTCCTGGTAACCCGCGTCCGGGCAAGGGAACATTTCTGCCCGAGTTTGTGTTCATCATAGGGGTCTTGTGAGGTCTCGCTGGCCCTCATGTAAACTTGTTTTCCTTAAATGAGGACATTCCAAGATCAATTTGGTGTATTTTTAAAAAGAGACACTACTTTTTATTTGATTTTTCTGGACATTTCAACAGGATCAAACAAAGGTGAAACTGTATATTATATCATGTTGAGTTTTTAGTTTGGCTTGTGCCCCAGTCTGCTGTGCATGAAAAGAGATGGGTGTTATACATATACCGCAACATGCCGACATTTGGGGAGAAAACTGTCCTGAAAAAATGTCAGATTATCAGATTTACAACCTCCCAGGATATCAATATGACTGGATAGAGTGATTCAAACTGATCATGTAAGATCAACACAATTCCCACAAAGAGAACAATTCAGCAAGGCACTAAAGCACAGTACATCTCTTTCCAAGACATAATGGGGGTAGTTAATTGTTTGACAAAGCTGTATTTCTGATGTTCGACCTGATGTCTCCTCCTCGATTTATCTCTCCATCAGCAGAGCAGCAGGTGAATCCGTTTGTCAGCTTTGTCCCGGGAAGCAAGAGATTCAGACACTCGAGGTCAAGGTGCACCGGTAATCCAGGCAGCTGTGTTACCGGGATTAAAATAAGGCCAAGGGCATCATTGTGTCTGCATAAAACAGGTGTTGCCATGACGATGGCCAAGGGGTAACACACCTGCTAGATTTGAGACAAAAGATCTGAACATTAGAATAAAAGTCAGACTTTGTTTATGTTAACCTTTAAAGTGTGGAACTTTATTTTACTTTCGACAGGTGATTAATTTCTGAACTCCCAACTGTTGTATGAAAGCAGAAGCCTTCAAGCAATGTCAACATCAGCAAAGAATTCATATCAAAGCAGCCAGATTCATTTCTACACCCATAAAAACTGACAAGCATTGCTATAGGTTGCTCTGAGATGCTCTGAGTAATTTAAAACATTGTGACTCACACTTATATTGTTTTCCTAAACTTCACAGTCCTCTGAAGACACACAGAATAACCTGCTAATTTAACATTCATTCATGCACTCAATTATATTGTGCAACAATTTCTCAAAAAGGTGGTCAGTGACTCTGAGGGGTAAATTGCGATCAATAGCTTACCGTATATACATATATGTACAGTATATATGTATATACTAATTGTATATATATATATATAAAAAAAAAAAAAAAAATATATATATATATATATATATATATATATATATATATATATATATATATAGGAAGGTTTTTCATGCATTTAATATCCAGTCCAGGTAGTTTACTATCCAGCCGCGTGTTTATGTGTTTATTCAAAAACTCGGAGTGAATCTACATTGAGTCACCAACAATGACAGCATTATTTATCACATTTTTGTCATTTGAAATAAAAAAAAAAAAAAATCTCTATTATTTTTCTAAGAGATTTTTATCATGACCCAGAAATTACATTACACTCCCTGTCATGCTGTCCACCAATCAGAGCTTAAATTGACAGTAATGTCCAATCAGGAGCAGCAAAAGCTCCAAAGTGACGATAAAAGTTTTATGTTTGTCCTCTGAGGCTGGAATAAAACCAAGTTTTCATTTATGGTAGCACTTAAAATGAGCAGAATTTGAGTTGTTTTTGTGAGAATAATTGGTAAATAGTAGCATAAATAACTATAAATAGCAAAAAGAAAAAAAAAATAACTGTAGATAAATATTTTCTGTTATGTGTTTGTTCTAATGTTCATATTCTTTCTCCGGAAATGAAGATCTGTAAATTTATTTCTGAAAAAAAAAAATCTGTTTTGCTGTTTTGGTTAGCCTTTATGATGCTATAGCTGATGCATTCATTTTACATTATTTTAGCCTCATAATCAGACAACAGTGACTGTCCTGGAAAAAATAATGTCTTTATGTGACTGTGCTTAAAAGGGATGACGTTCTAATTCAATTTTACATTAATTTTTTTTTTTTTTAAAAACCTGGCATTTTAATGGTTAATCCTGAAATGACGTCCCTTCTTAGAGTTATGATATCATTTTTACTAGAGAGTGTATGAGTGTAGGAGCCTAACCGTGTAAATTAAGGTATTTAAATATAATTTCTTTTGTGGCTACTATGGACATTTCTGCTAAATATAAAGTGTATTTATTAAAAAATTACTACTATGAAGAGGATATAGGTGGGAGCTTGTTACTCAGATAATTGGCAAGTGTCTGATTCTTTATGTTTTTCTTGTATTGTGTGTAGAATCTGTGGCCAAACAATTGACTGGGCAAATAACTTCAATTCTTATATTATCTCTGACATGGATGTAATTATACAACCATGCTGTGACGAGCTCTCTCTTCTGTGATCTAATTGATGTAAAGTTGAGGCTCCACGGCCCCTGGGGATCTCTAATTGAATTGGTTTCCAGAGAATACTGATGAGCCTTAATGTTGGATAACTGATAGTCAAACAACAAGTGATCATTGACAGAAAGTGTTCCTCTTTCTTAATAAACATGTTACAACCACACATGTGGCGCCATTTGGCATGTAAATTAATTCCTCCCTGTGTTCAGTCAATCCATTGTGAAACACACACACAAACACACACACACAGAGAATCATGTGTGTGTGTGTGTGTGTGTGTGTGTGTGTGTGTGTGTGTGTGCATTTTTCTTGTGAGATAATTGCATTTCATATTTGTCTTAGTAATCTAAAATTACCAGACAGTTTTAACAACAGCCAGATAAAAACACCAGCAAATGTATTTATTGTGAGGCAAAAACTGGTTTTCACAATGATGACACATGTTCGCATCATTGTGAACAACATGTGTAAATAGTTATTATTCACCATTTGTTGGACTGGAGGCCAGCTCTGCTTATTACGGTCTTGAAATTATCAATGTTAAAAGCATCTGGGGTAGAATTTCAGTCACAAAGAATAGAGAAGAAGCTCTTTTCATCATACTTTTCCACTATTATTTGCATAACCATAAATGACTACAACCAAAAATGTGAACTTTATTCAAACCAGGGATCCTCAATCCTGGTCCTCCAGTGCTGGTGTCCTGCAGGTTTTCAAAGAGCTGCAAGATACCTGATTCAAATCAATGTGTATTTACTTAGCAGACATGTGCAGAGCTTGTCTTAGTCTGAGTCAGGTGTGTTCAGCATGGGATACTTGGAAAACCTGCAGGACTACTGGTTTAAACTATGTAGTTTCAAAGCCTAAACCAGTTGGTACATTTTCATTCACTATTAAAGTCAAAGTTACTGTTACACCTAAGTTAAGCTATTTAACTGGACAACTTGACCAAACACACTTGGTCGGGAAGCCAGTTTATCGACAGAATTATGTGTAACTTTATAGTAGGTACCAATTTGCCATGTGAGAAACACAACTGTCAAATTAACACCACTGAAGTATGGATTGGACAGACTTTCAGACAAAAATCATTCATATTTTGCTTAAATTTTGCTTTTTCTATTTGGTTTTTAACAGCAATGTCCAAAAAACATTCAGTCTGGAGCAAAGTTACTACCTTTTTACATACTCACTCATGACGCTGCATTGCGGTGTAGTGATCAGCACTGTGGTCTCAATGCAAGAAGGTCACTGGTTCAAACCTCGGCTCAGGGGAGGCTTGAAGCTTTGGCCTCTATGTGGGGAGTTGGCATGTTCCCCACTTGTAAACGTGGGTTTTTCCTGGGTTCACTGGCTTCTTCCCACCATCCAAAGCCCTGCATGTTAGGTTAATTGACACTCTCCCTATGAATGAATGCAAGCGTGACTGATTGCTTGTCCCTCTGTGTTGGCCCTGTGATATACTGGCAACCTGTCCAGGGTGTACTCTAACTCTGGTCTGATGATTGCTGGGATAGGCTTCCCCATGACCCTTAATTGGATGAAGCGGTATAGACAATGAATAAATGCACTTATGGCAGCATAAAACTGTGGAATTAGCGCTCAGTCGTCCATTAGCTGGACCTGCTCGATATCAGTGCAAATTCATTACACTTTTATTTTACAAGTTGATGAGATTTAGTCTAATTAAATACAGTTATGATTGTTAAATCATTACTGTGCCTAAACTGTGCGGATGAAAGGAAATCTTCAATTTTCTTTGGGATGGCAAAAGAAGGAAACCCAAAAATAGTCAATTTCCAGTCAGTTAAAACATATTTTTGTTTTATTTTTATGAAGCCCAGCTGTCTTTAATTAGCTGGTGGTGCATTACAACACTCCAAGCATTTTGGATAGACAGCGTTGTCAGCCCTCATGCTCAACAGATTCAGCCAAAAACCCCTGATAGTACCCACCCTGCCATTCTGTGTTTGCTGTAAAAACAAATTCTCTCAGTGTAATCGCAAGCTGAGCTAACAGTTTTCAATAGCTTGTCCTTCACCGTAGTGCCGTCCAGCAACACCTCTGTGTTTTGGCAGCGCTGGCAACCACTCACCCTCAGTTATGGTGTTTTGGTCTGGCCCAGCTGCCTCGAATATGCAGGGAGATCGAGAAAATAACACAGTGGTGAGGAGGTGCAGCGAGCGCATGGTGGGATGGAAACTGGAGTTGATGGTGAGAGATGTGGCATGCAGGGAAGGATTTTTATCCTGTGCAACGTCCACATGTGCTGGTGGTTTTCAGGCGCGGCTTTGGACCAGCAGAATGCAGGGTGCTCCAACAACTGTTGAGGGTGGTATAACAACAAACACACTGTCAAATGTGAATGGGCCTGGAAAACAGTTGTTTGAGCAAGTCTGGCATTAAACCATATCCAAGAAAAGAAAAGAAAAGAAAAGAAAACCCACATTACATATTACATGTAGTTAAAAAAAAATGTATGTTAATGTTGACATTTCAGACCATTTAACTCAGCTAGAGAACTTCATGAGTGCATCAAGACTCATTTACTCAAATATTTGTTCTTTAAACTTTTTTATTTGTATTTTTAGTCATACTTTAAAAAAAGAAATAGAATTTTTTTATATCAAACCTTTTGAAAAGCCTAGAAAATGCATGTGTCAAAAAACTCACACCCGCCTTCAGTTTTATTGTTTTATGAATCAGGGCTCTGAAAGAAAGGAAAAGACAATTATATGGTTCCATCTAGTTTTTGGGTAAATACAAAAACGCATTATTAACTTAACAAAACAAAGTCGAAAGGCAAAAGCAGAGCAGTTCTCAGTTCTCCACATCATTGTGGAGGAATTTTTCGTTAAAGTTCTGTTCCAGTTCATTTACATCTGCAGCATTTTTTTTTCTTTTATGCAATTCCTGAGAGACACACTGCAGAACCTTTACAGATTTTCTTATCTATTCTTTATCAATGGTTTATTCAGTGTCCATCACGCATCCTAACAGTACTCTGAAACCTCTCCTGTGTCAGGTTGAGAGCTGCACTCTGGACCATTGCAACACCTTGATTTTTCTCTTGATCGGTCATTCTGTGTGGATTTTCGTGCTTGTCTTGCACGACTCAGTTTCAGACAAGTTTTAGCTTTCTCACCTTTCTGCTTTGGTTTTGTCTAGCCTAGTTCCAGATGTGCTGCCTGTGTGTGTGTTTTTAGATGCAACTTAACTGTGGGTGCAGCAGGGCTGACCCATTAGCTTTGGACCTCAGGGTTCTTTTGTACTCAACACACGCTCTTCAGGAAGCAAAAGTCCAGAAACCGGTTCTTCTTTTGGTCGTTTTAATGATAATAATAATAATTTTAAAAAAAAAAAAAAAAATTACACAAAGAAACTTGAATCCACGCCTTTCTACAAACAAAATTAAAAGCAGTGTAGGTCAAAAGACTGTGTTGCTCCAAGAGCCAGTGGCTTCTGATCTTCTTTTCTTTTTGTGTATTATAGACCGAGTCTAACAGCCAATCAAAATTTAGCAACCTGCACGTCACCAGTCATTTAAACATAAAATATCACAACGCTATGATAACTGAAGATTAAATAACAATAAAGAAAAATGGCTACAACATAAACTTTTATAATAAGTGAGTATGGGCTTTAACAAGCAAACAATACCGAGACTGCTGCAGTGTAATGTTTCATTTTTAAAACTTGATAACTTTGTGCTTGAGTTAATATTATATGCATTTATTTCTCTTGACTTTGGCACCTCTTTAAAACCTCTTGGAAGTATGTGAACTATGGTCAGAAAAATCTGTAATCAGAGTGTGTAAAATGAGTTATGATTAATAACAAAAATGACAATACAAATAGGATTTCAGACACATAAAAGTCTTGAGAAACACCTGACTGCCCCAGCTCTCTGCACAGAGGTGGAGCCTGTGTTCATTCTTCTTCTTTACTTGGTGATTCTCAGATATTCTCATATGTTTACCTTGAAAACAAACACAGCACCTCCAAATATAAATTTCATTCCACCCAGGAGTTCTCGCCACATATAAGCCCCCTGTCACCTCACCCCCCTTGAGCGGGAATCGTTTGTTTGTGGAATTTGGGAAAAGACGTCATTATGTCACCACCAGAGGGTAGGCAGTTTTTCCCTCTCTTGCTCCTCTCAGGCCAAACTAAATAGATGAGATCAACTCGTTTTTCCTGATGTTGTGTCCTTGTCTCTGCAGCATCCAGTCAGGAGCAGTGACATTCATTTCTCAGCTCAAATACACCAGAATTAAGTTTTTATTAGTTTCAGGTTATGCCTTTTTCTCCTTCTCTTAATTAAATACAAGCCTTTTTAAAAAAAAAAAAAAAAAACAAGTAAAGGAATATCTTCAGTCAGGGAATTGTGAGACTGTGGTTGTGGATGAAGTCAGCCGACATACTGTGGTCATTTGGTGACATCTACTGGTTTTGTTTGTTTACGCTTCATGTTTTGCTGAAGAGCTATTTACCTGATACCCTTTGGGCGACGTTCACTGCATGTGAAACACTTTCATTTTGCAGTTTTCAAACTAATTTCTTTTATAAATTTATGTCACAGTGTGCATTCATTTTTTGACTATTTTGTGTTGTTATAGTTTTACATTACTTTTCCGCTATTATGCATTTTTTTCACCGTAATTTTGCCTCCATATGTAATTATTAGATTCCTTATTTGTAACTATGCTGGTTTTTATAGTCACGCCTGCCACATCTGTTTTTTTTTTTATGATTTGGAAGTATGACTTTGTTGGGTTTTTGCTGTTATTTTTCTGTTTGTGCGTCAAGTTGCAGCACAGTGACATCTCTTTCTAATTCGTTTAACTTTATAAACATACATTTGTTATGTAATGAGACAGATTTTGGCTTGTGTACTTCTCTTTTTCGTCTTTTTACATCTTATATAATTGTTTCTTTAGCTACCGAGGACACATTTCAATTTGGTTGTGTTTCAAACATTTTCAATCTTTTAAAATATTCTATCTCTAGATCATTTGCTTTGATACTGGTTTTAAAAAATGTAAAGTCTATTTTACTTTTAACAACAAGGCATTTCAATTTGCTTTCAGTTATATGAATTATTATCTCTCTTGTTTATTTCCCAATTTGTGTATATGTTACAACGACTATTGTCCTTTTTTTTTGTTGTTTTTTTTTGTTTGTTTTTTACCACTGTTGTTTTTTATTTTTATTTTGTGTACTCGTTTATTTAAAGTGTGTTCAGTGACAGGCCTCTTCAGGTCCGATGTAAGACTGAAAGATACAGAAGATCATTCCTGCCAGCAGCCATCAGCCTCCGGAACAAGACCTACTCAAGTTAATTATATACTACTATATTGATTTTCCCTTTGGGGATTAATAAAGTTTTTTTTTTTTTAATTTCATTTCATTAATTTAGAAAAAAAAAAAAACCCAGCTTAGCTATGCTTTTGTTTCTTTATCTTTGCACAGTTGGTAATTTATTTTTGCCCCTATCAACAATAAAGTAAAATACAAATAGAACATTTATTTATTAAGTTATTTAGTTATTTATTTATTTGTGTGTTTGTTTATCCATTCATAGTCTGGTCATGACCTGGTGTTACCATGGTTACAATTAAAAAGCTTGTTGCAGTACCGCCAAACTACCAAAAGGGGGCGCAACCTCACAAAGAATTCTACGAGGCACCAACGAAAGCATCACTCAGGTAGTAAAGGGGCAGATCCGAAGACCAGATACGAGCAGCGGTGGGGCTTTTTTTTTTTTTAGCTCACACCTCTGGGGTTTTTCAGCGAGCTCTCGCTCCCCTTACATCCACACCTCCTGGAAACCATGGTGGCTAAAAACAGAAAACAGACCGGGAAGACTCCAGCGACCCAGCCTGACCGCGACAGGAGCCCTCTCGTTTCGCCCCATGGCAAAAGTACCATGAGGCGAGCAGGCAGGGAAGGAAAAAGCTCGCATACAAACGGGTTTTCGGGAATCGGACACAGGCTCGGGCTAACTCCTTCTTCAGTTGCAAAGCTGTGGTTCACGCTTTTTCTCGGTAAGTCTGGAGGGTTAGCTCGCTAGCTTCGCGTTGACCCATAAGCTAACTAGTGCTAAAACTGAAATATCTTAGTAGCATTAGCGCTCGTGCTAAATTAACTTATCTTTGTTAATCATAATACAGTCTGTGGTCACTCATCACATGGCTAATATGATAGCTAACTTAACGCTAGCTCTCTGATGGTTGCTACCTCTTGTGGCAGTTAGAGAAAATCTTAAATTACACAGTTTTATCCCTCTTGTTTATGTGGCATATCTATTTAACACGTGCTAACAGGTATTGAATAAAGTTCACGCTTGGGTTCACTAAATGCATGGCAGTAGTACTTAACTACTTCGCACTTGTAATTAAACTGGTGACTGTGACATGATGGTGTTTTAGTCAAACCACTTTCAGTCATTCTGAAGCTGCTGTGAAAGTTTATTCTTTCTGTCCACAGCTGGTCTGTCTGGATATCTGCACTGGTGAGGCATCAACATTTCCAAGACATGCGAGTTTTAATTGGTTTTGGTGTTTTGAAGTAAATAACAAATGTTGCTCTTTGTTTACACATTTCTCATCTTTTGTGTAGGTACCATCTCTCACAGCTTTTTGAAAATGACAGACACTTTTCACATCTTTCTACCCTGGAGAAGGAAATGACTTTTCGTACAGAAATGGTAAAAAAAAAAAAAGTATTTATTTTTTTTGTTTTAACAGGGATACATAAATTGATTTAAAGCTGATCACCTTATATATATATATATATATATATATATATATATATATATATATATATATATATATATATAATTTTTTTTTTTTTTTTTAATATTTATACCATCCATTTAATGTACATTGGTCTGTGACATGTGAGGAATTGGGAATTTCTATTATTTGATTTATTTATATATATATAAGAAGATAGGGCTATTGTATGTATCTTCAAAGTAAATGTCACTTTTTCTTTGCTGGCTCAAGAACTATTGCATCTTAATGCCAGCCCAGGGTAAAGTCATCTGCTTTATAATGTCAGACTATACTAATAAAAGTCTTGAGGCACCATTTATTTATTTTAATAATGCTACAAAGTAAAACATAGGTGCAATGATCCATTGAATCACATGCAAAGATAAATGGAAGTGATTGTACAGCAAGCTTATAAGTCATCATCCCTTCATTCCTCTCTGTCCAGATGATTTCATACTGTTTCACTAATGTTGAGGTTTGGGCTCTGGGGAAGATGCATCCCTATATCAGACTTGTTGCCACTGTTATACTTCAAAATCCAGACAAAACCTCAAATTTTCCTCCAAACAGTGTGAGTTGGTTAAATGCATGTTAGCCTTTCAATCGACTCATCGCATTTTGAGGCAGAAACTGTGTTTGGTAATTATTCATTGTATGTTGGAGGATTTGAAACCACTGCTTGTCATTCATCGACTTAGTTAATTAAAGGTGGAGATGAACCATGAAGTTTGGGGGGAAAAAAGGCTTACATCTTTCTCAGAAAATTATAAGGTGGAAGAAAGCCATTTGTGATTATGGCTGAATGTTTATGTTGTTTCTATCATGCTGCAGTAACATTTGGTCATGATTCTGATTCCTGATGGATAAGAATTCCTGATGTATTCAAAGTCTTATAATCACCTAGCGGATGACATTTTAAGTGGATGTCATCAGGATTTAGCTAAAAAAGAAAAAAAAAGAAAAACAAATAATAAATTTAAAAAATGATTTTTAGTTTCTTCTCGTGTGCGATCCTGCTTGAAATGATAAGGAATTGAGCAGTTAAAAAAAACATTCGTTAAATCACTGTTTGAATTTTATGACGGCTTTGTTTTTAACACAATGGAGATTATATTATATATTGTTTAATTTGTTATGAAAATCAACATTTAGAATAATATAAGGTTAGTGTTCAGCTCATTTTAATCGACTGTGTTTTGAGGGTTCCTTCCATGTTTTTGGAGGGACATTAATAGATTTTTTGCAGCATGATCAGAAACCACAGAACTTGGCTTTATCATTCAACACAAGATAAGGACAAAGCAGACTTTAATCTCTTCAAACACACAGCTTCTGTTTGTAATCCAAACACGACTGAAAAGTAAAGCTCGGTCCCGATGATCTCTGACCTGTATGAATGCTGGTTTGGAAACTTACCCAGTTTCCTTTCACATTAGTATGTGTGCTCAGTTTTTTCAAGCGGGCTTTTTTGTTACTGAGGTGTATTGTTTTTTGTTTTTTTTCTCCATTCTGGTTGTCACCAATGGACCTGTACCAGAGTGAAATGAATAAATGTATGTTAAAGTAGTGTGTACTGTCACTGTACGTTGGAAATCTGTTAGTTTTGACAGTAAAAGTGAGAATTGATCATTCGTGCTCCCCTACTGTGTGTTACCAAATGGGCTGTGAGCTGTTGCCATCTGCTGAGCCTGCACACCACATTTCTTCTGTCTCATTTAAGTCACATTTTTTAGACTTATATTTAGTCTCCTTCTGCTGCTTCTTTCTCGCTGTATAATTCTTCTGTGTTTCTGCCTTTTTTCTGTCCAGGGTTTATACTATTCCTACTACAAGACCATTATTGAGGCTCCTTCTTTCCTGGATGGGCTTCACATGATCATGAATGACCGACTGACAGAGTATCCTCTGGTTATTAACACACTGAAGAGGTTTAATCTGTATCCAGAGGTAATTAGTTTTTTTTTCCTTACCTTATCACACACACACTTCATTTCTTCTATTAGACTGATCATAACATGCTAGATTTTAGGGCTGTGACAATATGCTTTTGTCCCAATTTGATTTGATTTCGACTTTTTGGATTTTAATTACGATTCTCACAATTTTTTATATTGATGATTTTTGTAGATTTTTTTTTTTTTTTACACAACATTTTCCTTCATTTCAATTAGAAAAAAACAACACAGGAGCCAGACCATCATTCTGCTGCTATAAAGCCCAAGAGAAGTTAAAAAGATCAATAAAAAACAATAAAATTTTATAATGGATCATTTTTATTTATTTAATTTTTTTTTTTTTTTTTTTACAAAAAAAAAATTATTTTAAAATTGTGTAGCAAAAGAATCCCAATATTCAATTTTTCAATTCAGTTTTCCCACCCCTACTAGATTTAGTTTATTTGTCACAGCAGAAGTTAATTCTGTAAATGAAAACACAGTCAAATTCACCATGCAGTCAAATAAAGTCAAACCTTTCCACCAAGTCCCAGATTTGCTGATACAGTAGGAGGAAGTGTGCACAATATAAAAAAACAGTCTGTTTTTAAGCAGTTACACTTCATTTATATTTTTGTCAGAACAGCTACAACCCTTAGGTATGCAATCACAAAACAAGCTACTGAGGTGGTCTCCAAGCCGAAACCTCTAAAAGAAAAACAGATTATTCAAAAGTGTTGTTTGGTGCTTTAGAAGTTAACAATTAGGAATCAGTCAGGGAATAAGAATACTTTTCTGATGGGAAATCGTGGCTTTGTGTGCCTGTTGACCTCAGAACAAGAACAATGTTAGCATATGCACATTGTTGAGGAAATGTAGTGTTAAGTGCTCACAATGTCAAAAGCACATGAAGCTACAGAAAGAAAGCTTTGAGATGTTATGTTTGAATTTCACTGCCAGTGTCTGTCTCTCCCCTTCAGGTGGTCTTGGCCAGCTGGTACCGAGTGTACACCGGTGTAATGGGCTACTTAGGGATTCCCACAAAGATGTGCTGGTCCATCAACAGAGGAGAAGGTCTCACTCCTGTGGACAGCTGTGAAGGTAAAGTCTGTTGCCATGGAGCGCGAGCTTCAACTGCAGACACGCTGATTTGCATATGTTGACACAAGTTCACACTGCTCAGAAAGTTTCAATGCAGTAATCAGTAACTACACATTCCAGCTGGTGAAACACTCCTGAAACACTCCCAAATCATAATTATAGATTGTCATTAATGGTGAAAAATGTTCAATGTTGTCAAAGCACAAACATGTTTCTTTAATAAAATAATTAATCCATCCTAAATTATGTCAAGAAGTTGAATGTTTTGCCTTTCCTTTCCAAATTGTTTCTTTTTAAACAAGTTACCTGTCATGAAATGTTTCAAAATTTCACTTAAGCTTTAACAAGCACTTTGGCTCAATTATCATATTTAATCAGATAATAATGGGATTTTGAGCATTTAAGCAACTAAAAAAATGAGTTGGGATCAGAAGATCCACCTCACAGGGCACTGAAGGCATCCAACACAAAGAAATGCTAATTAACGCGTGTACAAGACAGCAAGAGGGGCATCATTTCTCTTACAGCAGCTTTGAACATACGGAAATCTGCTCTACATTTTATAGCACACAAACACTTTTTAATTTGTCTGCAGGAATGTTTTGTTGATGGGTAAATCTACTGAGAGTAAACACAAAAACTGCTGTCAGCTGTCTTCAGTGGAGCTGCAGTCTCCTGTTTCTGTCAGTCTCATTAGTGCAAGCACCCCAGGGTCGTTGTACACAGGCTGTTTTCACAGTATGCATAAAGAGCTGATGTAATGTCCTGTTTCTGCCAGCATGTACGTTATTTTTGTATGATTTGAAACGACACATCTGAAAATGTTTAGTCTGCGTTACAGTTTGAGACAGAGCCGTTGCTGGAACAAGATGTTTTTCTTCTTTAACTAACATTATGCTGTTAAAGTGGCTTCTAATAATGCCTACACAACTGAGTTTCTTATTTGTCATTACGGCCATGATGGTCTCTGCTGTGTATTGTCTTATGCAGCAAACATTGGCGGAAAATGACCTAAACTGAGCTAAAAGCGTAGCTGCACTCAGGATATCAGCTCCACTCACCTGCTCGGCGAAGTTCGCTTATCAGAAAAACTCCCCTGGTTAGATTTCTGGTAACATTAGGGGTCCTTTTCATTTGAATAACCTTTCATGTCATATTCTATATTAAAGTCCACTTCATTTTATTCCACTCGTGTTTTTTGGGCTTCTATTCAGACCTGCTGATGCTCTTGCTGAGTAAACTTGCCTCATGTTCTTGCTATGTTGTTTGACTTTTCAGTTAATATAACATCTCTTATTTAAATGGACTGGCCATTAAAAGGCTCTTCCTGAAGACTCTTGTACTTTTCTACTCAGTGTGAAAAAAAACTATTTTTGCATTTTTACAATTATTTTAATTATAAACAATTAAAAGGTATGAAATGTGTCATTAAGAAACAAAGGTCTGCTTTTGGATTCGGATCAGAGACTTTGACATTATACTGTATGGAATGTGTTTTAGACATTAGTAAACCTGTTTTAGGAGATTATTTAGTTATGAAACGTTGGCCTCATTTCCATGGGAATTTTAATTCCGAATAAAAGTAAATTCTGCTTTAAATTGGGGAAAAATGGCCACGTAGACACCTAATTCTGAATTTTAAAAGTCATTTCAGAATTCAAATGAATTCCAAATCCGAAGTAAGTGACTGGTTTATTTGCATTTTTAATCTGAACGGATTAATTCCTCTATCATGTAATCCTTTATTCTGCTCTGAGTTAATTCCGATCGTTCTGTGCATGCTCGTTACTTTTTCCCGTCCTGATGGCGCACATATTACGCGCATTGTTTTGCCCCTCATGTTGGGTAGTCTATTTTCCTTCTCAATCTCAGCTGCTGGAAAAAGTGTAGTGGCATGCTCGTGACCAGCCGGTGCTTCAAAATTATAATCCAAATAGCAGCAAAACTGGTACTTATTATGTAGTTTTCCATGTTATAACCGAAAAGACAACAAGCAGGAAGCAAACTTTGTCTATTTTCGGTAAACATAAGTACATCACGCTCACCCTTTGTCCAATCAGAACCCTTCCCAACGCGCCAATCTAAAGCGGACGTAAGTAAGGACGTGTTTCATGTGAACCTGGATTCAAATGTATTATTTTCATCTAAACTTGTAAGCAAATAATGTTAATTTGGAATTATTTAATTCCTAATTAAAAGCCATAATGTAGTCATACCTAATGTGTAACTGGAACTAAATCAGATATCTCACACAATTCTACATTATTTCACCTAAAAGAGCTACAATCTGCTCAATATGTAAACTAATACATAAAAAAAGTGCCACATCAGGAAATGGTGTTTGACGGTATTTTTAACGAGAGTTAAAAATAAAAACCTTAAACTGAGTTTCCAGCAGTAGGTTGTTCATGTTCTCGTTGGAAGAGCACAGCTCAGACAACATACTACCTGTTTTATGGGCTATTTTTGCATTGACCTAACTTCCTCATCCGAAGCGCCCCAGTTCTCTCAAAATGTAAGCAGTGCATTGAGGATACATTTACCCACTGTCTCCAGTCTGTTCCACAAATGCAAATGCTCATTCAGCATCACAACCACTTTACGTCTTTTACTTTCACGTGAAAGTTGCTCTTTATAGCAGCAGAGTAGAACCGCTCTGGAGTATGCATGGAATAAAAACATGAATGAATTTTTACACTTATTAATAAATGTTGTGCATTAGTATGATAATCAGTTATCAGAATCACAGTTACTTTCAGTTAACAGATGTAATCAGCTGTTGAGTCGTAAAGCTTCAGCTGTCGACTTTATGTGTGTGTATGTGTTTATGTGTGTGTGTTAGGAATGGGTGACCCGGCATACTTCTACGTGACCTGTGTGTTCCTGCTGAATGGTGCAATGATGAGCCTGTTCTTCATTTACGGTGCTTACCTCAGGTAAATCCTTTCCCTCCGTCCCATCACACTCAGATGGGCATCGCTGACAAGAAAAGCATTTTTAATAGCCCATCCCTCCAGCGAGCTGTCAGGTGAAGAACATCTGTCTCCTGTCTTTGTCAGCTTTATGGATTTCGAGTGTCAAATAGAAGATAACTTCTCCTATCTGTCTTCTGTTCTCTGCTGTTCTTATCTTATTCCCTCATGTTCTTTCTGCACCAGTGGGAGTCGACTGGGTGGAATCGTCACCACTGTTTGTTTTTTCTTCAATCACGGCGAGGTGAGTCCACCTCTCGTCTGTATCACAGAACGTAGTTTAGTCAATCCTCACCTTTCCCTCTGGGTTTAATCTCTGTAAATTTGTAAAAGTCTTAATGAAGAATAAGCCTATTTGTAAAATCAGAGTGTCGATAAGGCTTTGTGTTTTTGTAGAGAAAAGCTCAGAGTTGGTTTTAGTTTGCATTTGAAGTCCCTGCAGTCACCTTTTCTTGGGTTTCCTTCCCTGTAAAACTATGTCTAGACCAGAGGGCGTATATTTCAGTCACGCACACATTACTCAGACACCTTACAGGTGACCTTTTTTGTCTTTTCTTAGAGGAAAATAGCAGATGGATCGTTACAAGCAAGAATGAGGCTCTTTTTTTTTTTTTTTTTTATATCTGATTGCGTCTTTAAGGTTTCCGCCACATCACATAGAGGAATATAACAGAAGAAACAGTGCAATGAAGTGACAACTCTTAACAGTACACATATTTGTTGATTTGCAGCAAATGCTCTGAAAATTGAGCTGCTATTCTTGCACATTGTCTCACCGTCTGATCATTCTGATATTCATCATTACTGGGTGGAAGATATTGGCAAACTAGCAGTGAATCCTCGTGATTGTGTTCTCGTATGACACCACAAATGAATATTCCTGAAACATTTCAGGGCTGCAGCCCATGTGTGAAAACAGTTTTAGGTTGTTTTGTGGAACTTTAATTGTAAAATAAAGGTTTGTCGTTTATATTAACCAACTTAATCGGCCATCTACACAATAAATGCCTCCCCTTGTTTGGGTTAAGGAGATGGATTCTTCCTCTGTGAATGTTCACTGCAAGCTTCACTGCATGCAGTCATATATATAGGGATTTAGATAAGCAGATTTATTAAGTTGCAGAGTTGTAATAGTCTGTGTTTCCCCAGGTAAACTGTCGCTAAGTGATTGTTTTCTACCTGCTGTGATGCTTTACTAGCACATGATTTATTTATTTTTATTAATTTACTTGTTGTGACTCTATGTATGTGATCAGAGCACCCGTGTGATGTGGACTCCACCCCTGAGGGAGAGCTTTGCGTACCCCTTTCTAGTCCTGCAGATGCTTCTTCTCACTTACATCCTACGGTAAACTCCCCATCAGTGTCTCAGGTTTTGTTTTCACTGTTACTGTTAATGTTCTGGTTATTTGGTATTGTATTAAATTACATTTCTTATAACATTCTCACATGTGCTCACAGAGCAAATTGAGCATACTCGATATCGAGATGCCAATCCTGAAAATCAGACAAGCCCTGAAAACCATGCCTTATTTATTCCATTGTTGATATGACATAATCCCATCACTGAACCCTGTCATGTCAGACAGTGTGTAAGATGCATAAAGCAACCCACATGACCAGTAGCAACACTGGGACGAGCTGTGGCTTTTAAATGTTTGATTGGTATTAGGTCTCTTTAAATTTGTCCAAAAAAAAAAAAAAAAAACCAGAGATTGTCTCATCTAAAATAGAGAATCTCTTTGCAGTGCTGCAGCTCATAGAATAGTTCTTGTTTTGGGAGGGTTTTTTTGCCATTCTTAGAGGGGAAAAAAATGTATCAAATAATATTATTTCCTTTCTGTCATTAGCTGAATTTGGCTCTGTTCGTTAACAAATGAAACTTTTAGAAATCAGGGGAAAAGAAATATGAATCAGCCACATTTCTTCTGACTGGACGTCATGGTCTCACCAGAGAAAGGAGGTATCAGCAGCCTGTCTCACAGTAGATTAAGTACAATAAGTAGTTGTCCTAGCTGAAAAATAAGCATAAAGAGGAAATGATGAGAACTTGTTGACATTAACTAGAATATTATATTGTTTCTGTGGAGATGTTGTGATAAATCTGTGAGTATTCAGACCAATTAGTGTCATCACAACATACAACCTACTCCATAGTGGAAGTGATGTGTGGTGTAGGTTTTTATGTATTAACTTGTCTTTTCCAGTTTTATCAGTGCTTTAAATCGGTGTTTTTCAACCTTTTTTTGAGGCAAGGCAAACTTTTTTTCACTAAAAACATCAGAAGCCACACCACAAACCAAAATATTTTTTTGTTTTGTTTATTTAAGTTCACATTACTAAGATAAAGTCCAACTTGTCTTGCCTCTTGAATAGAAATCAGATAAACATAAGGAGAAGGAATTTTATTATCTTTCACTGGAGTATGCTTGGATGAAAACAGAGCTGCTTTTTAGACCAATTTGGGGAAATTGGGTAATTTCTCAGGGCACACCTGATAATTTCTCATGGCACACTCGTGTGCCACGGCACAGTGATTGGGAAAAACTGCTTTAAAGTGTTTTAATAAAAACAAGGAAACATGGAGGCACCTCTTTCCTCCATTATCAGTTTAATGGCACACAAAGCGAGCTCTTTGGTGAACCACAGCACTTCCTACAGACAAACATACTGGTCTCATAACAGCGTGTGGATGATACCCTGGGTTGTGTCCGAGCTGTTAGGATGCCATCATCTTTACAGTAAAGCGAACAAAATCTCTGTTTTGTATGTCTGAAGCTGTCGTGATGCAGTATTTTTAGAGTGGGATTAAATGTGTGTGCTTGAGAGCATCTGTGTCCGCCTTTTGCTTCAGCATCTTTTTCCTTTGCTTCTCGCCTCTTCATCATTTTTTTCCCCCACTTCTTCCATCTATGTTCTCTCTTCAGGACACGGAACCCGAGCCGGACATCCATGGTCGCGCTGGGGATTTCCAATTTGTGCTTTATGCTGCCTTGGCAGTTTGCCCAGTTTGTGCTGCTCACTCAGGTAAACACAGAGCAAGAGGCTCATTTAGATAGAGAAGAGAGGAGGTAGGGAGATTACAGAGAGAAAATGTAGACTGGGCGCAAACAGTGGACTCTGGCAAGGAAGATGCAGCAAGTGCAGGTGCTGGACATGATAAGAAAGAAATGAAGAGGTGGTTAAGACTTCAAGACAGAGGAGAAGGAATACAACACACTGAATACTCCAGTTGCATCTTCATTTCATGGAGTGCTCTCAGCATACAGATATGCACATAAAACCTGAAGATTTTAAATGGGAACAATGTGAGGTGATTTAAAGATGAGAGATCATTTAAAGTCAGTTAAAGCATTTAGTTTTGCACATTTTAGCTCTGATTATAGGTTGAAACCACATCTCCAGAACAAACAGGTCATTTCTGCAAACATCTTTGTCAGCAACAATGCAGCCCACGCTGTTGCAGCCCCCTCAGGGCATAGAGCCTTTTGTGCAGGGATCCTGACACATGACAAGATTATTACCAGCGAATATTTCATTGTTTTATATTGAAAGCTGCTAATTGAAGCCTTTTGCCTTATTCATTGTATGCATGAAGCAACCCTTGGCCACATACTGTACATCCACCCACACTGCTTAGTCATACGCCCAAAGGGACGAAATGTCAGGGCTTTAAATTTTTAGAATTACACAGTTAACATCCCATCTGCTTCACTCTCTTGTAGATTCAGGCTGTGATTATAATTAATTAATATGCTGACCTATTTAGAAAAAGGTTTTACAACCTACACTTGTGCTCATATTTATTCATACCCTTTCATCAAAGAAGGATAAAAACAGCTGCCTGTAAAATAAGCTGAAATTGAGTAAAGTAAAAATAAATAAACATTTTATGAAAATCATTACATTATTTTCAAATTCTGGTTCAATAGAGATATTTTATTTAAAAAGCAAACATAAGATAATTTATTACATATTACATCACTCATAAACTAATATTTAGTTGAACAATCCTTTAATGTTTTCGCTCCAGTCAGGTGTTTTCTGTTCCTCTCAGTCAGACTTCTGCACCTGTTGACAGGTATTTTGTCCCACTGTTCAACAGAAAAGTGCTCTAATTTGTCCAGGACCAATTTGGTTTTTTTTCCTTCTTCTACTCAATTAAATGAAAAAACAGTGTCTTATATTACTAAATTATATTTTTGCAAATTTTAGTTATTGTTCCTTTTTTAAGTCTCCAGTCATTTGAGTGACTGTTGTAAATTCAGCCTTTTCTTTAATGAAAGGGGACGAAATATGAGCAGAACTGTAAATACACACATTCACCATTACATTATGGATCCAAGCAGTTAAAGCATTTAACCCTTTGAGCCCTGTACCTGTTATTTAATTCACTGCTTCAAAGTTTCACATCCATAATGACATGAGTTTATCTCTTTACCAAAGTGTCTTTTTGGACACGGTTGGGGTCATGGTGTATAGGGACGCTTGTGAGATTTAAGATGCGATAAGGCTGAACAATGTCTCCAAAAATTCAAATCAAAGATTTATGTTTTTTACACCTACTGGGATTTATAGTTTACTTACACAAAAACATTAATCTTATGTTCTAAACTTCTTCCTAAGGATAACTTAACTAAAGTTCATGATATACTGGTACATTAAAAACCAGTGTTCCAGGTTATATTAGAGTAAAAGATCTCCCCCTCTCTCTGTCAAGATTTGTCACTCGTTGCTTTGGTGATGAGGTGACTAACCGAGCAAGTTACACAACCAAGTGCAGGTTTAGTGTGAAACTGCACAAATATATACGTGTTTAGATGTGACTGAAATAATCATCCAACTAGTAATCTGGCCAGAAACTTTCCGTTCTGGATCTGGGAGCTTTTTTATCGAGCCAGCTTTCAGTGCAAGAGTTCTTCATCTCCTGTCACCCAAGCAACAGTGAATCATTGTCCCCTGAGGGGAAAAAAATACCAAAACAAAAGCACAGAAATGGCGGACAACTCTCAGTACACATTGCTTCTTTCTGACTCGCAGCAACCTCAGCTTAATTGCATTTGTATCCTTGACAATGCATCCTTGGTAACAAGTTCTTCGTGGTACATCTGCCACTGGTGAAAGAGCTCAGTTTGTTTTAAAGTCCAATCTTCTCAGACATGCATCATATTAGGATCAATGATGAAGCAATCACAGTGTAATAGTAGGGATTCTAAAATGAATAATGTGAGGGAAAAATGTTTTGTAGGTGTAGGTGGAAGAAGTTTTACTCACCAACACATAGTTGTTTGTGCCCTAACCGTTACAATTACACACTAGTTAGTGTGATTTTGTGTGGGAGTTTTCTGAAATCCATGCAACAGTAAAAACTTGTCTGTTCTCCTGTTTTTCAGGTGGCTTCTCTGTTTGCATCATATATCCTGGGCTACCTCGCTGCAGCCAAGATGCAGTCCATCCTCGTCACACATATGGTACAAACCTTTCATTCATCCATCAATGAAGCAGTCAGTGTGTTACAGTGATTCTGGTAATGTATATAAGGTTTTTTCTCAGTGATGATGAAATTTTAACCAAAAAAAATCCCATGTTTAGATATTAGAAGAGAAAACAAACTATTGATTGGTTTTTACTGTGGTGGCGCAGTAAAAATGAGAGCTTGTTTGAGCTGTAACAGGCTCTCCTATGGATCGTCATACCGTACTCAACTTCTAAGTTGGTGGATTTCATGCAAGGACGACACTAGCAGAGACAGGGATGACTTTCTTTAGCACTAATTATACCACTGCACGTCTACGAGTAGCTTTTTAGCATGAGAGACTGAGGATGTGTGGGCAGCTTATGCCACCCAGCCAAGGACAGTAGCATTGTGCACAGATAAAGTCAGTGTTTGTGTTGCCCAGGCCGTTTGTCCCTCTCTTCTGCATTCTTTCTCCCTAATCCTCTCAGCATGCAAGGCTGTCAGCCACAGCGTGTGTGCTCCACAGATAAAGAGAAGGCCCTTTATGGTAAGATGGTTTAGATTTGTGTCAGAGGAGAGCATATGGTTCTGCATAATTAACAACGATGACTTGGATGTGTGAAAAGAAGATGCACAGCCAGACATGTGTGTATGTCCTCTATGACCTACAAGGCTATTAATAAGCCTTGGAAGTGTCATTTGTAACATGAAATATTGCAATAATATTGTATGCTAATTTCAGGTGTGTTAAGAAGGGCACCTGTTCTGCACCTGTGCAAGCAGATTAGTTGTAGAACGTGAAGGTAAACACCTGTGGTTATGCAGACTCCTGTCTAAATGTCCTTGCTATGTTGATACAGTATAAATAATAAATTGTACAGGTGTGTTGATTAGGATATAAAATTTTAAACTTTTGTTGAACATTTTATGTCCCGAACATGACAACTGGGCTTTGTTCTGTCTGCACTCAGTCTTGTGGTGTGAAGTTGCTTAGGTTGGGAAGCTGAGTTCGCAGTCTAGGCTGCTCAGTGTACAAGTCCAGGACACTATACAGCAGGTTGTAGTGGATTTACACTGTGTAAAGGAGATGAGGTGACAAGATTTCCCTTCCGACTTTGCGTCCGTCTGGTCTGACTTATCCATATTAAGTAGTTACAGATTCATGTGGATCAGTTATTCTGGTCATTAGATGAAGAATGTCAAATATTTAGAAAGACACTGCGTCATGTTCAAGAGCCTCTTGGATCACGATGTTTTGTCAGCCCTTGGCTTCTCCTTGCAAACCACTGTAACTGTTTGTTGACTGCAAGCAAAAAGTCACCAGTAAATTGTCAATTTCTGTCATGAACTGAGTGCTGCAGACTCATCACTGTGTCCCCATCTGCAGAGATGCGTAGTTGCTCGCCTCCTCATCAAACTGCATCTAAAAATCCAAAAATTACCACACCTTCTAAAGTTTTTTTAATTAAAACTTCCTACACTTATTTCTGCTACTTTTCCAAATGCCCATGGTTCAACACTGCATCTTACTGGATTAATTCTTCACTGAATGGGATTATATTCTGCTAGTAGCTGTGAATTCATAGTTTAATGCGTTTATGAGACATATTGATGCGGTTATCTTAGACTACCCTCCTACTCTTGAGGTTATTCAGCCAGTTGCTTGTGTTTTTATGAGACTGCTGGAAACCACAGGAGCTTGCTAAGCCTCAGATCACTGTCACATTTTGTATGTTCGGTTATTTGTAATAAGGACACATTATGAACATCAAGCTGCAGGATCTGCTGCACTGTACTGTCTACAGTGAGTATATACCAGGATTATAATGAGCTAATGCTTCCTCTGATCCCTGTCTCGTATAGATCACGCTCGGCGTCTGCTTTATCCTGATGTTTGGGAACTCCATGCTTCTCACATCCTTCTATGCTTCTTCGCTCATATCCATCTGGGTGAGTTTGACCGTAAACTACACTGAACTGTTTGGAGACGGTGTTTCATGTAGGAATCGTACTTGGCGAGGTAAATGTATTGTGTCAAGACAGTGGATTTGTTTATTTTTTGTTCGTTTTTTTTTTTTTTTCTCTTTAGGTCATTATTGCCTTGAGGGATCGATTTGCTCAGGTCTTCAAACCTGGAATCATCATCTGGGTATGATGAATTCAATATTCTTTTCTGTCAGCCTTCACTGAAAACATGCATGATGTAGATTTACTCCTGAATGTGTGGATTTGGATTAAACTAGCATTACAATTTTTTTTTTTTTTTTTATATATATACATTTTTCAAGTGTCCAGCAGTCTCTGGCACAGACATGCTTGATGTTTAGGACATAAATGGACGATGCTGCATGGACATTTTAAATAAAGTGAATTTAAAATGATACAGTTGATACAGTTTCTTCTTCTTTATGATTAAAATCTATAAATGACGAATAAAATTACACCACATTCCAACATTTATACTATACTTTTTATACTTCTTTGGTACTAAAATAGGGAATGTTGCTTAAAAACACTCATTTTATCAAAGATAATTCTGCTCCCAGCTGTCAGTGTTTACATTGCTTGGGTTGCTGTAGCTGTTCAAGTGGTTTTCCTTTGGTTGGAAGTTTTCTAGTTTGATCCTAGATGTCTCCAGGCTCACTTCACTCACAGCAGCATGTTGAGCCCCATATTTAGTCACCCTGAAATGTTCCTCGCCCATAACTTGCTTTTGATGTAAGAATCTGTTAAATGAATGAGATGTAAATGTAATATGTGTGGCTAAAATCTCAGAAATAAAGCATTCATTAAAATATGAAGATTTATTTTTGGATTAACCATCTGTTTTCTGATAAAGTAAGAAGAAGCTAAATAATAATAATGAGTTTAATGAGCTGAATCGATGTAACCGTATGGAGGCTTGTACTTCTCTTTGCACACCTTTTCATTAGATTCTATGATTACAAAAACCAGGCTGAATTATATATGTGGGCTGTGTGCGTGTGTGCGCGCGCGTGCGTGTGTTTCTCCTCCACAGATCATGCAGGGTCTTGCTTGGGTTGGCGCCACAGTTCTGCTTAAATTTATGCTTTCCACCATCCTTGGTGCCTCAGATGATGTAAGTTACTGTAATTTCATATCTTGTTAAACTTAATGTATTTCATATTGTGCATGACTTCAGTATTATTACGTTCTTTGACAGTAAAATGTGAGGTTTCAGGGTCACATGTTAAGTAGCATGTTTAATAAATAACGTTTAATGTCCGATTGGGTAAATTACCAGAGTTTTAACATGTAAAAGTCAGGTTTTTATACCATTTTAAATAACAAAATATGTATATGTTTCAGGCTCATATCAGTGGATTAATCAAGTCTAAGTTCACGAGCTATAAGGACTTCCACACGCTGATGTACACCTGCGCTGCTGAGTTTGACTTCATGGAACTTGCGGTAACGTCTGTTTTGAGAAAAATCTTTTGCTCCATCAGACCTGACATTTATCTTTCTGCCTCTGAATGGAGGTATCTGACTGCTGTAACTGTGTAAGCCTCCCCCAATAAAGTGCAGGTCCGGGAAGTTTGCGGTGAATATCTCGCCAGATGTTGGTTTTCTAAATGTCATCCAGTTCCCTTTTTAAAATGTCAGAAATATCAAAAAGCCTGCTATGTTGTATGAGTGTAGATGGAACCAGATTGAGACTGGCATGAGACAAAAACTCTGACTTGGCAGCTCATTTTCCAAGCTGAGTTTTTGCCTCAGTTTGGCCTGGAGTGTGTCTTCAGATTTACACAGAGCCAAACAGTTTCATCAATAAATAAACAAAGGCCACATTTACATCAGCGTTTTATTATACAAATCTTCGCCTGTTTGCTCGTAAAGTCCTCTTCATCTGGGGGAAGTATGAATGTGTTTGGTCCGTTTCAAACGTTTCAAAGCTGGTGGGCGGCTCTGGACAGGTCAGACGTGGAAGAATTTAGACAGAGATCTGATCAAACCAGACCACTGTGATCTGGTGAAGCTCCATGTTTTCTTGCCTCTGATGAAGAGTGAAACATGTTTTTTTTTATTATTATTATTATTAAAAAGGTTCGATTCGTTTGAGAAGTGCAGCTGAAATGAAACCTCAATCCAGAATAATGTGCCCCCCTGTAATGTGCTACTAACCTGATGTGAATGCTCCCTAAGCTTACGTTTGGGACGGAAACTAGTCCCTACGTTGTTTCTCTGTCAGTAACAAATAATATAAATAATGTATCTAAATATTTTCCTCCCTTTATTTCTTTTCCTATTTTACTGCATATTTTCTAAGTCTCCATGTGTTTCATTCATATTTATATGAATTCTTCGACTAATTTATTCAGATCATCTCATATGAGAGACGTAACATAAATAAGTGATATGATTCAATAGACTTTTGTGAATATTTGATTCTGTTTTTATTTTAAGCTTATTAAGAAAGTGGTCCGTCTCTTCTCCTTACATCACTGTCTCCCTTCAGACGCCGGTGCGTTACCTGAAAACGCTGCTGCTGCCCGTCAACATGCTGGTGGTTGCCATCATTGCTGGCAGGGTGAGTATCGTAGTGTGTTGAACACACAACTAAAAGTTAGAGACCCTTTTATTCTGAAAAGCAAAGAGACTGCTTTTAATCCCAGTCAGAAAATAAAATATCCATTAACATGTGCTTTTCTCCAAATATGCAGCCCTAACTGTCTTGGATAGTATTTCCTTTTTACACCCTTAATATTCTAATAATGTACATACTGAACAACTCTGTAATGTACCAAAGGTAGTAGATTTCATACCTAAATTACAGGCGGTCCTCGGTTTACGAACGAATTCAGAACGAAGTCAGATTTTTATCCTTAAATATCACATATTGCCCCCTTGATCACTAAATACACGTATTATATGTCATATTAATCAAAAAACAGTACAGGCAATTAAAATATGCACTGAGGCGTCGTCTAAGCCTCCGTATCACGCGTTGGAAAGCTTATATGGACCCTCATAACTTTGAAACTTGCTCTATTTTTTTTTAATATTTACATTTATTTAATGACCGTCGTCAATTTGAAACATAAGTCGAGGACCGCCTGTATTTCCAAAACAAGCTAACGTTGGTAGCCGGTGTTAGTTTCATGCACTTGCGGCTGATATTTATGTAAATGTCAGTGGAAATGTGATGACAGCCACATTTCTGTAAATAAATATGCTAAAATTTGCATTTTGAAACATGAGATGCAAAGCAACAAAAATACTATAATTGAATGCCGTGGTGTGGTAGTGATTTGGGAATGTTGACCATGATGGAATGTTACATTGATGGAATTAACTTGTAAGTGTTTTACTATAGCTCTGAGAACAAACCAAGCTGGACCTCTGCATTCTTAAAGACAGAGGTATTCTGTGACAAAATTTAGATTATTAAATAATTTACCTTCAGGCTTACCAATCATTTTTATTTATCAGAATTTAATATCACTTGATTTTACAAAACTCTTCCACTGGAAGTTTAGATAAGTGTATTACGTTTACCTGAGACAAAAAGGAATTGAGTCATTGAGCGTCATGTCTGTCTTAATGTCACCGTTACATAAATCCTTTTACAGTAGAAGTTTAAAAAATGCTGTAATACAGAAGCAGGCAAATGTTTAAAGATGAGCACTTTTACCATAAAATAAACCTAAACAGGTTTGCAAGAAATGAACTGAAACTTAACTCTGTCAATGTGCCGTAACCTCACCTGAACTTAAAGCTCCCTACTTTGCACAACCTATCAGTGAGTAATATAGTAAGACATTTAACAAACCAAGATCAGCTGCTGTAAAAGCTGTTCTCATTACATATTTGCGTCAATTAGATAAAACTATGTGGCAAGAGCCAAGGGAGAGCTTTAAATGGGAGTCTGGGAGGGGGGGCTTGGGGGGGGGCTCTGAACCCAGTGTTACGACCCTCAATGGAGTTTGTCCAGGGGTAAGCAGGAGTGGCAACATTAACAAAAGAAAACCAGGAAAATGCGCAAATGAAGGCTTTATTTTGGACCCACTAGTCCTTGAAAGTATCTGATCAGAAAACAACCAAACAAACCCAACAACAAAAGTATAAACCAAAGCTGGCACCAACCCAGCGGTAATCACAAAAGCGTCAAATCAAATACCAAACAGTCAGCCTCCTTCACAGTCAGTGAAGGAGTGGCAAGCTGTGGCACCAAGGCTCAACCAGAACACAGCTGCTGGAAACGAAGGTTGGTGACAGCCTTTATTCGGGTGCTCAGTAGAAGGTCCGGCCAATCAAGAGTAGGTGGGCGTGTGGCGTCCAGCATCCAGCACACATCAGCCTGAGGGAAGAAAGCCAGGTGTATCAGATCCCCCAGGTGATGATGGTTGGAATGATGAGCTAGATGAGATGACTGGCCATGGGCCGTAACGCCAGTCATCATGCATGTTCGAGACATGCTCAGTGGCAGACGGATTCAGTACAAGAGAATAATAATGTTTTATTTAACAATTATTAAAATTCCCACCCCTTTTCGTGCATAGGCAAAAAAAGCACAGTCCAGTTACTGCCCTGCAAACAAAGGAAACACCAATATGGTCGAAGGATGCAGGCTAAACAAACAAAATCACAAATCATCTGTTAACACTAGAACCGCCAGGCGGGTCATTTTTACCTCCTTGGGTCTTCAAACACTTATCTCTGTTAAAATAAAATCCCTTTTCTCCAAATTCATCACTTTTCCTGAAATGGGTCCAGTGAACTTATAGTAAATTTTGGTGAGTGTGTGTGATCACAACAAAAAGATATCTGAGCATAAATATCTAGAACCGCCAACGGTGTCATTTCTACCGCCTGAAGAAATGAATTGTTTTCATCTGTCAGATGTTTCTCGCGCCACGCCCATTCGCACCACTCCCTGTTGCTTCGTAACACGAGTGAGTTTGACAGCTGTCAAAGAGTGAGTAAGAGGGTTTTATGATCGCTGAGTTTGAGAAATGGATAAATACAAGAGATATATGAATGCCAAAGAAGCTTGGTTATTATTTCAAGAACTGAGTGACGGAGAACCAGCTCTGGATGACGGTGGAGGATTCTGACGAGACGGTAGAGGAATCAGTAGCTGGAGAAAGTGATGATCCGTCTCTTTTACCTGATAACGAGTCATCTAGTGAGTAGGAGGAGCTGATCACACATCGCCACATCACATGTCGTGTTTGTATGAGAGTGAATGGAAAAATAAGTTGAAGAGCAGGGTTTATTTATCTTACGGTAAAATTAATTAGAATATTGAAATATGTTATTTTGTTATTTTAATATATGTTTTTTACTGTTTAGCTAGTTTTTTTTTTAAAGTCTCAATTATAACTATTAACATAATAAATGGAATCAAACAACTTCAAAGCATCTTTGCGTTATTTGCGCTGTTGCAGCAGGGGGTGGCTCTAGGAGTACTGGAATGTTGGCGGTTCTAGTGTTAAAACCTGGCCTGCATCCGCAGGGAGTAAATTCGGTATGTTAACACAGTGCAGAATTTGTCAGTTTTGGAAACTCTCCCTTCACTGAGAGAAAACTCCTCTGCAGCTACGTGAAGTGGATTAAGTATGTGGAAGTCAGCAATGATGCTCATGTGAGCCTTAAACAGTAGCTGTTTAGTTACAGGCTGCATGCTAATCTCACACTGGGGATGTAATCTACAGGCATTTTCTGACAGTTGTAAAAAAATGTAATGTAGAGGGAAAATGTTCTTGCTATCAGACGTCACCTTTCAGAGTGAAGCAGCACATTGTAAGTCATGGAGAAGAAATCCATGTTTTCCTCTTTGATGTAGCAGGTGATCGCTTGTTTTTACCAGAGCCCTCTGCTCTGCTTACCACATATAAATGTAAACCATCTGAACAGCTGATCTGCAGAAAGCAAAATAATCAATTGAGCTGGTTTTCTGCCAGTTTCACAAGGTTTCTTTGCTTTAAGTCTTTGATCTGCTTGGGAGTTGATGCGTGGAGTGCTTTAATAAAGAGCTTTATTCTTGATTGTTGTGTCATAAATATTTTTCAAAGAGGAAACCTCAGAGGAAAATATTTCAGGAACTGCTCTTTTATGTAGTTTAATCTTGTTACGCCTTCCCCTCGCTTGGCTAAGAATACGATTTGGCAGAGTTCTGCAGGCAAAACATGAGCAAGCTGTTGCAGATAGATGTTCTCATACAAAAATGCTCTTATGCAGCGCTGGAAACATGACATAAGAAGAATAACTTATTATAATTTATTGTGACCATGTGTTCTCTTCAGACTGTCCAGGATATAGTCCGGACCCTGAAGCATGGAGGGAAAACTGATGATGCTGGTGAAGCTGGAGGGTGAGCCTTCATCACTGGTCTTAAAGTGGTTTCTACTGTTTTTCTTCCTTTTTTTTTTTTCTTTTAGTCAAATAGAAACAGTTTTAGAAAAAAACATTTGAATTAACCAGGAATATTTGTCTTTATTTTGCCTCATGTGGGCTCCAACTCTGTTGCAGGTCGGAAGCCGTTGCAAAAGGAGAGGTGAGAATTTTTTTTTTTTTTTTAATAACTTTAACGTGTTGAAAGATGCAGATGCCATTTTTTGGTCACACCTTGTGGTATTTTTACTTGTCCTTTAAAAAAGAAAGGTTTAATTCCAACAGCTTTCTACAGTGCAGTGAAGTCTGCTCAGCGGCTGTGTCCTCAAGTGATTTTCATCCCCTTTCCCATTACAAAGAAACGGAAAGCAATTCCTTTTCTGCCAGAAAATCCCACTCTGTTGCTTTTTTGACAGATTTCTCTAAGCTGCTTTCTGTCATGTTCTTTTATATCATGGCAGGCAAGCATCCAAACAGCAGCAGATCGCTCACTTAATGGTTTTAATGTTTCCATATGGCTGAAGAAGGGACTTTTTTTTTTTTTTTTTTTCCCCTCTCATTTTTACTTTTGATCAAAGATTTTCTCTCTGTGTTGTAGTTTTAACATGGCTTCAAGAGGAGACTGTCGGGCAGTCTTGGACATTTTTTAATACTGGATATATTGTATTTTACTAATAAACCAACATTTATCATATATCTTAGTAGATGGGTGAAAAAAAATCATGCACACAAGTAAAAGCACGTCCGACTTGATAACTTTAATTTAGCTTTCATGTTGGAATCTCCAGCCTGAGTGACCTCCGGGGGAGTGTGGCAGTATTTGTTGAGCTAATCACTGATGACTTTTTCTCCCCTGCTAGCTGGTGTACCACAGCCTGCAGCTGGTGGCGTTTGCCGTCCTGGCCATCCTCATCATGCGCCTGAAGCTTTTCTTGACGCCCCACATGTGCATCATGGCATCGCTCATCTGCTCCAAACACGTCAGTGTCTTTTCTCACGTCTAGTCTCTTAAACATGATCCGTTTTCTTTATAAAAGCTTTTCATAAAGTAAAGATATTTACTGATTTGGTTTCACTTTTTATTGTCCTGTAAGTATTTTAATGTCAAGTTTCTTCTAGTCGAATGTGTGTACTAGTTTGCTATTAAATATGATTGTTTCATCTTTCTGTCCTGTTGTCAGTTGTTTTGTTGGATCGGAGAGAAGATCAAGCATCAGAGTGTGGTTTTGGCAGTCATGGCCATGATGGCCATACAGGGAATAGCCAACCTGCAGGCCCAGTGGGCGATCATTGGAGAGTTCAGCAACCTCCCGCAGGAGGAGCTGCTGGACTGGATCCAGGAACACACTCGCCCTGGTAGGTGTGGTTTTAGTCTAAATTATTTCAGCTTTCTTGTGCGATTTAATTCAAATAAATTCATTGGATCAGTCCAATCTGGAGAAAAATGTTGACAGCTGCTTCTTTCACTTCACATCATAATATTTGCTGTTGTTTAACATGAATAACTGCAGTTTACTCTCTTTGCGTTGGTTCCACCTCATGTGCACACAGAGTGCACACAGTTGTCCTGTCTGCCACAAAGCAGACAGACGGACCTAACGTGGTATGAAACAACTGTTGTATGAAGCATTACTACATTTTTTTTTTCCCCCATCGTTGTTTCACAGAAACCAAATGCTGTAAATGGGAACGGACATATTCCACTACATTCCAGTTCCACCCCTTTTTTATTTTTTATTTGGTTTTTGCATTTTGTGTGTGTGTGCAGATTCTGTGTTTGCTGGAGCGATGCCCACGATGGCCAGTGTGAAGCTTTCCACTGGTCGGCCCATCGTCAACCACCCCCACTATGAGGATGCTGGTCTCAGGTCAGTAGGACAACGTTGTTGTGGTTTAGTTTTCAGACCAAATAAAACTGAATGATGTTGAATTGATCTTACAGTCGATGTGTTTCAGTGTGACGGATGAAAATACGATGTAAAAAGAAATGCTCGTAGAATGAGGTAATCCTGGAGGCCTGTAGCAGTGAACAGGAAGCTCCTCCTGAACTTGTTTTACAGAGTGTGTTGTGTTTGCAGTTATGTTGAGAAGCATATGCAACTTTTTTCTTTCAGAAATCACAGAAACAAACAAGAAAAAAAGTTGTTCCCAAAGAGCTCGTAATGCTTTACGAGTCTGTTTCTAGTCCTGATCATTTCCTACACTGTACTCAGCAGAACGGCAGAGTACATCTCTCCCTCTCCAGCTGCTTTTACAGATAAGCTGGTGTTTTGAGTTATGTTAGAGATGTTGTAGAAGTGGTGGCTGCTAAGATCTCAAATATTTGCTGCACTCACTTCATACTTTCTTCTGAGATTTTCCAGCCTGAATCAAAAGATTATGTATAAACATGTCAGAAAATATTTGAGCGTTTGCTTCTAGGGGTGGGAAAATCAATGTTTGTTTTAAAAAAAATCGATTTTTTTTTTTTTTCTTTTTCTTTTTTAAATAAGAATAATCCATAGTAAATTTTTATAATATTCATTGTTTTTATTGATCTTTTCACTTGTCTTTGTGGGCATTATAGTAGCAGAATGAAGATGTGGCTACTGCTTTTTCCTAATTGAAATCAAGAAAAATGACTCTACTATTAAAGAATCATGAGGATTGTAATTTAAATCGAATCTGCACACAAAAACAAAAAGTTTTTGCTCTTTCTACTGACCTGTATGCTCATCTCTGCTCACTCCCTGCAACTGCAGACACATGCAGTATTAAGGGCCTTTTGCTTTTCTCATGTTGTAAAAATGAACAGTAGTTTTTCACAGTGTCATTTCTTCAGAAAGTGCTGGCTCCTGCATGGTCTTGAGCCATTTCCGTGCCTCCTTCCTCGCATTTTCAGCCTGCAGAGCTGAAGATGTTGATGGACCAACGTATTTTAACTGAATCAAAATAAACAGATAAAAAAGAAAACATTGATTTAAAAGTCTTTTTGTAGTTTATAATTTGTTCAGAAGTGCCCAAACTTGACGAAAACACATTAATTTCTGTGTTTTGGGGTTTTATTTGCAGAGAGAGAACCAAGCTGGTCTACTCCATGTACAGCCGGATGTCGGGAGAAACTGTGAAGAAGAACCTGATGAAGCTGGGGGTGGACTACTTTGTTCTGGAGGATTCCTGGTGCACTAGGCGAACAAGGTACTCCTTACCCACCACCATCTGAGGAAAACACAAAATGCAAAAAAAAAAAAAAAGTTCCTTCTCTTGTTTTTTGGCCTTCATGTCCGTGCTTTCATCCTGTCTGTTCTTCAGGCCTGGCTGCAGCATGCCAGAGATCTGGGACGTCGAGGATTCTGAAAACGTTGGTAAAATCCCCCTCTGCACTCACATGTCCAGGAACTCACGACCCCATTTCACCACAGTCTTTTCCAATGACATTTACAAAGTTTTCAAAGTCCCAAAAGCCTCTAAAGATGTCAGATAACATCGTTGAACCAACTGGACAGCACCAAGCCCGTTCTTTCCAACTCCTCTTTCTTTCTTGCCCCTCACTTTGTTTCTGCTTTTTACTTCCCAAAACCCAGACACCTGCAGTTCTGTTTTTAATTTGTGCATTGCTCTTTCTCACTTAGCGATGGACTGATAAGAGGTGAGATCTGCCAAAAACCATATGCCATGAGTTGACCTTCATCACAGCTGTATTTGTGACCAGTTGCCTTTTTTTATTTTGCTGCATTTTGTGACCCGGCAACTTTGTCAGTGCAAATTTGAAGCCAAGATGTGTCACAGCTCCGCATTTACATTTGCATTATTTCTTCTAATGTCATTTTATTTTAAAGGGTGCTGTTCAAAGACAATGATACTTTTACTGTGATTATGTGTTCACCGAATGTTGCTTCAGAAGTAGACTTCGTCAGATAGGACCAATCAGTGATGCCCACATACTGTGAAGCAATACTCTTTGCAAATGGGACAGATGCTGACTTATTGTTATGCAGTGTTGATCTCGGAAAAGATTTTCAGTGGTACAGTATTTTTATAATTTATTTGTGTTTTTATGCAACTTTAAGATATTAGGATGTTTTTTTTTTATGTTTTAGTCCTCAGAGTGGAGAGTAGGAATTCTGCTCTGTTTTCAAATCCAATACATATCATGCAGTAACAGTGTGTAGATTAAATTTAGTCAAGATTGTTTTACCAGATGTCACGAGAAAGTAGCTAATGTTGACGTTTTTATGGCCTCAAAGAGTTTAAAGGAAAGAAAAAACAGGAAAAGCATAAATTTATTGAAACTGCCCTGATCTAACTTTGTAAATATTCTGTTTTTTGTAAAGTATTAATGTTCAGCCTTTAAAGGTTTTTTGTGTTTCTTGAGCTATTTATTGTTTGTTGCCAAAGGAAGTTTTGTTATTAAAGCTGCATTTTCAGGGTACTGTAGCATATTAAAAATGTGTTTTTAGAGCTCGAGAAGCATAAAGTTGTGTGTGAGTTGTTCATCCAAACTGTGTGTAGCAGTGAATTTCTTCTTAACTCATTGGCAGCCAATGAGCTCACCATTCAGCAGGGTCATTCAGCTCTGTCAGAGATCAGGAATTAAGCTTTCTAAGGCCATGTCCACACCATAGACCGTATATGAAAGATGGACGGAGTCTCTGGCGGTTAAAAATGAAGCCTCTGCAGAAGTGAATAAAACTGCAGTTCCCCCTTCTTCCACTAGGGGCTGGCTCCAAAACAGAGCCCCATAGACTACCATGTTTAAAAAAAAAACCTAATTCAGAGCAGAAATAACCATGTTTACAGCCTGGTTCAAAAATCAATTTTCAGTTTAATAGGTCAGGTTTACCTTCATGACAACTGTGGGGGGGAGTGAATTTTTTTTCTAACTCGCCCATTTAAAAGTAATTTAATCTTGAAATTCAGCATATTTAGGGGTGTGTCCTTTTGATTGACACGTATCCGATCTCCCGCTTTAAGTCAAGAATGTAGAACAACCGCGGTTTTTAGCCGGTTAACAACGTGACTTAGCTTTAGCCCGCTTACCTCCGTTAGCTTGTTAGCTCCTGTTAGCTCGGTTAGCTCTTAGCTACAGGCAGCTCGGAGTTCGCTTGATGTCAATCATCCACCATGATGCTGACAGCGCCCCCCCCCCCCCCCCCCCCCTCAGCTCCCCATATTTGTATTTTCCGGGCGAGACGACACGCATGCTCATGCCAAGATGACAATGGTAGGAACCGCCCACCGAGCTTCAATTCAGCTCTTCAGAAACCTACAGGTGATGTCACGGATGTCCATCTTTCTATATACAGTCTATGGTCCACACGTAGCCGGGTTTCTGTAAAATCAAATATCTCCCCTCCCCTCCAGCCATTCAGAAAAATGAGTTCATGCAACCTTGTTTTCCAGAAACAAATCCATCCACAGATTCACATAACCGCGTCGTTAAACACATTCATAAGCATATCAAACCTTTAGGCGGCAGTAGCGCCCCTAATCCTATCCAATCCAAAAAACTTTCCATCTCACAACGTCACTTCCAAAAACCGTGAAACATACCTCTAACGTGATCTGGTTATGTGGTGGTAAATAATTGTCCGTAGGTCGTTGATGTGGAGCGGTACTGATAGCAGCGTAAGAATAAACACAAAGCACCTGGACAATGGATTACACATGTGACGTCATGGTATTTTTGTCACAGATGAGACGTTTCAAAACCTAAAACTCTGGTTATACAGTATGTGTCCACATGCAGACGTGCAAACGGAGTATTCACATGTCCGAGGTTTTCAAAAGAAACCTTTTTGATTAAATAAATCTGCTTTTTTGTGTGGATGACAGGCCGAATTGGAGAAACATATCTTTGTTTTATGACATAGCACATGTGGACAAGGCATAATAGCCCAATCACGCTAGGTATAAATATGTACCCTGTGTGAACTGATGAAGAGGGGAAAACACTTAGTTCCTGTGTTTGCACTTACATTTTAACCTCAGCTGTTAGGTAAGCACATGGTAAACATCACAACAACTGTCAGCTTAGCAACAAACAGCAGTTCTACTGATGCCTTCAGAGATCTGAACAATATCCTTATAAATACAATGGCACTTTTCAGATTTGCCTGACACATTTATTGTCAGATAATTCACAAATCAGTCAGCTGAGTTATGCAACATGTAATTTGACTAAAGTAAGGAGCATTATATACAAGTTAAACACAGAAATTTGCACAGTTCATTGCTGTACATTACTTCCACTACTTTATCGTGCATATGTACATTTGTACATCGCACAATACGCAGATGTGGTTTGACGGATTAAAAAAATTATTTTTTGATAGAATTACCACAGCAGGGAGAAATTGGACCAAAACACTGGAAACAAAAATTCGAGGACACTCACTTCTAACCTTTCTGGTCCGCTGATTATTTTCCTGAGAAAAATGTGCATTTCTTTGCCCACTGACAGGGTCAGCTGTCGGTGGATCCATTTTCAATTAACCTTTTTTTTTTTTTTTTTTTTTTTCCCGTTGTTTTTGCTTTTTGTTTTTTTTTCCCATAGAATTCCTACATATTGTTTGTTGCAGCGCTGTCTAATGTCAGGTACTCTTCTCTTCTAATCATGGCTTGACACTCCCGATCCTGACATGGATAAGCAAGCATCTTCACCTTGTGATTGGCCATGCTTGATGAGTTTTTGTGTCTTATTAAACAGCAGGTTTTTGTTTTTTTTAAAATTAAAATCCAGTCCTTTTCTGTCATGTTGCAAATGGCTTTTGCTCAGGTTGCTCATTAAAAGGTGATACCAGAAACCACAAAGACAGATCTGGAGCTCTGGTGCTGTGCATTTGCTTTTTATGTGTGTATTCATGTTGTTTTCCAGAAAAGATTCTGGTGATAAGCTTGACTTCTGTGGAGTTGAATCTTTTAATGTAGCCCAAGAACAGGTTTATGATATTCTGTTAAATGTCCTTCACACCCATTTAGGCTGAATTCATAGTTGCACTAAAGCTAAAAGTTGCTAACTTGATTCTGTGCTAAACATTGAGTTGGTAAAGTCATATTTCTTTGACAGTTATCTGCATGTTTTTGTTCAGATGCAACATAATTTAACAGTTTGATGGAAATTTAACTCCTTTAACCTTACTGCCATTTTTCAGCCACTGATTCATGAACAGAGAGTTTATAAAATCAAAGGCTATTCAGATACATGCCAATGTGTTAATCTGATTGGACTTGTTAAAAATCAAAGCTGTCAAAGCAGGACTGAGCGATCCACTGAAGGTTATTAAGCATCAAACTGACTAAAATCAATAGGTAGATTCTGCTAATTACCTCTTAGCATATGTCTGCTAATGAAGTCTGATGTGTGTCAGGTGTGTTGCAGCAGGGAAACTCCCAGCACTTGCGTGACTGCAACAATTGAGGACCAGAGTCGGCCACTCCTGAACTAGTGTTTATATGATGTCTTTGGGTTAGTATGAGGGAACAGGAAACATTTTTGCGTAATAAGTTTAATCCAGGACGGAGCCGTAGACCTCCACTTCGCACAGGCACACGTTTGCAGCTGGTTTTGGAACGAAGATGTTCACATAGCGGCCGTCCATCCCACTCATCCCATTACACTGAAATTCAACAGTACGTGTTTCTGGGATGCTTTCAATCATGGCACATCTGAAAAATGAAGCAGAAATCACAGTTGGCTTTAAAAAAAAAAAAAGCTGATGACATACATGCAGAAATGGTGAAAATTAAGTGTATCATGTCATGACTGCCAAAGATTGATAAAAGTACAGTTCCATGTCGTAACAAGACTGAATGAGGCTGCGGTAGACCACCTGAGGCCAATTTTGAGCCAAAAGCTTAAGTCTCCATCAAACGTGGCGTATATGATATGATCTGCCCCTGTTGCTGTTCTGCATAGGCCTGAACCCCCTCGACCAATTAATAAATAAGCCTGGCTATGGATACCAATAAAGGAATGGCGCCATCAGTGGTCACATACTCAGCGTGGATGACATTGAGCTTTGAGTTAAGAACGAGCGAGACATCGATTCACTGATACACAAAGATGTAAAGCAGGGACATCAGAATGTCATTCAGACTGAAGAATGGTGACAAAGAGAAGGAAGGTAGTCCATACAGGGGGCAAGTCCTGAGAATTCAGATCTATTGCAAGAACAAGATCCAGGCCATAAACATATATGTCCTGTCAGTGATCAGATACCCTGCTGGGATAATAAGCTGGCCAAGAAAGGAAGTTCAGACCGTAAAACATTAAAGCGGCTCAGCTAACATGGAGGGTTCCACCCCAAAGAGGTTATACACTAAACTCGAAGAAAGCAGAGGACAAGTGAGCTTCAGAGCTGCTACCCAAGACAAAACATCCAAGTTCAACAAATCCATGAGGAAGAAGCACAGTGCCAGTGGAAACTGGAGAAGGAATTGAAGTAACCATCAAAGGAGGCAAAACCCCTGCGTGGGATGTACCGTTGGCTGAAGTGGTGGATTTGGACCAGTCCTACCAACAGATAGAGAGGCCCAGACTGAAGGACAACACAAAGGCACCGATCATGGCAGCACAAGAACAAGTCTTGAGCTCCAGCCCAAAAGAGGCCCAAATCTACCACACCAGGTGGGATCCCAGGTGCAGGCCCCTGAAGGCCTCTGTGATCTGCAGCCTCACAGAGAATACCTTTGACAAGAAGAAAAAACAAAAAAGATGAAACTAAATATTATTAAACTAATATTGTGCATCTACTTTGTTTCAGGGAGTAGAAGTAGGTATTTTATTTATTTTTGCTTTTTTTTTACAGTTTCATTTTGACTTTTTGGAATTTCCAATCCTTCACATAAGATTTGTGTTTCATGGTTTTGTCAGGATGCAGTCTGTTGCACAGGAGAGATACACTGTCGACAGTGTGTGACAAAGGCATTCTCCTCATTGTACAAGTTAACCTGCAAAAGTATAAGATTCACTGGTGCATGTACGTTACCTGGGATTGTTATTGCCATTGTTGTCAAGAGACTCTCCAATGAGTAATTCACCTCCAGTAAAACAAGGTGTTTGGTTTTGTAGGCCGGTTATTTTAACAGAAAACACTTTGTGTGTTTTGCGCAGATCCAGTCGCCACCAGGGGTTGTTTTCCTGTGCTGTCTTTGAGCAGGACGCCTGCTCCCATATGTTGTTACGATTCCCATCAATGGCATTAAAAGCAAAGCCATTTTCAAACACTGACGACTGAGTAGCTTTTCCTTGGAGTGCCAGGTTCTCTCCTGCAAAATAGGATATTTAATCACTGTAAAATCAGCCCAAAAGTTTTAATGACTTCTTTAGAAAACATTAGTCGGAATAAAGTCAAACATTGCTAAAGTGACCTTTTGCTTCATGTTTGTTTTTTTTTGTTTTTTTAAAGAGAAACATGAGAGGAAGGATCATCTGTATCATCATTTCTAGTAGCAGGACAGAACAGAGCTTTTAAGGGAAGCTCTTTGTGCAGCAAAGGTAGCATCAGGACTGTTGCATCAGTAAAACAAAGACGGTGCATTTAGACCGATTATTAGAAGTCACCTTTCATGTTATGAAGTTAGTGAAATGAGCCCTGAAAATGACCTCTTCATAGTGGAATCAGTGCATCTCTGCAACCACAAGGTCTGTTTAATTACGTTTGGGGTCATGGAGAGGGGAAGGCATTTCAGATTTGTTAAAATGGGTAAATGAAGACCTCTAGGATGAATATGAATTTCTCTTTGGGATGATGCAGCTGTCTCAACCTCCATCAAATCATAGTACAGTATGTAAACATTAGCTCTACCAATTTCAGTTCTAACTAAATGTTGGATAACAGAATCTGAGAGGGTTTAGTGCAGGCGGCTCAAGTAATGTCTCCGCATGTTTTCCACAATTTAGCACCATCTGTTCTCAACTTTCACAAAATGTGGGATTTCAGGTTTTTAAAGGATTAATATGAAATGATTCAAGTCAAAATCACAGATTTGAAACAAAGGGAGCATGTGTATGCTGCCATGTTATATCATGTTTTGTGTGATTCGTGAACTGTATATATTCTCAGAGAATGTCCATCTGACACCATGAATTGAATTTTGGCTAATGTGAGTAATTATGAGGATCCAGCTTGTACCAAGGCTGTTGTTTACAAGAGGGGATCCTGCATATTAAGCTCTAGAAACTTGTATTTCTGAACATACCGCATAATAAACCTCTAAGTTATCCAGTCCATAAACTTGACAGAGAAACTCCTATTGAAGTAATGTGAGAAACACATGACTCTGCTCTTACCAGTCGGAGCACGATAACCAAAGACCTCCACTTCACAGAGTGCAAGACTTCTGCCTGAACCAGGTATGACTACAGTCACATATCGTCCCTCCACACGCTCAGGTAAAGTTATTGGATATGAAGCCCCAGCTTCAATTGAAGAAATAGTTGCAACCCTAAAACATAAAAAATCATGAGTGAGCTTGAGGATCTGTAGGTCTGTTGGCAGGATTGTCAGTAGAAAGGTTCACATCTTTCTTTTAGAAAATCTGTTGCAACTGAACTTCTGATTCCCGAAAACAACTGATGTGTTGAACTGATGCCTTTGTTGCCGTAAACTTCTGTCGTTTTTAAAAAAAAAAAAAGCTGAATAGTAAACAAAAATAAAGTGAGAAAAAGTCTCTGCAGCTGAGTAATGTAAACTAACCTTTGGTTTTCAACACCATTATATTGTATGGAGTTTCCAACATGAACCTCTGCCCCGTTGATTCTCTCTGCACAACAGTCTCCTCTGTTGGTTATAACTATTGACGTTATTATATAAGACTCTAGCAGGTCCACTCTCCACCAGGGGCTGGTTTGTGCTGCAGTGTGGCTGCATGATCCAGCTTTAAACTCAGAATTTCGGTTCCCATCAATGGCATTGTAAGCAGCTCCAAAAACATCCCAACCTCCACTGTAACGCTGCGACTGAGTTGCTTTGCCACGTAAAGCCACATTTTCTGTAAAGAAATGACTGTTAGTTTGTGTTCATTTGTCTTTTTTTTTTTTTTTTTTTTAAATAGTAGTAGTGTTGAGCTTGGGCACATTTTACCATTAAATCTAATGGGAAGTGTGTCTAAGCTTTTAACTAGTAGTACGGATGCTGTGCAAAAAGTTTATGAAAACAAAATGCAATGATTTGCAAGTCTTATATCTTTTATTCTCACATAAAACATATCAGATGTTGAAACTAAGATATTTGACCTTTGAATAAAAAATATTGCTCATTTCAAATTTGATGGCATAAATAGTGGTCAAAAGGTTGGAACAGGGTAAGGTGTTGCCTATACATATGTTTGTAGACAGTTTTCGCCGCCTGTTAACATTAGCCGTCATTTGTTTCATGATGCTCCGTCATTATGATGTTTTCCATAGTGAAAGGTCTGCCTTCCTGTCATGCAGTCCAGACTCTCCTGTGCAACCACTGCTGTCATGATGGATGCAGTGTGTGTTGTGGCACAGTCTTGCAGAAATCTGCAAAGTCTTCAATGAAAGCGACATCTGGATGGAAGCAGATGTTGTCCATGTACTATTCAGCATTGATGCAGCTTTACAGATGTGGAAGCTGACCACGCCATATTCAACTCCATACCATCAGAGGTGCAGGCTTTTCAACTGATGGTCCCTTTGCTTTTTAAGCCTCAGTGGAATAGCATCCTAGGTTTCTCAAAACATTTTCAAACTTTCATCCATCTGACCACAGAGGACTTTTCTTCTGTGCTTCAAACTATTTTAAATGAACTTTGGTTGGATTACCGGATTGTGTTCACAGGGCTTCATTTTTCGCATGGCTGAGCCACATTTGCATTTGTAAACTTCACCGTGAACTGCATTTATAATGATTTCTGGACGTGTTCCAAAGTCCATGGAGTAATTTCCAGTCGAGAATGTCTGTGTATCACAAGCGGGGAGTTTTGACCTTCAACTTTGTCCATGCATACAGAGATTCCTCCTGATTCTCTGAATCTGTTGATGTTGAACACGTGGTAGGCAGTGGACAACTTGTTGCAGACTGGTGAACCTCTATCCAGCTGAGAAACTCTCTGAAATGCAGAAGGTCATGTTAATGACCTTCTCAAACACTCCACCAGTAGTTTATCTGTGCCAACTACTGTTCCTGCATTTTGTTGCCCCGTTCCATCTTTTATTAGATGTTCTGCAGCCATCAAATTAAAAATGAGGAGATTAAATATCTTTGCATTTCTGCAACTTCATCTAAAAAAGCGTAATGTGTTACCAGAATTTTAATGACGTACACCCACACAAGGTATTTTATCAGGCTGATGCTACTGTTATAGAATTTGAAAAAAAAATACTCCCATTGTACTCACGAGGTGTGTATGCTGAATACACTGTCTCAAAGAGCAGCATACAGAATGCCACGAAGTGTGTTTTGGGTTTCATCATTCTGAATAAAGGAGAAAAGACAGCATTTTACCTGTTTCATATGTTTACCACTGACTGCTGACATTTGTGCTGTATAAAGACTTTGCTACAATGATCTTTAAATTAAGAATAAACTAAGTTTAATTTAAAACTGTTGGTTGGTTCTGCTCTGAGCAGATTAACAATAATGCTTCATTTCTATCTTAAATACATTTAGGTGAAATAAATTTTTAAGCCTCGAAGAAGCACAAAATTGAAATGAAATGAAAAAGTAAATACTCACCCTGCTTCCTTGTTAGACAGATGTTTTAATGATCTAACTAATATAGAACCTCAGAACTGGTCTTTCCAAATGCTGTTGCGTCTTCTTAGAATTCCCAAGATCCTTTTTCTTTCCAGGTGTGGAAGAACTTTAGTTTTTGTGTTGCGGATTTGTTGCTGTGGCTTATTTTCTCCCTTTCGTTTTGCTCTCCCTTTTGCTCTTCTTTTCCCCTCTTTTTCTTATCTTTCCCACTCTTGCCTCTACCATCTTTCTGGTCCGGTGCAGCAGTTAATAGCAGAAATGGCAAAAAAAAAACAAAAAAAACAACAACATACAGTCGTCCTCAAATGTATTCATCCCCTTTCATCAAAGAAAAGGCGGAATTTACAACAGTCACTCAAATAGCTGGAGATTAAAAAGAGAAACAATAATTAAAAATTGCTAAATTATAATTTAGTGATATAAGACATTGTTTTGTCATTTAATTGAATTGAAGAAAAAAAATTGTTCCTGGACAAATTCAAGCACTTTTCTGGTGAACAGTGGGACAAAATATATGTGAACAGGTGCAGAAGTCTGAGAGGAACAGAATACACCTGATTGTTCAACAAAATATTAGTTTATCAGTTATGTAACTTTTTTTTTTTTTTTATCATATTTCTTTACTTTAAAAAAAGTATCTTTTGAACCAGAATTAGAAAATAATGTCATGATTTTCATAACATTTTTTATTTATGATTACTTTTGTCCAGTTCATCTTATTTCACAAGAAGCTTTTCTCCTTATTTAATGGGAAAGTATGAATACATTTGAGGACGCCTGTATCTATGATATAAATAATATATTATTATCGGCCAGTTCCGCCCGATTTCATGACTTAATTTTGAAGGTAAAGTATTTTTCAGCATCAGTTTTTAAGGAGGAGCTCAAACCCTTACTTTTGTCATGTTTTAACTGGACCCTAAAACAAGGAATGGCCCCGCCATCATGGAGGGAGTCAATTATCACATTATTACCCAAAGAAGGAAGAGATAAAGAAGAATGTAAAAATTATAGACCTATATCCCTTCTAAATGTGGACTATAAAATATATACCTCAATTATATGTAAAAGATTTGAGACATTTTGGCCAGATTTAATTGAGGTCGATCAGACTGGTTTCATTAGGGGGCGCCAAACACAAGATAACATAAGGAGAGTACTTCATGTTATTGATAATGCTAAACATACAGGTATTAGTACAGTAATAGTTAGTTTGGATCAAGAAAAAGCATTTGACAGTGTGAGTTGGGTGTATTTATATGAAGTGTTGGCACGCTTTGGATTCAAGGATGATTCAATTCAATGTATAAGGACGCTATATCATGAGCCCACAGCCAGAATCAAAGTTAATGGCAGTTTATCTAATAGAATCTCCCTCGAAAGAGGGAATAGGCAGGGTTGTGTGCTCTCCCCTTTGCTCTTTGCATTGTATGTTGAGCCACTTGCACAAGCGGTAAGGGAAAGTCCGATCCTACAGGGAGTTACAGTAGCAGGGGAACAACATCGTATAGGACTCTTTGCGGATGATGTTATTATCTTTCTCCAAGATCCAGAGTCCTGTCTTCCAAATCTAATGAGTTTATTTCATGCATATGAGCATTATTCTGGCTACAAAATAAATATAAGTAAGACACAAATCTTGTCGTTTAACTACTCGCCCTCTCAGAAAATTAGAGACAAATATAAAATAAAGTGGAATTCCAAATCTATTAAATATTTAGGTATAAACTTAACTGACTCAATTCCAACCATGTATGACTTAAATTATAATAAAGCAGAAGAGGACATTAAAAAAGACTTTAATAAATGGTCAACATTGCCACTAGATTTTAGTTCCCGAATACAAATAATTAAAATGAATGTTCTCCCCAGATTGTTATATTTGTTTCAGTCCCTTCCGCTTTCTGTCCCTCAAAGTAAATTCAAAACATGGGACAGAATGATTTCGAGATTTATATGGAATGGAAAAAAGCCACAAACAAAATATAGCATTTTACAACTCCCGAAAAACGAAGGGGGAATGGCCCTACCCAACTTAAAAGAGTATTTTTTAGCAGCTCAACTGAGACCACTTGTTTGCTGGTGTAGACCGGACTATGAATCTCAATGGAAAGATATTGAAAAAGAAGTTTTAGGCTATAAAATTCAAATTTTTTTATCTGATAAACTGCTCACGACATCTCTTAAAAGTAAAATGAATCAAATTGTAAAATTCACACTTGAAACGTGGCACTCTGTTATAGAAAAATATAAATTAAAAGAGCAGGTTCTTTTACTGAAATGGTATAGATTTGATACTAAATTCAAACCAGGACAACTTGATGAAGCATTTCAACAATGGGAAATAAAGGGAATCACGGCAGTCTTTACTCTGTTGAAAGAGGGCAAGTTCATGAGCTTTCAAGAACTTAAAACAAAGTACAATTTAGATAAGAAAGACTTTTTTAGATACTTACAAGTCAGAGATTACTATATGAAAGAAGTTAAACCAAAACTTATAGACACTACGCATATTATTATAAGGGTAATGATAGATTCATATTTGCAAAAAAAATTAAAAGCCATCTCAGCCCTTTATAACTCCTTGAGGGGAAGCAGGCAGGAAACGACAATGTATCTTAAAAAAAAATGGGAAACAGAATTGGAAGTTGAAATAACAGAGGACGAATGGTTCCAAATGTGTGAAATTCAGCACAGTACTACAAATTCATTGATATGGAGGGAATTCTGCTGGAAGAATTTGACACGATTTTTTATTACTCCTAAAATCAAAAGTAGACAGACACATACGCCACAAGAGTGTTGGAGGTTGTGCGGAGAAATTGATGCTAGTCACGCACATATCTTTTGGAGTTGTACTAAAATCATTAGATATTGGGAAGAGTTAGGAACAGCTCTGACAAAAATTTTGGGTTACAGCATTCCAAATACTTGTCTTGTGTTGTACCTTGGTAACATAGTACATTTTGTTAAGAAGGAAGACATGTTTATTACGAAGGTGGTCTTGGCGGCAAGCAAGAAGGCAATAACAAAAAGATGGCTGAAGCCTGATCCTCCTGTTCAGGAAGACTGGATCAAGATTGTGGAAGGAATATCGTTAATGGAAAAAATGACACATAATCTTCGATTGAAAGGATCTAAATACGACAAGCAGTGGGAAAAATGGATCTCATTTGTAAGTGACACACAAGAAGTAGTAAACTACTAAATGGAAATATCGGTGTAATGCGAAAGACATCAAAAATACCCAGACAGATGCTCTATTGCTGTCAATTTTGTTTTTGCAAATTTCTATTTCGTGATTTAATCCCGCGTTGTGGTGGTAACATGAGGCGTCTTTCACTGGTGGAACGTAGCTGTTGAGAGGGAGTGTAGGTCTGGGTTAGGGAGTGAAGGTAGATGGGAGCCGTTTGAGTTATTGTTTTGTAAGCCAGAAGCAAGGCTTTGAATGGGCCCGCTGGGCCCGAATGAAGATAAAACCATCTAAATCACACAGCATTTCGGTGGTGAAGGCAGTACTTACCAACCTGAGATTTTTCATTGGTGATGATCCAATCCCCACAATATTAGATCAGCCAGTCAAAAGCCTTGGGATGTGAGACGATGCAAGCCTGAAGGACAGAGACCAGGTGAAACAGCTGCGTGAGGATATCAATGCTAGCCTGCAGTCTATCGACAATACCCATCTACCTGGAAAGCTCAAGACATGGTGTCTCCAATTTAGGCTCCTACCCCAGGTGTTGTGGCCCTAGCAATCTATGAGGTTCCCTTCTCAACTGTAGAGAAGCTGGAAAGAGGAGTCACAGCGTTCATAAAAAAAAATGGCTTGGACTCCCACGATGCCTCACCACCATAGAGCTTTACGGAGACAGTGTCCTCAAACTGCCCTTCACCAGCTTCACAGAGGAATTCAAATGTGCCAGAATACGGCTCCAAATGACACTGAACGAATCCCAAGACATAACGATGAGGAACAATGCACCGACTTTGGTTACTGGACGCAAATGAACAACTGCAATAGCAGTGGAGGAAGCATCTTCAGCACTCAGACACGCCGATATTGGGGGGAATGTCCAGCATGGAAGCGGCGGGCTTGGGTTATCAGTTAACTGTCCAACTTGGAGTAAGGCCACTGCACCATAACAAAAGAAGAAGGTAGTGGAAGAATTACGTCACCTGGAGGAGGCAATAAGATCGGCCATGGCAGTTTCCCTTGGCAAACAGGGGCAGTGGACACGATGGGACAATGTGGAGAAAAGGAAAATCAGCTGGAGAAATGTGTGGGCTATGGAAACACAAAGCTTGAGCTTTATCATCAGAGCTACCTGTGATGTTCTCCCAACACCAACCAACTGTCAGCAGTGGTTTGGTGACGATCCTAGCTGTACTCTTTGCTCCATGCCAGCTTCTCTCTGGCACATATTAACGGGATGTAAGACGAGTCTCACCTTAGGACGATACACCTGATGCCATAACCAAGTCCTAAAGTGCCTTGTGGCCAACCTGGAGAACAAATGAACCGCCATCAACTCCCTACCACCACCAGGAGCCGACCCCCCGTGGAGAAAGGTTTTTGTTTGTGAAGAGACTAAAGCAACCAGGAGCGTTGTACCACTGGAGAGAGAGAAAGGCCAGCTGTGCTCAGCATGCGGCTGGAATTTGCCTGCAGATACTGGCAAAGAGCTGGTGTTTCCCTGTGAGACTGATACCACTACCCTAAGGCCTGATCTAGTATTATGGTCCCCTTCACTAAAGAAGGTTTACATAATCAAATTCACCGTACACTGGGAAGATTCAATGGATGAGGCACATGAGAGAAAGCACTTGTCCTTTGGAGAGCTAGCTGCTGAAGCACAACAACATGGCTGGAAAAATGAAGTCCGCCCAGTGGAGATTGGATGCAGGGGATTTGTGGCAACATCTACCACCAAACTACTTAGAGATGTCGGAGTTAGGGGGCAAAACCTGCGATCAGCCATTAAAACTGCCTCAGAGGCAGCAGGAAGAAGCAGCCAGTGGCTTTGGAGGAAGAGGAAGGATCCTTGCTGGGCCCACACATAAGAAGTCCAACAGTATGCACTATAATTGGGCATGGGACGCAGGCTTAAGTTTGATCACCCTGTAGCCGGTCGCCTCTGGTGAGGGTGTATAGGCCCAGAGGAACACTACTGATGATGTGTGATGTGAACAGTAGAACACCTTTTCCGTTAACCAGAGAGGAAATGTCTCCCACAACATGTGGCCAAGAGGCAACACTGAATTTCAAACATACTTATGCTATATTGTAAAAACAAAGGATATGTAGTGGCACTTCATTTTTCTTCTTTAACACCACTTTGAAGTCAGTCTAGCAACTTAGTGTTTGAAACGCGAGTAGACCAGTCTTTCTTTCTTATGATTTTAATAAGAATAATGGAACAAAATATGAACAGAATCACACGGTCAAAAAACTATGTTGCTTCCCACGTCTCTGGTTCCAATCTGACTAAGCCTAATAAGCAGTTTCCCAGTGACGTATGGAAACTTGACAAATGTAAAATGACACATTTTAGCAAATATAAACTTTTGGAACTCAAAATTCTTTTAATTATTTTTATCTTTCCTTTAAACTAAATTACAAAACGTAAAATAATGAATTTGGCTCCAATGGGAGATGACCCCTAATGTCTTGGTTTGAAAAACATTGTGATGTATCAATTTTTACTGCTCATTTTGGCTGTAATTGTACTGGATTTGTTGTCTATAAATAGGTTTTCTTGTTGTTTTTTTTACACCCATATTATGCACAATTCACTTTCTAAAGGTGTTGTAACAGTTATATGTGTCTCATGTCTTACATGCTTGCTCCACTTTTGAGTGAATCAGTGTGGAAATGGGTGAGGCTCAGCGAAATGTCAGCTTAAGTCCATAAGTGGACTTCCAACATCTTTATAGACCTCTCATACCCAGCAGATTCTTAACTATCTTCAAATAACCAGTCTGAGACTGATTGATTTGACTTATGTGAACATCGTGTTTTGTTTTGGAATTTGCTCAAAGTGTTAGTTCTACTGGAGCCAGATAAATTCAATATGAATGACAATCTAAGATATTTTTAATGGTTTTAGTTTATTTCAGTAAAGATGACAGTGTAGTTTGTGGTAGCAGCCAGTCTACAGTCACTACTTTATTATTAGCAAAAACACTCCAGGCAGCACACAACACATAGCCTACAGTATTTAAACTTCTCAGCTAAATAGGATTCAGACTGGAGTTCTCTCAGAGTGGCGGTCACCAAACACAGAATTTTTTTGTAGAAACTGAAACACTTTTGTACTTTTTTTTTAGCAGAGTAATACATGACAGAATATTTGATTCACATTTTACTTCACACATATTTTCATTGACATCACATGTAATATCATCCCTTGTGATGCAGCGAGGATAGCAAATCCATCCTCTGGAGGAAGTTTTGATAACTAGTTTATTTCCATTGTATTTAAAGTGGAACTATTATGTACATTTCAGGCTAATTTATTTTTATTTCTGAGCCCAGAAGGGCTGGGATTGATCGAGTTATTGTCACAAACCATTTTATTTACTTCAGACCGACCCTCTCCGTAGGCTGTCAGATCAGCCTGCGGGCAAAACGAGTGGAGTGAGACTCTTCCGCATTAAGCCCCGCCTCCCGCCACTGCACTACATCAGGAGCGCGCACCGCAACTGCTTTCGCCGTCATTGTAACATCTCATAAACAGAAGGATTAGGCTCATATGAACTCAATAAAAAAACAAAACAAAATACAATGTCAACACATAGCATACAGCCCTACATGTTGGAACCTGAATCAGAGCCTGAAAACGAAGTGGAAAACAGCAACCCACAGCAACGAATGCAGCAGGATGTCTCTCTTTGGTAAACTCACCAGCCATCGTTGGAAATAACTTTATCCCACGTTTTCCACCCGCCTGATGTATTTGTACATGCCCTTGTTAACCAGTAGAAGGTAACCAATCACCGAACCTTATCCCCCGGGACGTCACAAGGATTTCCAAGTAGAAAAAACTGTCTGAAACGACAAGTTTTTCGTCGCCATGGAAACCAAACGGAAAGAGCGCTGGAACTCAAAGTCAAACTCAAACATGCGTTTAGGTGATAAAAAAAAATGGTGCCGTTCACATGTCTGATGAGGATTCAACACTGTAACACTGTAGAAAGCTCAGAAAACTCCAAATACCATCATAGCACCCCTTTGATGACTCAAGCAATGCAATGATGACAATCAGTTTTATGGGGATCTGCAGTTTTAAGTATAAATCACTTTGACTGATATGACTAAAGCAAATTATATAAATATTAAATGGCAGAGAACTGTATGAATGCTACATGTCGAAAGCATTTGCAGTTTGATCATTGCAATGACAAAATGCTATTCTGATATACAGACAGGACTGATTGTAATGAAGTTGCAAATAATAGTTATGAGAATGTAAAACAAAACAAATGAAAAATAATTGAGACAGTTCCAGGCAAAGTTTAGACCCACTTTCCCAGTTTTTAGATCTTTTTTTTTTTAGACATGTTGCAGCATCAAATCCAAAATAAACTGAATAAATATTTTCATATTAATGCCATTATGTGTAAAACCACAAGGTGATATGAAAGATTGGTGCTGGTATTTTTTTAAGGCAAAAAAGAGCAAAATACAAGAACAAACAAAAAAAGGAAATCGCATTTTACTCACTGGGTGTGTATGCTAAGTACACCGGCAAAAAGAGCAGGAAACAAAATGTTGCTATGTGTTTCATGATTCTGGTTAAATGAGAAAAGAGAAAAATCAGTGACAGTATTTAAAAATTTCACGTATATTTATCTTACCATCTGCTGGAGAAAATTTTGCAGTAAAAATGACAAATTTGCAACAATGATCTTTGCAAACTGTTGGGAAGATGTTGGTTGTTGCTCTCTGCAAATTAAATTGTTGTTAAAAATTCGGACATATTTTTCTATTCAGTCTAACGAGTAAGCATGTAAAGACTATTGACTGTCACTGCATATCTGATCTGCAGTTTTAGTATATTTAGGTGGAAAACTAATGTCAGTCTAGAAGAAGCTCAGATTAAACAAGCAGTAAGAAGAATGTAAAATTAAATACTTACGCTGCTTCCTCGTAGGACAGATGTTTGATGACGTGACTTATGTGAAGCTTCAGTCGATGTGATCATCAACCTTAAATATTATAGTAATGCCCCACATTATCCAATCACATCACTTTACTAAACTTACTCCCTTTGTGTCATATACCTTCAAATTATTACCAGAAAATTCTCTGAAGTGTAGAAGGAAGTTCAATGCAAATTCTGGTCGTGAGAGAAAAGCTAGAAAAAAATTAATGTTGGAACCCAGTAACAAGTCGTTAACTCAGAATTTTAATGATTACATTTATTTTTTTCTGACAAATGGAAAAATTGTGTTGAAAAAAGACAAACCTTTCCTTCAATAATCTTTCAGTTAAGATCAATAATAAATACATTTCCAGCATGTAAATCAGAAATATGTTGTTGTTGATTGCTCTGAGCAGATGATCAGTGTAGTTACATCTGCCCTGGAAGATTTTCCTAAAAGAAGCTCTGATTAAATAAGCTCAATACTTACCATGTTACCTTGTTGCACAGATATTTTGAAGACATGAATGACTTAGAGCTTCACCCACTATGATAACCAGTCTTTTAAATGGATTATTTTCACTTCACAAATTGCACATCCACGTGGCTTTAGTCTACTTCCCTTTTGTCAACAGCTCCACTTTGTGTCAAAACATTGGTATTACAGAGCTGACTGTGGAAATGTGGAACTACATTAATGCATTTAAATGAAAAGTATAGTTTGATACTGATTGGTTTTAAACATCGCAGAAATCAGCAGAATGGTTCTTGGTTCAAACAACTCTATCAACAAAAAAATCATCTTTGAGTTTATAGATAAATGACAATAACTCTGAATCAAGCATACAAATATCAACATGAAAAGAACATGCGTTTAAATGATTCATTGTCAGTACTTTTTAATCCAGTTCAGGGCAACGGGGAAGCTGGAGGCTATGCCAGCAATTGGTGAGAGGCATAGTAAACCCTGGTCAGTCCATGACAGGGACAACCAACCAGGATCACATTAGAAGTTTGAAGTTAAAGTAACCAATAACCTAACATGCAATTCTTTAGACCACTGTTTCTCAAATGGGGGTATGTGTACCCCTGGGGGTACTTCATGGCATTCCAGCGGGTACGTGAAATTTTTTTGGAAACATATACCTCTTAATGTTTTCTTTAAAACATCCTTAAATAAAATAAAATAATACAAAATTATATAAACATTTAACATATTTCAATAAATGGAAGAGTACATTCATAAACTGAATTTACATTTAGACATACACCATGTTATTACTCCCAAAATCCCACATTCAGACATGAATTGAACCCCACTCGTTACGAGCCAAATCATATCTGTCAGTCACTGTCGCCTTGACAACGCAAATGATGGAGCCCTGGTTGAAGTGTAGTAGAGATGTGCAAAACATTTGCCATTGTTTTGCATGGTTAAAGTTTAATAAACTAAACAAAAATGACAAAGTGCTGCTTTTCATGTTTCTTTTAACCAAAAGTACCTTGCAGTGGTGGGGGTACTTGGCTGAAATTTTCTTTTACTGTGTTGCTAAGAGGTTGAGAACCGCTGTTTTAGACGGTGGGGTGGGAGGAAGCCAGAGTATCCGCAGAGAACCAACGAATACACAAGCACAACATGCAAACTACAAACAGAAAGGCCACTGTTCAAACCTCAATCCAGATAAGGCTCTAACCAGCAACCTTCTCGCTGTGAGGCCACAGTGCTAACCACACCGCCACCACAGTGCTAACCATACCGCCACCACAGTGCTAACCACACCGCCACCACAGTCCAGAGTATAAATGTATACAACTAAAATAGGGGGTGTAATCTCTAATACTACAGTTTTTCTCAGTTCCTTTGATGCATTTCTCACAACAGAATTAATATTTTCATTACTATAACTTCAAATTCCACAACAATGAGGCATTTGTGCACATCAGAGGAGCATTTCTTGTTGCATTGATCAGATTGCAAATGCTTTAGGACATGTGGCATTTGCTTTCATACAAGTCTCTTCCACAACATAATTTACTTTGATCAGTCAAATTGAACTATTTTTAATAACTGCAGAATCTTGCGTGATGTAACTATGTGTGTGCGCATGTATGTATGTATTTGCAGTGATATCCTGTAATTGCAGCAATTTTCTGTATTTGCAGCACATCTCGGTCCTTGCACTTTCATTCTGCTAACAGATAATGGAGGTTTACAAGACAGACTTCAATATTTTCTTTTGACATTATTATTATTTGCTAGATATATCAATGTAAGCTAACACATTGCATCATTCATAAAAACCTGGAATTTAGCACAAATAAATACAGTTATTCTACCAGACATGTTGCTGTAGGTAATTTAACTTTATCAGAGTAAAAACTAACATAATCAAACAAATTGTTTTCTCAGGGTGAATGTAGAAATGTCATTTACAACCAGAATGCACATCATTTCTGTATAATAAAATTTAGATTAGGTTATTACATACTTATAATACCTATAATGATATGTATATTGGAACAGGTATCAAATAATTATGATGTCAATATGAAATGAAATGAAAAATACTTTATTAATCCCAAAGGGAAATTCAATATTGTAGTATATAATAATAATTAACTTGGGGAGGTCTTGTTCCGGAGGCTGATGGCAGCTGGCAGGAATGATCTTCTGTATCTTTTAGTGTTATATCGGACCTGAAGAAGCGTCTCACTGAACACACTTTGTTGTTTCATCACTGTGTTGTGGAGAGTGTGTGAAGAATCCTCCATCCTCCTTCAAGTCTCTGGTTCTGATGCTACTACCCCAGCAGATGGCTGCAAAGCTGAGTGCACTCTCCACAACAGACTTATAGAAGATATGCAACATCTTGGTGCAGACGTTAAACAGTCTCAGCTTCCTTAAGAAGTACAGTCTGCTCTGACCTTTCTTGTAGATGTATTCAGTGTTGCATTTCCAGTCCAGTTTGTTGTCCAGCTGAACTCCAAAATACTTGTATTCCTCCACCATCTCCACCTCCTCTCCCAGGATGGAAACAGTGCTTTGTTTATTCTTGTTCCTCCTGAAGTCAACAATCATCTCTCTTGTTTTGCTGCTATTTCATATGAGATGATTTTCACCGCACCATTTAACAAACTGACTGACCAGTTCTCTGTACTCTGCTTCTTGTCCATCACTGATACACCCCACAACTGCAGAGTCATCAGAGTATTTCTGCAGATGACAGGACTCAGAGTTGTACTGGAAGTCTGAGGTGTACAGTGTGAAGCGGAATGGCCAGAGTACAGTTCCTTGTGGTGCACCAGTGCTGCTGACCTCCGTCTCAGACACACAACCTTTCAGTCTCACAAACTGGGGTCTGTTTGTGAGGTAGTCATAGATCCAGGTGGTTGTGGAGGAATCCACCTGGAATTTATGGAGATTCTCACATAACAAAGCAGGCTGAATGGTATTAAAAGCACTTGAGAAATCAAAGAACATGACCCTCAGAGTGCTGCCTGAATGGTCCAGATGAGAGTGTATATATATATATATATATATATATACACATACATTTTTATATACATAAATGTGTGTGTGTGTGTGTATTAGTGGTAATTTAGGTTTATTTTATTCTTCATTTATTCTTTGTTAAATGTAATGCCTTCTTCCCACTTATTCTCTCATGATTGTCCTTTGTGCAGTACATTAAATCCTCCAGCGCTCTGCTTCGTTTCTTATATATGAAGCTACGCTTTTTTTCTACTTCTACTTTTTAATCCTGTGTTGCCTCTACTGAGTTCTTGGTGTGCAGGAATAATTCTAATAATAATATAATGATAATTCTAATAATTCACTTGTATTTAGTAGATTATTCACTGTGTTAATATTATTTATCAACCAATTATGTAGAAAAGTGTTTTGTTCGTGTGTAATTGTTACGACCCAGCGGTGTAGGGGTAAGAGCCGCAACATAAAACAAATGTGCCAGACCAAAAAGTGTATTGGGCAACTTTATTGTCCCACCGAAAAATAAAAAGAAAATCAATACAGGCCCAATTGGAAGGGCAGGGCAACCAAAATATAGAACAGAGGTGGTTCTAAACACAAACAATCAAACACCTGTAAACTCAAGTCACTAAATAGTCAAAACAGCAAAGATCAAAAGCTAAACAATAAAAAAACCAACAATATGGTAGACAAGGCTGTAAAACCAACAACCAAAAAACCCAGTCTCAAAGGGGGCAAGCTGCAGCCACCACACAGCTGCCCCAGAATGAAGAACTTGGCGCTCTTTTATCCTGATTGGAGAGGTGTTGAATCCTCATTGGAGCAGAGGTCAGCCACTCAGAGATACCGACGGGACCAGATGATGTGGAGGATCCAATCCAAGCCAAAGGGAGGCCAGATGGTTTCCAGGCTGAATGAAAATGGGTTGATGGGCAATTGGGGGCAGCTGTAACAGTAATATATACGCGTTGTTCCACAAAAAAGAGTTTTGTGGGGAAACTACGCTGACGCTGCAGCAAAACTCGACAGCGGAGACTCATCCAATATGGCGGCGACGCTGGTTCACTCTCCAGATGCTTAATGAGGCGTCTACGTATATATGATGTCTATGTTGGGAGTCGCGTTTTGGTATAACCAGTGGTTACAGTGGGCCGGTATGCAGTGGTACGCAGTACCGGCACTTTTAAATTCAATCCCTTTGCACACCAGGACTGTGAAAACTAGTGGGTGCTGTATCAATCAATTAAGACTAGCTGAGTGGCAGGGTCTTTTCTACAGCCGCCCCCAGATTTCTAGTGGAAATCTGAACAACATCGGAAAAGACAGCCCATGTTCTAGTCTGGTAAAGCAGGGAGGCAGATAATACGCGCCACTGGTCGTGTGTAGCTGTTGTCTCCAACTTTAACCTCCACAGTCCGGACGTGGTCGTCCTGTCCAGGAAAGATGTGAGTGACCCTTCCAACTGGCCACAGGGCACGTGGCAGCTGGGGGTCAACAACCATCACAGGGGTGCCGATTTGGAGATCTGAACTGTCTCAAGTCCACTTCTGGCGTGTTTGTAGTCCAGGAAGGTAGCACTTTATAAAGTGCTTCCAAATGTGATCTGCCAGCAGTTGACTATGCATCCACCTCCGTTGGCTGAGCAGCTCGGTGTCTGGGTAGATGACCTGTGGTAGCGAGGAGTCTGGGTGGCCTAGGAGCAGGGAGTTGGGAGTTATTGGGTCCAGATCTGCAATGGAGGTTGAAACGTAACCGAGGGGCTTAGAGTTTAGGATGCCCTCGATTTCAACTAGGACAGTTCTTAGTACTTCTTCAGTCACTGATTGTGAGCCCAGAGTGACATTGAGGGCCTGTTTCAGGGAGCGTATCTCTCTCTCCCAACATCCCCCAAAGTGGGGAGCATTTGGGAGGTTGAAATGAAACTCAACCTGAGCCTTGGCCAGTTGTGCTTGTCCATCTGGGCACAGCCTGTAAAAAGCCTCTCGTAACTCTCGCTCTCCACCACGAAAGTTTGTGCCCTGATCTGATATCAGCTCAAAAGGCTTCCCTCTTCTGCTGGAAAACCTTCTGAAGGCCATCAGAAAGGAGTCTGTGTCGAGGGAAGGAAGCAGGTCCAGGTAAACTGCCAGGGTTGTCATACATTTAAAAATGATGCCCCACCTTTTCTCTCTCCTCCGTCCAACAGTCACTAGGTAGCTCCCGAAGCAGTCCACACTAGTAGAGTGGAATGTGGGCTTGTGGAGCCTCAACCGGGAGGGGGGAAGATCAGCCATGCGGGGAGCCTCGGGCTTAGCACGGGCTTTGCAGCACTCTACACATCTCTGCTGATAGTGCCGAATAGCTTGTCTCCCTCGCAGGATCCAGAACTTTCTGCGGACTTCTGCAAATACGCGCTCAGGCCCTGGGTGACACAGTTTCCCAACAAAGTCCTTAATGATCAGTTGGCTGAGGGGATGTTTGTGGTCTAGCACAACTGGGTGGATGGTGTCAGCACTGAGGTGACTGCTATGGCGCAGGCATCCCCCAACTCAGATAAGTTGGGAGCTGGCATCAAGTTCAGGAGCCAGTGTTAACAGGCAGCTTCTAACAGGCAGGGGCTTACCAGCTCTCAGGTGTGCGAGTTCAGTGGGGAAACAGTCCTCATGTGCTCTCTGTAGTAGCTGTATCTCTGCGTTTCTGTAGTCAGCAGCAGATGGGACATAGTCAGCCGCCCCGTGGGAAGCTCTGATGGTGGCTTCCAGCAGGTCTGCGAGGGATGTATAGACACCAGCATCAGTTGCTGGTGGCACAGGTGGGCCGGGGCCAGTTGTGAGATGACACATAGTTGCTTTCTTGAGCTCAGCATTGTCCATGTGAGTAGCGGGAGGGATCTGTGGCCAGTGTCCCTCAGCTTGGTAGAGGAAAGGTGGACCTCGGTACCAGCGGCTCTGTGTTCCCAGCTCTGCCAGCCGCTGTCCTCTGGTTATGTCATCTGCGGGGTTACTGCTCGAGTCCACATAATTCCACATGTAGCCAGCTGTTAGCTCCTGTATCTCTGCGATGCAAGTCCCCATGAAGACTTTGTACCTGCAGGAGTCCGACTGAAGCCAGGCCAGCACCGTGGTTGAGCATGTCCACAGTATGACATGACGAAGGGGCAAGGTGAGCTCTGTGACAAGAACTGAGGCCAGCTGCGCACCAGTTAAAGCTGCACATAGCTCGAGTCTGGGTATGGACTGCTGCTTGCGGGGAGCTACTCGTAACCTGGCTGTGATGAAGGCCACTTCAATGTTACCAATGCAGTCCACAGTGCGGAGGTAAGCCACTGAGCCGTAGGCCTGCTCAGAGGCGTCGCAGAAGATGTGGATGTCTCTGAGGCTGGATGTGGAGTCCAGCTCTTTACTTGTATAGCACCAGGGAAGCGCGATGGTTTTCAGCTCTGGCAGCTCCTGCTCCCACTCTCTCCAGGTCTGCAGCAGGTCGGCGGGAAGATCAGGATCATCCAAATCTCGATTCTTGGCCCAGAGCTGCTGCATTACCACCTTCGCTCTGGTAGTGAATGGGATCAGGTATCCTAGGAGGTCGTACTGACTGGCTAGGATCTTGTAAATGATGTGAAGGGTAGTCTTAGGATAAGTGGGATTGCGGAGCTTGTAGGACAGGGTATCCAAGTGGCAGCTCCAGTACAAGCCCAGGGCAGATTCCTGACCATCCACTTGGCCTTGTGCTATCCAGAGTTCGGTGCTGTCGGATCTGGACGTCGAGGGCAGGTGGCTAATGGCAGTTGGCTGGTTGCTAGCCCACTGGCGTAGCTCGAAAGCCCCTTCTGAGAGATGGATCTGCAGCTTGTCCACCAGATGCCGAGATTCCTCCTCTGAAGAAAGGCTGCGGAGACAGTTATCAACATAAAAACATTTTAGCACAGTCTCTTGTATATCTACATCTACAGGGCTGCAGTCCCGAACGTGCTTTTGGAGAGCAAATATGGCACAGCAAGGACTGCTTGTTGTACCAAATGGCAGCACTCTCCACTCATAGACTCTGGGGAGCTCTTTCTGCTGGAGGTCCCGCCACAGGAACCTGAGCAGTGAACAGTCCTCTGGAAGCAAGCGGACCTGATGGAACATTCCACGGATGCCACTGCTTATGGCGACAGAATGCTCCCGGAAGCACAGAAGAACAGCCAGCAGAGAAGGCCCCAGGGCTGAGCCAGGTAACAGCAGCTTGTTAAGATTGTGTCCTTTGTATTCAAATGAACAGTTAAACACCACTCTATTCTTGCCATTATGCTGTACTATATGGTGTGGTATGTACCAGCTGAGGGGGGTAAGCTCTGATCCAGGTGCCAGTTCCACTACGTACCCCACATCTTTGAGTCGGTTGACTTCAGCAATGTATGCAGCGGCCTGTTCTGTAGACTTGGCCAGTCTTCTTTCAGTGCTCCGCAGTTGAGAGAATACTGACTTTTTCGGGGCGCCGAGCTGAGGAATATTGGGAACACATAGTAAGGGGGTAACATAGCGGTTTACTCCCCCAATGTTCTGCCTTACAGTCTTTGCCTCTAGTAGGTCTAGTGCATACTGGTCTTGCTGAGATCTGGTGCTAGCCTTGGGACTGCGCCAGGGAAGAACATCCATCTGCCACAAGTGCTCCACATGACTGTAAAGGTCATCAGGTGTAGGCTGAGCTAGTGTGAAGAAGCAATATGGCGCAGTGCTCCAGTGCTTCAATACTTGAGCTGGACCCTGAAGGGTCCAGCCTAGCCGGTCTTGATGGCAGCTGGCCCCCCTGCAGGACCAAGGCGCACAGGCTCAATGGGTGTTATAAGATGGGGATAGTCTGACCCAATGAGCAGGACTGGATGTGCTTGGTTAATGCTCTGTAGGGGCAGGCCCTGGAGGTGACTGTATTTCTGAATGAGCTTGTTGACCGGATTTGTGTGCTCTGCTAGTCCCAACTCTCTGGCTGTGAAAGCACCTTTGATGCTGTAGATCTTGTTGGGTTGAGATGCAGGAGACAGTTTGAATGACACTGCCGCCCCATGTAACACCTGCAGGTCCTGTCGCACAGTCCTTAGGGGATGATCCTTTGCCACCCCCTGAAGGCCAAGCTCCTGCGCTGCAGTGTGTAAGAAAATCGTCCTTTCTGAGCCGTTATCCAAGACAGCATACGACTCGAGTGTCTTGTCTCCATTGCGAAGTTTAGCTTTCTCTTGGTTCTGCTCTTTGACACTGTGAAGGACTAATAGGTGGCGTTTGTTGAAGGTTTTGAAGGTCATTTTGAGGTCACATTTGGAAGTATACCTCTCTGATGCCTAACAGAGCGTGTTGGTCGTCGTTCAGGCGAGTAGTAGCTGGCTGACTGGCGACTGTGATGTTTCTCCGATGTATGACTGTACTCGTGCGAGTGTGCTGGATGACTCTCTGTTGAGTCACGGCGTGTAGGAGAAGTGTATCTGTGCCGTTTAGACCTGCTGCTATACACCTTCTCACCTGCGGGGCTTGATGATCTGGAATGTTCAGGAGAGGGTTTACTGCAGCGCTGAGCCTTGGCTGAAGAGACACTGCGTTCAGGTGATGGACTAAATGCTGTACTTGGTGAAGAGCTGTAAGCTACATGCCTACGGCGTGGTGACCTTGGCCTTTGTGTAGTACTTAACGGATATGTAGCTGGCTGCAGCTGCTTTATCAGTCCGGTCAAGATCTTAATCTCACCTCTCAGGTCCTCGCTTTGAGAGGTGGTTTGGTGCTTGTACTGCTCTAGTCTCTGATCGCTCTGCTGTGCTTTGGGCTCAATGTTTCTATTTTGCAGTTGTAAATCCTTAATGGCAGCAAGGATTGCATCATGTGTCTGTTGCAGCTCCTGGTTCTGCAGTAGCATATCCTCAGACTCAAAGTTCTGTTGCCTAGCAGGGGGCGCAGTTGATTCACTGTGCACCTGATGGGGTTCATCTTGCTGAAACATTGGGTTGCTAGCACCGGAGAGAACATAGTCTATGAGGTACAGCGGGGTGGTTATCTGCCTCTTGGTTCTCGTTGACTCTCTCTCAGTAGACATCTTGTGCTGCAGTAGGCCAGAATCCGGCTCGAAGGACCATGTGAAAACTAGTGGGCGCTGTATGAATCTGACTTGCTGCAGGGTGTACCAAAGAAAGGACCGAACCAGATGTCTTCTCGTCTACGATTTATTCAAGGTGCTCATATTCCAGGTTTCAGTTATATGTGCGCGGTCGTTTTTTGTACACGCCCACCACACCGAAACACCTTGAGAGTCCGAGATAGAAAAAAAACAACTGAAACGCAGTATAACTTATTGCGGTCTCTCGGCTTGCTCTGTATCTCTCCTCTCACGTAAACACAGGCACCATCAGGCCGCATGGGGCTGAAGCTGAATTCTGTTTGGCTGCTGCCTAACAATCATCAATCTCTGGGCAGAAGTAGCTGAGTGGCAGGGTCTTTTCTACAGGGACTATCTTTTACAGCGCAGTGCACGCCGGGACTTTTTTTTTTTTTTTTAAAGCGTATTGTGCATACCGGGACTTTTATCGGCTTTCTTCAGCAATCAGTATACCCTCCTAAGACTTCCCCACATATAACAACTTATATTTGTTGATTGTAATAAAAGAAAAAAAAAATTAAAAAGTTGCCTCAAAAATGTATTGTTCAGACCGGCCTAGATGCACAACGCTTGCTGTAGCCCACAACGTCACGCCGCACGTCATGTTGTTCACTTGCTTCTGTGTTTACATTGAAGTGGACGTGCTTTGAATGAGAGGAAAGGCAGAAAAAAAAAACTATAATGCTACAAACTGGAGCAGAGTTGAGTAATGACAGTAGTACTACTCAACAGTCATTTATTACACCAGACAATGAAGGTCAGATGCTGCAAACTAAGTGTATTGTCAGTATTTTGAGTTTTTTAAGATTATCACTAGATTAAACAGCTGCCAACTATCACGCATTGGCCGTGAGACTCACGCATTTGCGTGACTTCACACGCTCTCACGCCACACCACCAATATCTCAAGCTGGAAAAGACACTAAGAGTTTGTTGTTTTTCTTTTGCGAACTTCGAGATTAAATTACTTTTAAACGGGCGAGTAAGAAAAAAAAAATCACTCCCCCCACAGTTGTCATGAAGGTAATCCTGACCTATTAAACTGAAAATGGATTTTTGAACCAGGCTGTAAACATGTTTATTTCTGCCGTGAAGTTGGTCTTTTTAACATGGGAGTCAGTGGTGATATAATCCTCCATTATTGGATGGACCAGGCAGAGTATTAAATAGGTGCTTGCTTCCGCTTGGCGTTGACTTTCAGTTGCCTCTGCTGAAGCCGCTGCACCTTAAAAGCACCTGCCAGATTGCTTACGCCCCCTTGAGGTGAGGTAAAGTACTGCACGCCTCACCGGCTGACTTTTCTCTGCACTTAATTGTACGATCAGCAAGAATAACTCTCTCACACATACATAAAAGATATTACACAGACTGTAGAAAGTCATGGTGTATAACTAATATTTGTGTAAAGTTCATATTGGCAATAGGCCGAGGAACATAAACAGTACGCATCATGCTACCAAGTTTGTATTGGATTGTGCCATCAGACGTGAGGCACTGCTCGCCACTGCCTCACCCAGGGTTTCTGCCATCAGGGATAGCTCAAATTTGGCAAGTTTTTTGTCATAAAATATGTATGTAATAACACTGAAAATGTATTTTAAATACAGATTATTGGAAAATATTAACATTTATTTTATGTACTTTTTTCCTTTTTTAAATTCATAACAGGTACATACAGGCATTACTTCACTTTAATAGAGTTGAAGAAAGAAAACAAACAAACAAACAAATTGGTCCTGGACAAATTAGAGCACTTTTCTGTTGAACAGTAGGACAAAATACCTGTCAACAGGTGCAGAAGTCTGACTGAGAGGAACAGAAAACACCTGTCTGTAGCGGAAACATTAAAGGATTGTTCAACAAAATATTAGTTTATGAGTGATGTAATATGTGATAAATTATCTTTTTAGCTTGCTTTTTCAAAAAAAAAATACTTCTATTGTATATATATACTTCTATTGTATATATATATATATATATATATATATATATATATATATATATATATATATATATATATATATACATATATATAGATAGATAGATAGATAGATAGATAGATAGATATATGTATTGTGCAAATGGGATAGACAACACGTGGTAATTATAGGCAACTGGCAAGACACACCCAAAAAGGAGTTGTTCTGCAGGTGGTGACCACAGACCACTTCTCAGGTCTGATGCTTTCTGGTCGATGTTTTGGTCACTTTTGAATGCTGGCGGTGCTTTCACTCTAGTTGTAGCATGAAACGGAGTCTACAACCCACACAAGTGGCTCAGGAGATGCAGCTCATCCAGGATGGCACATCAATGCGAGCTGTGGCAAGAAGGTTTGCTGTGTCTGTTAGCTTAGTGTCCAGAACATGGAGGCACTACCAGGAGACATTCCACTACATCAGGGGACGTGGAAGAGGCCGTGGGAGGGCAACAACCCGGCAGCAGGACCACTACCTCCCTCTTTGTGCAAGGAGGAACAGGAGGAGCACTGCCAGAGCCCTGCAAAATGACACATGCACATTTGCAAAATGACACATGCACATTTATAGCCTGCTGGAGCAGGCTATAAATGTGCATGTGTCTGCTCAAACAGTCAGAAACAGACTCCATGAGTGGTGGTATGAGGGCCACCTCCACAGGTGGGGGTTGTGCGTACAGCCAAACACCGTGCAGAACATTTGGCATCTGCCAGAGAACACCAAGATTGGCAAATTCGCCACTGGCGTCCTGTGCTCTTCACAGATGTAAGCAGGTTGACACTGAGCACATGTGACAGACGTGACAGAGTTTGGAGATGCCGTGGAGAACGTCCTCCAGCATGACCAGTTTGGCAGTGGGTCAGTCATGGTATGGGGTGGCATTTCTTTAGAGGGCTGCACAGCCCTCCATGTGCTCGCCAGAGGTAGCCTGACTGCCATTAGGTACTGAGATGAGATCCTCAGACCCCTTGTGGGACCATATGCTGGTGCGGTTGGCCCTGAGTTCATCCTGGGTTTGGGGCAGCTGTATCTCAGGAGGAAGAGCAGTCATCCTTCAACTGGAAAGCTGGGAGGTCAATTCCAGGCTTCCCCGAACTAAAAATGTCAAAGTGTCCTGGGGCAAGACACTGAACCCCAAGCTGCCCTGTCTATCGGCGATAGCCAAGACCCACCATCCCAGCCTCCACCAGCAGCCTCGATCCACTGCCGCAAGGCAACTCCAACCGCTGACCCATCCGGGGCCCCCCGCCAGCACTGGAAACCCAGCCACCCCAGCAATGAAGCAGCCAAGATCCCAACTCAGTGGCCCAACACAAACCCACAGCTACCAGAGACTTCTGAACCAGTCTCCAACCCCCAGTTCAACAAGGTCACACTCTACCTCCACACTAAGTGATGGAGCTGATCACAAGGGACCAGAGGGAATGAAATGCAGCTGATTGATCCTTTGAGGAGGCAACATGGTCTCTATGCTGATGTGATCTAGTAAGAGATTTCTAAATCTCTTTATATTTTGATCTGTTGCTGTAGAGCTGCATTAGATGGGCCTATATGCTACAGGTTCAGGGGCATACAGGGTTGACAAGTGGTTCCTTTCAAATTAGCTAACTATTTTAAGCATTTATTTTGCATGTAATCTTCACTGGCTTAAAAATGCACTTACAGCTCTGCAATGCTGCTTCTATATATGATAACTCATGAATATTCTCATAATCTTATAATGTAAGAAACAGATTATCAAAATCAATATATTACCCAGGCTAGTAACTGTATCAATTAAATTCCAGCATATCTCTATTTTCCTTGCAGAGAGATTCATTTTTAAGCAAAGGAATTTTAATGAGAACTAAACTGGTTTTGCTTTGGAATTTGTTTTTCCTCAGGCAATAGTGTGACAATATGCAAAACAGTTATTTTTTATATTGCCACACTATTGTTTATGTTGTTATTTCATATTATTTACAAACTAAACAGCTTTTAAAAAGTTTATTAAAAAGTTTCATCTGACAAAAATCTTTGTACCGTGTTTTATTAAATCCTGATAAACAATTAAAGGCAAAAACAAATAAATGATTGTGAAATTGGAAGCATAAAGCATTCACAAATATAATAAAGGTTTCACAAATATGAAACTGTATTTTCTTGAATCCGAATAGTAAGTACAATATTGCGTTCCAGGTTGGAAGAGTCTAAGTCTTGTAGTTTTTTGTCAGGACCTGGTCTAATGTGGTCCAGATGCAGAAATTGTCCCCAAATGAGCTTAATTTGCATTTTCACAAATAGATTAAAGGTTTCACAAATCTGAAACTGTACTTTCTTTAATCTGCACAGTATGTAGAATATTTCACAGCAGGTTGGAAGAGTCTAAGTCTTGTAGTTTTTTGTCAGAACCTGGTCTAGTTTTCCAGAAATTCAGTGGAATTGCCCTTTAATAGCCACTGGCATGAAGCTGTATTTCACAGCAGCGTGTGTATTTGACACTATTTGACAATTCTTTGAACTAAAGGGGTTTTTTTTGGCTATGGGGAATTTTTCTCATTGCATGTTGAGAAATATTATTAATACAAACTAGAGTTAATTGAAAAAAAATATATATAACTGAGCTGTTAGCAAGCTGGATCTTAGCCCAGGGGTGTTTAAAAGATATGTTGTAGCAGGAAAAAAAAACATTGTTACTCTCCTTTTCAGCTTCTGTCCAGCATAAACACATTTATCTGAAAGTCAAATGAGCATTCAGTAATAAAATTATCTTATTTTTAATCCAATTTCACAGCTCTGTTACCTCAAACAAATACTTTCATTATGTTTTTTTAGTTATATAAACTGATTTAGCATTATTTTTCATATAATGCTACTGAGTCAAACGAGGGTTATTTAAACAAAGATACATAGTTCCATAAAACTAATTAAAACCATTTCATCATAAAGATGTTTACTTGGGTAATTGCAGCAACAAATATCAAAAACTACTAATTCAGATGCAACTTTGAGATGAAATGTGACCTGTGTGCAGGAAAAGTGAAATCTGAAGGGCAAGTTTGTTTGTTTTTGTGACTTGTCCAGCATTTAAGCAAGCAGAATGATTGTCTGGATGCTGTTTTCTGCTGAGCAAATTTACTTTGCCAAGGGGAGCTTTATAGATATAATGATCCCCTTGACTTTCTGACCAGAGAGGACAGAAGATAGACAAAAAGAGAAAGAGAAAGAAGAGAAAACACCTCATAGAGCAATTGAAAGAGAGAGAGTTAAATACAGAGAGAGAGAGAGAAAAAACACAACTGTATGGATCAAATACATTCTTTATCAGTGTCAGTTTCTTGATATTCAGGGCCAAGGAGCATATGCTTGGTAATTTGGTATTTCATTAAAATAATGTGTATGTTGGAGTGCTCCTGGATTACATTTTGATCCTAAAGCCAAAACAGCAATAACAGGATAATGTACGAGATTATAGGACAATGTCGCATAATATATATATAAAGGTGTGTGTAAACATCGAGCCAACTTGGCTTTTCGTTTTTTGCTTTAATAATGTTTTGTCTTTATGTTTTCTTATTGTACATGTGTAAGATGTGTGTAAACATATAGCCCACTTGGCTTTTTTGCCTTGTATTTTTGTTGTTTTTATACTGTTTTGTTTTCATGTTATTGTACATGTGTAAGGTGTGTGTAAACATACAGCCCACTTGGCTTTTTGTCTTGTTTTTTTGTTGTTTTTATACTGTTTTGTTTTCATGTTATTGTACATGTGTAAGATGTGTGTAAATATACAGCCCACTTGGCTTTTTCATTCATTCATTCATTTTCAAAACCGCTTAATCCAATTCAGGGTCGCAGGGAAGCTGGAGCCTATCCCAGCTGGCTTTGGGCGACAGGCAGGGTACACCCTGGACAGCTCACCAGTCCATTTGGCTTTTTGTCTTGTTTTTTTTTTTTTTGTTTTAATAATGTTTTGTTTTCACGTTATTGTACATGTGTAAGATGTGTGTAAATATACAGCCCACTTGGCTTTTTGTCTTGTTTTTTTTGTTGTTTGAATCATGTTTTGTTTTCATGTTATTGTACATGTGTAAGATGTGTGTAAACATACAACCCACTTGGCTTTTTCATTCATTTTCTAAACCGCTTAATCCAATTCAGGGTCGCAGGGAAGCTGGAGCCTATCCCAGCTGGCTTTGGGCGACAGGCAGGGTACACCCTGGACAGCTCACCAGTCCATTTGGCTTTTTGTCTTGTTTTTTTTTTGTTATTTTAATAATGTTTTGTTTTCATGTTATTGTACATGTGTAAGATGTGTGTAAACATATTACCCACTTGGCTTTTTTGTCTTGTTTTTTTGTTTTTTAAATAATGTTTTGTTTTCATGTTATTGTACATGTGTAAGATGTGTGTAAAAATATAGCCCACTTGGCTTTTTTGTTTTGTTTTTTTGTTGTTTTAATAATGTTTTGTTTTCAAGTTATTGTACATGTGTAAGATGTGTGTAAAAATATAGCCCACTTGGCTTTTTTGTTTTGTTTTTTTGTTGTTTTAATAATGTTTTGTTTTCAAGTTATTGTACATGTGTAAGATGTGTGTAAATATACAGCCCACTTGGCTTTTTTGTCTTGGTTTTTATTTGTTGTTTATATAATGTTTTGTTTTCATGTTATTGTACACGTGTAATATGTGTGTAAACGTACAGCCCACTTGGCTTTTTTGTCTAGTTTTTTTTTGTTGTTTTAATAATGTTTTGTTTTCATGTTATTGTACATGTGTAAGATGTGTAAGGCCTAGTTAAGTCCTGGTCCTGGTTCACCTCACAATTTTTTGAATAAACAACAGTAAAACAGAAATGTTGTTGTTAGGCACAAAATGCACCCTATCTAAATCTGATAGTTTCTGCATTCCCATTGATGACTCTTCCATCTTACCCTCCCCTCAGGTAAAGACCGCCACCTCTCACCACTCACTCTATCGCTATTATCCACAGCCTTGTGGATAAGTCTTGTCTTTGGTTTTTTTGTCTTTGTTTTGTTTTTACCTCTGCAATTGTTTATTTTCAGATTCAAACATTTACATTTTGTTTGTTTAGTTTTGTTTGATTTGATTTGGATTGGTTTGGGTTTTGCTTTATTTAGTTTTGTTAGAGTTGTTTTGTTTTGTGTTGGGATGGTTTTTTTTGTTTGTTTTGTTTTTGTTTTGTTTTGTTTTGTTTTGTTTTGTTTTGTTTTGTTTTGTTTTGTTTTGTTTTGTTTTGTTTTGTTTTGTTTTGTGTTGGGATGGGTTTTTTTGTTTGTTTTGTTGTTTTGTTTTGGTTGGGTTGTTTTGTTTTGTCTTGTTTTGGGTTTAGTTTAGTTTTGTTTTGGTTTGTGTTGTTTTACTTCATTCTGGGTTATTTTATCACCAGATTCACTTAGTTAAATCCAGGACTCAATAGTCTTAGTCAGACTAACTAGAGCAACCACAGTGACGATGATGAATGTGGGCTTAGAAGGGCTGTAATATTTGGTGATTGCAGCCACAGTAGAATTCCAACATCTTAGTTATAGACTCCCATAAGTCATTTTATCATCAGAGGAAGTAGTCGCAGCAATATTCACGTCGGTTTTATGCAAAAAGCTATAAAAATTGCACTCAGGGTAATAACTAGAACTACTTTAAGTAATAGTTTAGCATACGAAGCCCAAATCCTGGTGGAACACCTTTGAACAGTGTGTTGATCAGCTTGGGTCTCTGCTGGTTCAGTCTCGCGATCAAACACCCAATTCTCAGCATTATTATTCATATTTACGTCAGGTCCTAGTTCATCTAAGTCACTTACACAACTAAAGAACTCCTCTTCAGAGTCTGTATCTGATACTTTCGAATGGGACACAACCCGATCCTTAGAATTACGATCCAATAATACTTCAGGTTCTAGCTGATCGAGGTCACTAACACAAGTAAAGAACTCCTCTTCAGAGTCTGTATCTGATACTTTCGAATGGGACACAACCCGATCCTTAAAATTATGATCCAATAATACTTCAGGTTCTAGCTGATCGAGGTCACTTACACAAGTGAAAAACTCCTCTTCAGAGTCTGTATCTGATACTTTCGAATGGGACACAACCCGATCCTTAGAATTACGATCCAATAATACTTCAGGTTCTAGCTGATCGAGGTCACTAACACAAGTAAAGAACTCCTCTTCAGAGTCTGTATCTGATACTTTCGAATGGGACACAACCTGATCCTTAGAATTACGATCCAATAATACTTCAGGTTCTAGCTGATCGAGGTCACTTACACAAGTAAAAAACTCCTCTTCAGAGTCTGTATCTGATACTTCAACATTATTCAAAGCAATCTTTTGACTTTGCATTCTGCGGAGACACACATCAGTGTTGTCTCTCATCAAATATTCTGTTTTAATTTCTTCTGCTATTGGTTTTCTGTTTGACACAAGATCATTTTTCTGGTCATAAATACCTGCTCCAGGTTTCTTTTCCTCTGGCACATTCAGTCCATGGGATTTGTTCTTATTTTCAGAAGGAGCACTGCTGATCTGCTGCTCACACTTGACACGGTCCCGAGGTTTTTGCTCCCGAGGTTTTCGGTCTGAGAACAAAAATTTTTTTTCCTCATCATCCGTAGCCTCGGTAGTTAAGATCTTTTTGGGAATAGGTGACTTTCCTTTAAAAGAGTCGTTCTGGGGGGAGTTATTGTTCTTAACATTTTCAGCTTGAACCTTAACATTATTCAAAGCAATCTTTCGACTTTGCATTCTGCGGAGACACACATCAGTGTTGTTTCTCATCAAATATTCTGTTGTAATTTCTTCTGCTATTGGTCTTCCGTTTGACACAAGATTACTTTTCTGGTCATAAATACCTGTTCCAGGTTTCTTTTCCTCTGGCACATTCAGTCCATAAAATTTGTTCTTATTTTCAGAAGGAGCACTGCTGATCTGCTGCTCACACTTGACACGGTCCCGAGGTTTTCGGTCCGAGAACAAAACATTTTTTTCCTCATTATTCGTAGCCTCGATAGTTAAGATCTTTTTGGGAATAGGTGACTTTTCTTTTTTCTTTTCTTCTATTGGTTTTCCGTTTGAAACAAGATCACTTTTCTGGTCACAAATACCTGCTCCAGGTTTCTTTTCCTCTGGCACATTCAGCCTCCGGCATTCTTGTTGTTTTTCCATTACAGTCTGAGATCTGTTGGAGGCACCTTTAAGCATGCTGGTTCTTTTCATGTTGATTGTGTCACGATAGAAAAATATTTACTGTAAAGTTATTAAGAAGTAGTTTTCTATCTGTTTGATTTGTGCAAGTCTTCTTGTCTAAAAAAATCTCAAATAGCAGTTATGTCTCTCGGAAAACTAAACTACTAGCTATGCTTATGAAAGAGGCCTCCTTTTATATCGTCGTGCCTTTGATCTTTTATTGTACGTCACATTGACGATTTGCGTTTTATTACGTCACTGTGCTAGCATGTGTGACGCGTTGCGTAGCAACAAAATCTGTAATCGGGGAAGGAGCACCAAATCTGTTCGTTGGTGAACACGTGACTTAAACATTCCGTGCTGGAAGTCAAAGACATCATACGTAGACGCCGAATGGTATCACGCCGCCTTTACGAGCTGACGTCTCATCGCGCCGCCATCTTGGATGGGTCTCCAATGTGTTTATTTGTAAGGTGTAGGTCCAACTACGAAAAGAACTCCACGGATTTTACCCGTTTTTCCTGACAGTTTGGTTTGTTACAAATGGCAGGGATATTGTTATGATACAGATCACTGTAAAACATTATAAAACAACGTGCTTTTATGTTAAAATATTTTGATAAGTCCTATAGTTAGGGATCATTAGCTATCTAACTATCACTTAGTTATGCTGCGATAGGTTTAGACTGCTGAGGGACATTTCCTGGTACACCAGGGATGCTAACTTTCCAAAACCCTTGGAGTAAGATTTAATGAAGACAATCCAAATTTTGCTGTATACAGAACGGCAAGACATTAGACCCAGGATGTTTCGTTTTATGTAGGTTTAATAATAAAATATAACACTCAGAAGTAACATTACATTGTGTGTATATATATATATATATATATATATATATATATATATATATATATATATATATATATATATATATATATATATATATATATATATATATATATATAGTCAGTTTGTTAAATGGTGCGGTGACAATCATCTTATATTAAATACCAGCAAAACAAAAGAGATGATTGTTGACTTCAGGAGGAACAAGAATAAACAAAGCACTGTTTCCATCCTGGGAGAGGAGGTGGAGGTGGTGGAGGAATACACATATCTTGGAGTTCAGCTGGACAACAAACTGGACTGGAAATGCAACACTGACTACATCTACAAGAAAGGTCAGAGCAGACTGTACTTCTTAAGTAAGCTGAGATGGTTTAACGTCTGCACCAAGATGTTGCATATCTTCTATAAGTCTGTTGTGGAGAGTGCCGTAAGCCTCTGGAACAAGACCTCCTCAAATTAATTATTGGTATATACTACAGTATTGAATTTCCCTTTGGGGATTAATAAAGTATTTTTCCATTTCATTTTCACTTCTATAGCTGGGGTTGAAAAGAGGTCTCACCATAGGTTTAATTACTAACTTTAGGAATAACTGAAAACCAGAGAACCTCTGGGTCCATGCAGGCTCCTTATTTAACAGGTCAGATAAATAATAAGGCCCAAGAATAACTAATTTAAAAGATTTGAAACCCAAATCACAGACAGAAAGACAGACAGACAGACAGATAGATAGATAGATAGATAGATACTCCTATTTATTGACACCTAAAGAAATACATGATATACCTTTGTGATTGTTGAAAATATGTTCCAACCAATATGTTATTTGATTTATAAGTTTTTGTGAGGTTTTTCTTTTTTAATTTTTGTCTTGTACATCATGTCTGACTTTAAACTTCAACCCTGTGTTGGTTTAACATGCAGGTTGAACACTTTTCTAGTTAATGATACCGCCTGAAAACTATTTTCTAGTTCGCCTTTAATGGCATTTAATTAGTAATTAACTATTACATTTTCATTATTATTATAAAAAAAAAACAAAAAAAAAACCAGCTTTTTTAAAAATGTTTAATATTATATTTAGACCTGCAATGGACTGGCGAACTGTCCAGGGTGTACCCTTGTGCCAAAAGCCACCTGGGATAGGCTTTAGCTTCCCCGTGACCCTGAAGTGGATTGAGCGGTTAGGATAATGAATGAATTAATTAATGAATTAATTAATTTTATATTCATGCTAAACATTTTGTTCTATCATTTTAAAAATCTTTTTCAAATCTTTTTGTTGTTAAGTGTTCAGACTTCCAAAATTCCAGCCTTCATAAAACTAGTATGGTTTGACAAGTTTGGAAAATTAGCTTGCCATAAACCATTGTTTATGAGAACAGACAACACTTTTTCCAGTTCATTTTATACTGAAACCGACCAGCTTTAGCTTCATATTCAGTCCCCAAAATGATAGTTTTGGCCCATCAGGATTTTTTTTTCTACCTTGTTTACTTCTGTTGGGAGTTACATTTTGTCTCTTAATTTCATAGATTTATCTGTCGGACTATTCATGATTGGTTTTAAAACTATTGTTGAATGTGTACACAACAAGCCTGAACAATATCATCTTTTCACAGCTCTACTGATAACACTTTATGTGGCCATTTCTTCTGATGTATTAATCAAATTAAACACATTAATGCTCAAAGAAAGACACAAGATATCTGATCATTTCTTCAATTTTTTTACAGCATTTTTATTTCAAGGGTCAATTGGTGGATGTTACAAAAGCAGCATTTTGTCTCCCACAGTGACACAGTTTCTTGGTAAGAAAAAATGATAACAAATAAAGATATTTAACAAAAATATTGATACATGGTTTTGTGTAATATTTTGATCTTTTGACTGTGGATATGTGAAAGTAAAGCTGGTTAATAGAGAAACTCATGTTTTTAAAAAGTGATTCCATTTTTTTTAATTTATTTTTTTTAAATCAATTATATGTTACATTCTATCTACAGTGTGAATGTTGGATCAGAAAAAATTTTTTTGGCTTTGATTCTTTAAGTTTGTAGTGAGAGTTTTTTCTGCCCTCTGGTGGTAAAGAAAATGCTACTTTAAAGTTCCAAAAACATAGCTCTGTTTCTGCATCATCTTGTAAGTGCTTCTAAATATATACAACATAGAATATATTCAATACATTTTGATTAAAAAGAATGCAAATGATTTATAATTTCACCATTTTCAGACTTAATCTAGTCTGGAGCCGTACACTTCCACCTCACTGAGGCACAGATGCTGAGCTTTTCCAGGAATGACAATGTTGATGTATTGACCATCCATCCCATTACACTGGAAGTTTTGAGTATAACCTGCAGGGATTGTTGAGATCACAGCACACCTGTCGGAAGAAGATTCAGTGGATACCATTTTAATTAGTACTTCAAAATGTGCGGCAAAATTTCTGCCAAATTTGCTTTATTAGTGTTTGTAATTTTAAAGTTAATGTGAAGCTATTCCCAAATCTCCAGCTATTAGTCAGACTGTCATTTTGATTAGTAGAGAGTTAAGTACCTTGGATTGTTGTTGCCATTGTTCTCCAGGGAATCTCCAATTCGAATCTTGGCTCCATTTATAAAATTTTTGTGACCATCACTTGCACAGTTGGTTATGTTAATAGAAAACACTTTATGGGTTCTGCCCAGATCCAGCCGCCACCAGGGAGTGAAGTCTGCTTTTGTTAAACTGCAAGAATCCTGGTTCCAGAAGCTGGCATGATTCCCATCTATAGCCTTGTAGGCAATCCCTACAGTGTTAACTGATGATTGTGAAGCTTTACCATAAACTGCCAGGTTCTCTCCTGTACAACACAATGAAAAATGTCAAACTTGATAGTTTTCTCTGAAAAAACCTGCAAAATGAACACCCAACCAATTGCATTTCTCGAACCTTGCAAATTGTTACATGTTCTACTTGATGTAATAGACAACTTTTACAAAATAAATGATGTTATCAAGTTAAACCAGCTCACCTATGCATCAGATTTCACAACACTCTAAGTTAGACACATTTAGCTGTGGTAAATTACAATGGTAAATTACCATTACAGCATGCAGCACTCACCAGTTGGTGTAGGATAACCATAGACTTCCACTTCACAGAGTGTAAGAACCTTTTTTTCACCAGGTAAAACAACAGTCACAAAACGACCCTCCACCAGTCGGTTGAAAGTTATAGTTAAAGTCCTGCCTGCTGGGATGTGAGAAATGACAGCTACCCTAAAACAGAGAGAAGGGAACGTATTAATGTACTTTAATATGTTTTATGTTTATTTTTAATGCCTTTTGTGACATTGTTTTTCTTTTACTTGTGCAGCACTTTGGAAACTGTTTAGCTATATAGCCCATTTTATAAACGTAAAGTGGATTGGATAGCACACCTGAACTTTTTTTTAAATAATACTTGTGTCACTGACATTTTGTTTGTGCTATATTGTTGTTAGAAATGAGAAATAATACTGTTAGATGTAGTTTGGCACTGTTTCTTCGACTAAGCAACACTGGTGTCTACAAACTGCAGATGCAGGGAAGTTTTGATAGCATGTAAAGAAAATAGCATTATGTTTCCACCACATGTTTAAATGGACCTGTGAACTGGGGCGGCTATAAATGCCCCAGTTTTTGCCTGAACTTTTTTTTTTTGTTCAGGCAAAAACAAACAAAAAAAAGTGTTAGGCAAGCTCTAAAATGCTGGATATGATATCCCTGTATTCTCCTATTCCCATCCTTTCTTTTAAGATAAAGCTACTGAATTATTGTCATCTGCTTTGTTGCAGGTTCCTTTCTCTGCACACAACTTCTCTGATGCAAATATTCTTCTTAATAATTCTTCTTAATTAAGAATTAATATTATCTGGGGGTGAATTAAATCATTCTTTAAATTTATTTAGGAGTCTGTGAAATGTAATGTTCACTCACACTGGATTTGAGGTACCACTGTCTTGTAACGAGTTGCCAACAAGAATCTCTGCTCCATTAATTCTGTCTGAAAGGGCATCTTTTCTGTTGGTGATTTTGATGGAGGCGATGATGTATGACTTCAGTAGGTCCACTCTCCACCAGGGGTAGGTCTCTTCCCTGGTATGACTACACGATCCACCAAGGTAATCAGCCTCACGATTTCCATCTATAGCATTGGAGGCACTTGCATACACACTATTTGCTTGGTAGGACTGGGTTGCTTTCCCAAACAAGGCGACATTACCTGCGAATGAGAAATTTTAAATATACATCAAACAATAGAAAGTGTTTGCAAATTGTTGAATTTCTAAAGAAAATACATTTAACTCCAGGGATAGAGTTTCTGTTCATGTTTTAATCCAAATATTTAACAGATAAAAGCAGATGATGCTTCCGATATGTATGAGTCGAGACTGTACCCAAGAGAAAAGGCAGTAGCAGAACTAAGTTGTGCATCATTGTGCCGGTTCACACTGCAGAGAGTCAATGACGAAACTTATTCACAAAATCAGGCATCAAAATTAAAGTAAACAAACAAAAAAAGCTTGTAGAAACAACTGTTTGTGCACAGCATTAACACAGAAACAACAGAAAATCTCTCAGAAGCACAAATACACTTTTAAAAACAAGCACATACCTTGACTTGAGAAATGATTTTGGACAATGAAAATCTGCCGTTCATGATCCATATTTATTCAAGCTTCTTATCAAGACACGTGCTGTTTTGATTGTTGATAAAACACCATAGACTTTTCCATTGGACACTGATGACGCTCAGTGCGGGAAACAAGTAGGTTAGAGAATAACAAGTTTTTACGATTTATAGCCAAGCCTTTTTAGCAATATTATCTACAAATTATAAAAGCATACAGTCATAAAAATGAGATACTGAGTCAAATATAATCATTGAGGTTTATAACAATGTATTGGAAGGATGTGAAACATAACTTGATAATCTTGGGCTTAACTTTTTCAATTAGAATAAAATTAAATAAACTGAATTCAAGCAGTAATGGTTGTTTTCCTTTTCATATAAGCCTTAATGTAATATTTCTGTATATGTGGCAATATTGTCACCTTAATAAGCTCCACTATATAGCATGACTTATTTAGGATGGATTGGCATTAATAAATGATACAATACGATTTACAGCATGCAGGAAAGTATTGTATGAGCAAATAATTTCAATTCATCTCTCATCTCAGTCCTCATTGTAATGACTAAAAGCTTTTTGCCTGTAGCTGGTAGCTTTTTGTACTGCATCACTTATTACTGACACAGAACATGAATTGGTAACTTGAGGAAATAACAGCAAAATGATAAGCAAATTACAGCCTCCAAGTCAGATATGATGTTGAATAAATGTTGTATAAAAAAAACAAAAAAAAACAAAGCAACAACAACAAAAAATTACTTTGCACCTCTTAATTGAGAACACACAATTTTAATATGAAGAAAAAAACCAACACAACTGAAGCAAATAGATGATAAAATACTAAACAGACTTTTAAATTGAACTTTAAGTTTGAATTGTTTTTATATTAAATGTGCTATATAAATAAACTTGCCTTGCCTTGTCTTTAGAATTAACATAAGAAAACAAACAAGCTCATCAAGTAACTATTCTATTCTACAGTCATTTAGCAGACGCTTTTATCCAAAGTGGCGTACGTATATACCCAGATAGGCACATCGGGGGACAATTTGGGGTTCAGTCAGGGGAAGCCTGGAATAGATCACCCAACATTCAAGTTGAAAGACAACTTCTCTTCCTCCTGAGCTACAGCTATTGTAATATAGTGTAACAAAAAAATAATCCAAAGCAACTGAAAAGAGGAATAAATAAATAAATGTGTTGTTTTATAAAAAAAAAATAAAATTAAAAAAAAATCAACAAAAAAAGAATTACTTAACACCACTTCACTGAAAAAACTAAATTTTGACATGAAGAAAAAAACCAACACAACTGAAGCAAACAGATGATAAAAAAATAAGACTTTTAAATTGAACTTTAAGTTTGAATTGTTTTTACATTAAATGCGCTATATAAATAAACTTGCCTTGCCTTGTCTTCAAAACAAAGATGCTCATCAAGTAACTTTTGTAACAGTGTAACCGAAAAAATCCAAAATAATTGAAAAGGGGAATAAATAAATAAATAAACAAATAAACAAACAAACAAATAAATAAATAAATAAATAAAAATCTCGCGAGACTTGAAATGTGTCAACACATTTGCGGCTGCGCAAAGTCATTTGAAAACTTGCACGCTGAGGGACGCCGTGGAGGAGAAAGACAACGCAGCGAACTAAACACATAATGGCGACGGCGGCGACAACGGCAGGCGGAACGGGTTCAGGCGGACCAGCCACTGGCCCGGTGGGCGGTGGAAACGTGGTGGGACGAAAAAAAGACGGTGGTCCTTCTACGAAATTCTGGGAAAGTTCAGAAACCATATCACATTTGGAAACGGTGCGACTGTGGATCGGAAAGCACTACAAGAAGGTGAGCTAGCTGCTCCATTGATTTGTATGAAAGGCCCGCGTCTCTAGCACAATGGAGCACTACCATCTCACTTAGCTTTAGTCGCACACAGCTACGGAAAGATTAGTTTTTCACAAGGATGCACTTGTGCTTTTATATTTTAGTCAGCATTAAGGTATGTCTTTATAAAATATATCACAATTTTGAAGGACTAACTTTTCTTAAGCGAATCTGTTTACTAATTAGCCAGCTCGTGGTTAGCGTGCTAATAGTTTCTTAGTGTAGCTAACAACACCACACAGTTGTTTACAAATCACCAGACGTAAAGCAGATGTACAATGCGGCCACAATTAAACAGAAAAAACATGCATAACTTGTTTTTACCAAAAGATTAACCATAACTATAGTTTGTACGACACCAGGCCTCAGAAAGCGGACGGTAAAGTAATGCAGAACCCCGATAGCCTTATATCTCCTCTTAGATCATTTATTGCTATAAAATAAACAACAATCAGATCAGAATGCGCTTTGTGTAGGTACATTTATATTATGTGTATGTCTACTTTTAGTTTTGTCAACTCAGCTGCATACCTAACAGCTTCAGCTCCACTAGCCCACAAAGTTAGCTAACAAAGACTGTTTCTCCCATGTTCATGAATAAAAACCCCAAAGCGAATTGTTTAGTTTCATTAAAACAAACAAAAATCCTTGACAATGAAGGTTGTCTACATCCAGATACTTTTTAACCAGGATAGCACATAGACAAACAGCTATAATTAAGACAGAGTTTTGTTTTTCCATGTGCTGTGTATGCAGTAGGAAGCATTTTTTTACATCTTGGAACTCGCAACACTGACTGAATACAGTCATGTATTAGGTCATACTATAGCTAAAAGAAAACCATATTTTTGAATAGGTTTGCAGAAACAACAAATCACTCCCTATTAGCAGTCATTGGCACAAATCTTAAATCTTTTCTTAAATCCATTTCACAGTATATAGTAAGCTGTCCTTGGGTGCAAGTAAAAACCCTAGGTATAATTACTAAGACACAATCAAGCTTAATTTTTTGTGGATCGTGATCATTTGAATGTCTTAATCATTGCATAAATGGTTGTCCCTACTTTGACACATAGATACTGTTTAGATTAACATTCTTTTCTGATCTTATGTGGTAGTGCATGAACTAAAACAATGCCTTTTCATGCTGAATTATTGCTGATTTATAAGCTTTTGCTGCACAGTGTTACAGTTCAAGTAACAGCAATGTCATTTGTAAATTGAATATTTGTTGTTGATAGAAATTGTGCACTTATGTGCCCTAATGAATGCTTTTTTTTACTCTCTTTTGTCCCAGTATGTCCAGAATGACTCCCCATCCAGTAAATCCTTGGCTGGCCTTGTGGTCCAGCTCCTGCAATTCCAGGAAGATGCGTTTGGACGCCGGGTCAACAATCCTGCTCTTACCAAGCTGCCTGTAAAGACAAGTTTTTAACTCTTTGGAAAACCTTCAGCTACTATCAGAGTTGCACCTTCAAGTGTCAAGACATGACATAGTAATTGTTCATTTTTCCCCTTCAGGCGAAGTGTTTCCTGGATTTCAAGGCTGGAGGTGCTCTCTGTCACATCTTGGGATCAGTTTACAAGTTTAAGAGTGAGCAGGGCTGGTGAGTTTATTTTTATGGTTTACATCAGTTAACAGAGTTGGTCTTGACCCCAGTGTAACCCCCTTGCCTAGTATTTTGTTTGTGCATGGAAGTTTCACAAGCTGGTATTGTCATAGCTCATGATATTTTGTTGTCCTCTCTTTAAACCACTCTTAGGCGACGATTTGACCTGCAGAATCCCTCCCGGATGGACAGGAATGTGGAAATGTTCTTAAATGTAGAGAAGAACCTGGTCCAGGTATGAGGAAATGAGTCTAAACACAGGTTGCTGATTGTAAATGCTTTCCATGTATTATATCTATTTGTAATAGTTCTACTTGTAGATTAAAAAAGGAAAACCCTTTTTACCTTGTAAAATATCTGTGTAAATAGCAGTGAACGTGTTTGTTTTGTTAAAGTTATATCTGATTCTGATGGGGTTTTTTTTTTTCTTGACTTGTAGAACAACTGTCTGACTCGACCCATCGTCTTTTTATCGCCGGACGTAGAACAGAAACAGGCTAGTAAGCTCAAAGACATCATCAAAAGGCACCAGGTGAGCTTAAAACAGAAAAAAAAAGAGTTGTGTCAGTTTATATTTGTGTCTTTTGGTGTTAATTCACTTTTAACTTGTATTCTCTCCAGGGATCCATCACTGAGGATAAGGCAAAGGCCACGCATCACATTTACCCTTCTCTGACTCAGCAAGAGGAAGGTTGGTTGAAAATGCTTATAATTAACAGATAAAGCGGTTTCTTACGAAGATGGTTTATTTCCTCGTTTTCCTTTGTTCGCATTTTCCATCCTAACAAAATGAAACTAACTTTAGGTGCAAAATAACTATCTGAATGTTTTCAAAATGCATCAAAATGAACTTTTATGTTATAACAGATGCCATAAAGTGGCAAATGAATGCACAACTTGGTGCTTTTGCTATCAGTGATAGAAAATGTGAATTTTTTTCTGTCATTGTTGAGATATTTGATTTTGCTCTTTCAGATGAATGGCTGCGTCCTGTTATGAGGAAAGACAAGCAGGTGCTCGTCCACTGGGGCCTCTACCCAGACAGGTGAGCAGGAAGGAGCGTAGAGAGGTGTTTTATTCTCGCCTCATCATTTTGAGTGTTTGAAGTACTATTGTGTTGAAGTCATTCAGTGGGTATTTATTAGGGGTGGGAAAATCGAATAAAAAAAAAAATCAAATATCGGGATTTTTTGCTTTACAATTTTAAGATAAATTTTTTTGTTGAAAAATCTTTTTTTTTTTTTTTTTTAAATAAAAATAATTCATTGTAAAATTTTTGTAAATTTTATTTTTATTGATCTTTTTACTTGTCTTCTTGGGCATTATAGCAGCAGAATGATGGTCTGGCTACTGTGTTGTTTTTTTCCTAATTGAAGTCATGAAAAATGACGAGCAAAAAAACGTTTTGCACATTTTTTTTTTGTTTTTAATCTACAAAAATCAGCAATATTGAAGAATTGTGAGAATCGCAATTTAAATCGAATCGGCACCCAAAAAATTGGAATCAAATCGAATCGGGACAAAAGCATATTGTCACTGCTCTAACATTTATGATGATAAAGTAACACAAAAATAGAAATCCTAGAAATGTTCTGATACTTGTTTGTCTTGCTGTATCCTCTCATTCTTTTGCTGATCTCTGACCTGTGGTTGTCTTTGTCCTGGTAGCTATGACACCTGGGTATCGGCCAGTGAGGTGGACGCAGATGTGGAAGACCCTCCCAGCACTGACAGACCCTGGAAGGTGAGTGGGGATTAGCTGCCATTTTTTTAGATCTTAAACCTAAAATGTTTTTTTCTTTTTAAAAAACAAATGAGTTGGCATGGAATTAAGCAACTAACATATGAAATAATTTTTAAAAATCAAAGGATTTTTCCTTCTAAAGAAAATAACAAGTCGATGTGAGTATAGAAGATACAGAACATTCATCAAGTGAGACTGTTTGGACTAAAAACTAAATTAATGTTGAGTTTTATCAGGATCTGACTGGTTTTTATGTGACAAATATACTTGTTTTCTATTTACTTTTCTATTGCGTGTGATGAATGTTCTTACATTGTATGTCCACAATGGTAAAAGTGTGTTTTTGTTCTGACCTCTCACTTTTTAAAAAAAAATCTTTTTCCATTTTATTATTATTATTATTGTGGTTCTTATTTGGTGCTGTCTGCATATCTATTTTTATCAGCATGTCACTGTGACATAGTTGCTTGCCTGATGAACATTTCCTAAAGAATGTTACTAATATTTATAGTTAAAGAATTGAACCGTTTTCAGTATTTTCCCCTTCTTGTAACCCTAAAAAAAATAAGAGTAGAGACCCAATCTACCTGAAACAAAGGGAGATCAGAGCATCAGTCCAAATTCACAACATGAGCCATTTTGATAATTAATGTTTAATAAACCATTAAAAGTACTATGAGAATAATTGTAAGGACAACCTTGTTGACCCATTAACTTCCTGATCAGGTGCATGCCAAGTGGGTTTCCGACACAGATGCCTTCAATGAATGGATGAATGAGGAAGACTATGAAGTGGATGAGAACAAGAAGCCAATCAGCTTCCGGCGCAAGATCCTCCCCAAAGAGGAAGAGGTAGGCTTTGGTGCTGCACGTTTCTGATGTTTGTCTTAAGTTTTAACGTTTAATTATGAACTTAAGTTGTTTTCAGTAACTCATCTGTTTGTGTCCAACTTCGTAAATTATTAATGTAAACACTAGAAAATTAAATCTTTAGATATATTATCAAAGGCATAACTCTAAAACTTGTCCAATGTTGAATTTTTTTTTTAGTACTGATGATGTATTTTGCTTGAGATGCTTTTGCATGAGAGGATGTTTGTGCTGCAAGATTGCGTGGCTTTGCTTTGTGTATTGTGCTTCGTTGTCTTCCTCCTTCCATGTCTGGCTCCAGTCTGTTGCTCATCCTTTTCTGATCCTTTCCTCACACTTTGTCTCCTTCCACTGGATTTCAGGGTTCCTGTTCATGTTTTATCTGATTTGTGGATTTAGAAATCAGACAAAATGCTGGTAAACTGCAGTGAAAGCTTTTTTTTTTTTTCCCCTCCACATTACAGATTTTAGAGGCCAGCAGCGGCCACATAAAGTTCCGTTGAACTTTTCCAGAACAATGTAAATGTTTTGGTCTTGGCTTTGTTGCTGATGCTATCTGGAAATGTGCTGGCGCGTTCCAGCATCATTAACTTAGATAACTTGAATGAGGAGACTATAAATGTAATTTGGATTTTTGAAAAAAGATCACAGAAATTTGGTGACCAACCAGAAACTTACTGTCAGACTAGTTAAGGTATGTACCACCAAAGTAATCTAGAGGTTTGTGTAAAAGAGAAGCTTTTCTGAAAAAGGACAGTGAACCCTGGTTGTCTCCTCCACCACCCACCAAGGCATCCCCCCCCTTCCCTGCTGTCCTTCTCCCACCGCTTCCCCTCCTTGTGTGTGCGACCGTTCCATCCTCTCATTCTGCGGCTCTTTCTCTCATCCTCCATCCCTCGCTCCCTGCGCTACACGGGGTTTGTCTGATCAGTCTTCCCGTACACCTGATCGCAAGGAGCGCAAGGCCAACTCTGCCAGCAAGAAGAGGAGACGCTCGCCCTCGCCACCCAGCACTCCTGCCGAATCCCGCAAGAAAGGAGGAAAGAAGGGGTAAGAAGGCCAACTTGATTAAATCCAGAAATGTGTTTTTAAATTTGTGTAAGCGTTGCTTAAACTTGAACATATTTTTTCCTGTGTCACACCTAAATTTAGAAGCAGCTGAACAAAATCAGTTTCTCCCCCCCCACATGATTAATCACACAAAGAAATTCTCTACATTGTGCAAATGTCTCCAGTCGGGTTGCATGATTCTGCATAAAATGAGAATCATGATTTTTTTCTGCTTAGAATTGAGATCACGATTCTCTCACGATTGTTTACCAATATAAATATTTATTGCATGTATTACCGGCACATCAACAGCTGACACTGAACATAAAAACAATAAATGTCTCTCTTGTCTTCTCTTACACACACAACCTTTTTAATGGTAACTTTTTTAACAATATTTTTTCTGTGCATAAGGTGATGAGAGGTAGGTACGTTTCCTAAAATATAAACAGAAGGGTTGGACATGAAGCTAGAAATTTCACACAACAGTCCTTTGGTTAGATTTGATATTCTGACATTTAACAATGGAGGACAAAAGTGATTTATGCAACGTGGGTCTTAAGGTATTCAAAATCTACTTTTTAAGGTGATAGTCTATTTCAATGGCAAAAAAAAAAATAAATAACAGAAAAAGTTTATTCATAGTACTAAACATTTTTAGGGTGGTTTTGACTCACCTTTTGTTTCTCCCACAACATTATTCCTCTCTCCTACAGCATATATATACGCATATGGACAATTATGCAAATTAGGCAATGACGTCATTCAGCCACTTTTAGTGACTTTTAGAACAGCCAATAGCTTCTTTCTTTACTTTGGACCAGCAAAGCGACCCAAAAGAGAAACTTTGGCAAAGTTACTTTGTTTTTTTTGTTGTTCGTTTTTTGTCATTTTCTTACTTTTGATTTATTTTCAGTCAAAGTAAAACATGAACATATGTTGGCAACAACATAACTTTTTAAACTACTTACTGGATAGACAGTTTAAACTGGACATAAACAATCTAAATGGACCAAAACAGAGTCAACGGAAATGATGTCAATTTACATCCCACTCTGTAAGCCAGGGAGGGATCAGCGGTGGATTTGCACATGCACTATTCATTTTGACTGTTCACGCGGACTTGTGCAAGTGTCCTCTCTGCTCCTCTGACCGGCTGGGAGTGCTTTATTACGGGGAGAGGCTCCCGCTGCTTGTTCTTGACAGTCATTGCTAAACAATATGTGCTTTCAAGTCAGTCGCCAGAACACCAGAAATGTCTCCAATAACTCCAGGAGAAGTCGCTAGATTTGTCTCTACTCGCTTTTAACAAAAAAAAAGTCACCAAGTTTTTTCCTACCAGCCGGCATCTGCGTCGTGTGATGTAAGGATCTGCCGTTGTCATTTGTTGAGGGAGAAAGAGGGAGCGCTTGTTTTTATGCAGGTGATGTCCCAGTCCGAAATGTGGTACATTTGTGGTCTTTTTTTTTTCTTTTCTTTTTTTTTTTTAAATAGTCATTTGAAAATTAATTAGTTAATTAATTAATTGTGCAGCCCTAGTTTCCAGTCGCCTTTAACAGAATTTATTTGTCGAAGGAACCCAGGGCCATACTGGAAGCGACGGGGCCACAGAGGAGGAGACGAAGAAGACACGGAGGAGGACCTCACAAAGGACTTGGATGACTCCTCGGCTGGTGCCAGCATGGAGGAGGGCAGCATGTCCAAGAGTGGTACGTACTGGAAAACATAGTATAACAAGATGGTTCCCGTTTTTAATCTGGCATGACCACTGTTAAACCAAACCGTCCTTTTTTAACAAGTTAGGATGGACAGTTTGGTTTAACATGTCAAGATTGTGTGTTATTACATTAATAATGAACATAATTCTAAAATAGCTTTTTTTTTTTTTTTTTTTAAATGTATTTAAACTTTAGACGTCTATAAACAAATGTTTGGGATGTAATATTATTGCGATAACACAGAAAATTATAGAAGTGATACCCACACTTAGAAGCTGTTTACCTCACTCGATAATTTCAGAAAAATTTCCGACAAGTTTATGATTGTAAAAAACCACAACAGGCAGAGCTTTCTGCTGGAAATGTGCTCTCCTGGCTGGAAATGTGAGGGTGGAGGAGTGCAGAAGCGATTGTGTAGAGAACACAAGAGACAACGTGATGCTGAACACACTAAAAATAGTTGTTAAAACTCCTTTTTTTTTTTTCCCCCCATATTATGGACTGTATATTTCTGTCTGTATCTATATTAGTGTGGAGAACTGCCTAAAGGTCAGCAAAATGGATAAACGCTCACCAACACAGATGTGCACTCATTTTTCCATTACTTCACCTGCTGATGGTTTGGAGATTTTTTCTGGTGGTTTTCTGGAACATCTCATGAGAAAATGTTGTGGATATTTGCATTCTTTAATGCTGCTGCTGCTGCTGTGAAACGGCTCATGAACATTTCAGTACTACTGTGCATGTGGAGAAGCTGCTGGATTTAAATTGTAACAGATCTTTGAGTTAGCTGATGAATTAACCAGTTGCTATACTGGACAAAATTGTATGTAAGTAAAACTATTTGTATCTGCAAATTCCAAAATATTTTGGCCTGGTAATTGCCAAGTTTTGACCAATAATGTTTTTAATCAGGACTGGTCCAGGACATGATTACTCAATTCATTCCTATGAGGGCTGCAATCCAACATGTTTGCTGTGCTCCAACACAGCTGACTCAAATGAATGAGTCATTGTGCTGAACCTGATAGGCTGTTAGATCCATTTAATTTGATTCAGGTGTGTTGAAGCAGGAATACATGGAAAACCTGTTGAAATGCGGCCTCGTAGGACCGAATTGAGTACCCCTGGTCTAGCACAAAAATGTAATGACATCCGTTCTAAAGGTAGCATATGTGTATCCATGAAACTTCCTTTTTACTCCACACAGGCGTGTTGTGAAAATTTAAATAAGAGCAGCAGGAAAATAACACTTTTTTTTTTTTTATTTGAGTGTATCCCAAACTAAAATCATTCTTTGTTCTGTGCATGAATACATATTTAATTCTTAGTCAATGGCATTTTGATCATATTGTATCTTAAAACTGAAGAACAAAAACACATATTATGTTTGCAGTACAAATTGATTGATTGAGCCACATAATAATGATTCAGAATTCCGTGACAATGAGCCAAACTTTGTACATAAAATATTAAAATGACCACCATATAAGCCTGCTCTCTGTACTTCCAGCTGTTTGCAGCCAATTATATATGTGCAATATATTTAAATCTTATCAAGCCTAATTATTGTATGATTAAGGCTCTGTATTCAGGCTTACAAACTTGCGCATACATTTTTGCCCATTCTTTAAAATCTACTTTTGTCCTATTCTTTATTTTACATTTCCTTTTTAGTTGTACTGTGGTATATGGGACTACCTTTGCAAGTATTGTACACTGCAGCATAATAGTTTGAACCGCTTAGCATCAGGAAAACCCTCTCAACTCCCACAGCCTGAGGATGTTTTTTCCCCCCTTGAACTGTATGATTAAGATTCCCTTTAACCCAAACACACAATCCACACTAAAAATACTCTTTTGGACCAAGTCCCATTTGTGATGTCCCACTTTAGCGAAGAAAAAAAAATCCTTTCTCTCCAGCTCACGCACACACAAACTCGCTCTATTTTAGTGTCCCTTTTTTGCAGAAGTGTCTGTTAATGCCTGCATTGCCTCGGATGAATTATACTGTCACTGATTTGTTTTTCTCCCCTTCACTGTTTCATTTGATTTATCCTTCTCTTTGTTTTGCCTCATGCACAGCAAATTCAAAGAAAGACAGTGAGAATACTCCAATCAAGGGAGGGAATGTGGCAGACTTAGGTTTGTATCTTTTGGCAGATTTATGTCCTTAGTTATAATCTGAATGAGCTGATGGATGTTCAGATGTATTAGACATTTAATGCCAACTAAAGACTGTTTTTATTTATTTCAGATGACATGGAAGATGACTCTGTGCTGTCTGGTGGAAAGGTAAGATGACCGATCTTAGTCTGTTATTATATCAAACATTGCTAAGTGATGTATGTAAGTGAGTTTCACTTTATTTTTCAAACAGCTGCGTTTAGGACAAAGACAGGAACTCTCATTGACACAGTTATACCAGTTATCATGGGGTGGCTTTCCTGCACAGATTAGTGTGACATTTGTCTCACTGGTGGACGTTGGTTAATGCTAAAAAGCCTGTTTTCAGTTTTTGTTGAAGTCTAAAGGGCATTTGATCATATCCATGATGTCTTTGAGGTGAGACACAGCAGGCAAAAATTCATTTTTTTTCACCACTTTTTGTTTTGGTTTGTTGTTATTCTTTAACATGTCTTAAAATCTGACTGACTTTCTTAAAATCAGGTGTATTAGGGCAGTCTAGTGTAACTAACGCAGTGACAAGGAGGATCTTATGACACGATGCTATGATGTTGTTCAACACAAGTGTTCTGACTATAAGTGTGTGTGTTCATGTTAAATGGCTGACAGCCATTAACCATTTTGGATTTCATATCCAGCGTCTGGCATCTCACATCACAACTTCCTTTGTTTGTGAGCAGGATGACGAAGAACAAAGCAAAGGAGACATCAACCGGCTGATGGATGCTGGTGAGGACAATGTGACTGAACAGACCCACCACATCATCATCCCCAGTTACGCTGCTTGGTTTGACTATAACTGGTAAGTTTGGATGCAGTGAAAAATCCTCTCGTCACGACTCGTCACAATTTTGATATAAAGCTCTTTTGTTTTTTTTGTTGTCATGGAAACTTCTGGCTCTTGCCACCTTGTGTTTGGATCATAAGAGGATTTTGGGTTTATATAATTTTTTAATTTTCCTCTTGTAAGCATTCATGAGATTGAGAGGAGAGCCTTGCCTGAGTTCTTCAATGGGAAGAACAAGTCCAAAACTCCAGAAATGTGAGTTTATTTATACCCATTGCACCAGCCGCACAGTCAGAACAGTCATTTTTCTATGTGTTGCCACAGACTTGCACAGTTACCACCATTTAATCTTATTTGGATTCTTCTGCATTCCTGAACAGATACCTGGCCTACCGAAACTTCATGATTGACACATATCGGCTAAATCCCCAGGAGTACCTCACCTCCACCTCATGCCGCAGGAACCTGACCGGGGACGTCTGTGCCATCATGAGGTGTGTTAACTTATTACCAGATTACCTGTTTGTTTGTTTTTTAAAATAACAAATCTAATATACATCATTGCAAGATTTTGGGCTTTGAAGGAATTCCTGGAGTCGAGGTACTCAGTCAGTGAAATACATTTTAAAGATTGAATTGGAAACTATTCAACCCTGAAAATACCAAAAATTGGATTCAGAAAAATGTTTTGGAAACATGAAAAAAAAAGTTTTATAAATGACATGAGATGAATCTGAAAATCAGAAAAAAAAAGAGTTTTATGTTCTTGCTGTTTCATCTTCAGGGTTCATGCGTTCCTGGAGCAGTGGGGTTTGGTGAACTACCAAGTGGATTCTGAGAGTCGCCCGTTGCCCATGGGTCCCCCACCAACACCTCATTTCACTGTGCTGGCTGACACACCCTCTGGACTCATGCCCCTCAACCACCGCCCCCCTACGGTAAAGCCAACTCGATGAAAAAATACAAAGGAATTATATCATGCAATGTAGTGGTGAGAAGATGAAATACTGCAGAGTGAAGCTGAGTTTAATTTTTATCATGAATTGTTTGTTGAGCTTTTGACTTGTGAAAACACGTTTTTACCATGTTTCTTAAAAAGTGACACAACATCCTCATTTTGCTTATTTTGCCAGCAGTCTAGCCCACAAATACAAATGGGTAACTCTCTTACAAATGCTTTCTTGTGAATACTTAACACTTTTATAAGTTCCTGTAGAAGTAATTAATTCATGAACACAGGATTTTGGTGACAGCTTAAATGGCAAAGTAATAAAACCTAATGAAAACGTCTGCATTGGGTCTAAAATGACACTCTGTGATGTGTCTCTGCAGATTCCTCCGCCGCAGCCTATGCCTAACTTTGTAGATAAAAGCAAAGACAAACCGATTGACCTGCAGAACTTTGGCCTCCGCCCCGACCTATACAACAAGAAAAACACCAAGGTGAGTATACAGTTTGTTCAGCATTCTCAACACGATTTTTCATCCAAAACTGTATGATGCTGGCTGCATCATATAAATGAATATAAAGCAGGTACACACAGGAAAAAAGGCCAAAAACATGAGCTTTCTAGTCTGCTTCAGTTGCTTCTTATTCTCCCTACTAATAGTAACTGGTGTTTCTTTTTCTTTTCCCAGCAAGGTAAACCAGTCACCACCACCAGAGAGTGGACTGAACAGGAGACTTTGCTTCTGTTGGAGGTGAGCTTCATAAACCCCAGTGAATTCCAGCAATCCCAGAATGCTACATTGTTATGTACTTGCAACCAAAAATAGCCACGATCAGAAATAAGTCAGAAAGTTATGTTGATCATGATTCAGTTGTATACAAGTTTCTTCAAATCATCCAATAGGAGCATGAAGAGATGTGTTGTTCTAAACTATACTGATGCCGTGTCGGAAAACCAAAAAAATCTGCTTAGTAAATGGAAGTGAAGCAAACAAAACATGGCATGTGCAAATTCAGACAAAGTCTCCTGCAGCTTGTACTAAAGCGCATCATAAAAAAAAGACAATAGCAGAGCAATTGCAGCTATTAAATAAGTAAACCAGATAAAATATTAATACACCATGTAGGCAGTGTAGTCATTTTCAGCATTAGGCCTATAAATCCTACTTTACACGGACGTGATGCACTGAACGGGAAAGCAGTGTGAGCGCAGACGCTGACAGACCAGATGCCAATTTTAATAACATGAGAGGGAAATAAATACAAACGTTCCTCATGGTAAATTATCTGCTTGGTGTTTAAGAACTCTTACACTCCTTAAATGACCCCCCACCTCCCATCCCCACCATTTCATTTATTTTTGAAATACATGTTTTTCTATGTCATGTTTGCTCACTTACCAGGCCCTCGAGATGTACAAAGATGACTGGAACAAAGTGTCGGAGCATGTCGGTTCACGCACCCAAGATGAGTGTATTCTACACTTCTTACGGTTGCCCATTGAAGATCCATATCTGGAGAGCACTGAGACATCCCTAGGCCCTCTGGCCTACCAGCCAATCCCATTCAGCCAGTCTGGAAACCCTGTCATGAGCACAGTTGCTTTCCTGGCCTCTGTAGTGGACCCCCGAGTGGCATCAGCTGCTGCTAAGGCAGCCTTAGGTAAGAAGATTGGAAGAATCGGTTAAGTTTAGTTTCATAGAGTCAAACTTAGATGTCATACGTTTTTTTTTTTTTGGTTTTTTTTTTATTTACAGTAGATGTTGTGACTGCTGGTCTATCACTGATATATGGGATCACTGATATATCTGTAAATAATCACAGTTACAGCTTTTTTAAATAAAAATCACATGCATGGGGGAGCAGATATATTTGTTAGTTATTTTTAACATAAATTATTCCCTGATAAGACATTTTTCACCAGTAGAACTGTGCAGACTTAAATTGGTTCATACCAAGTTGAAGCAATGAATAAATCATGTGAAACAAAGTTGAGAAGATGCAAGTTTTACATGAGGGAAAACCAGAGACCGGATGAAATCAGAAATGCAGTCAGTGCAGCTGGTGATGGCTTGTATTGCTAAAGTGTCTACAGTTAGGTCAGTCAGGATTGTCTGCAGTAACAGTGAAGTCTTGAGCAATGCATGAATAGATGAATTCTTCCAATAATAGTTTAATGTCAATTTTCAGCTATTTATGGGCACCTGATTTGATTTGCTTTGGAACCAGAGGGTTGTAATATGACTATAAAATGGTCATGATGGGATCTTGTATTTGTGTTGGTATAAAGAATTAGGTTTTATTTCTCAACATGTGATCTAATAATACTTTTTAATGAAGCTGTTGTCATAATTCACAATATTTGTCCTAAATATGTTTCATAAAACTAATATGAAATATGCAGCAAGTTGACTAAAAGGTTAGATTTGTCAACTTTCTTCCTCGCATAAAGAAATCCAGAAGAACAACAAAAGTGATTCTGTAGCAGCATTTTTATATAAATGCCTTCACAAGCTTATTCTTACTTGGTCACAGAAATTCAGACAGTTCTAGCTGCAATATTCCTATTATGTTTAATGAACAATATAATCAAACATCCGCTTATTTTTGTTGAGCATGAGATGATGGACAATAGTCTGTGGCAGCAATCATGCCTTGTTTCTTAAATGACACCTTGACTCTGGTTTAGGTCAGTGGTTCCCAAACATTTTTGGCAGGGCCCCCTTTTCATCAGTATCAATAATGTTTGGGTCCCCTCCCATCACATGAACCAAAGGAACATACTAAGAAATGTGTCATTAGTTTCGTGGCTGCATTAGTTAACCATGGTTATAATTATTATCCATTCTTCTGCTAAGGTGTGAAACATTTTAAACCAGGAATCTCAGCAAACTGCTTCAGGTGAGCCGGGTTTTCAATGAGAAGGATCCTCCTTTAACTCTGCTGTATATGATAGTTGGGTAGTTTATTTCTAAAGTAACCTACAGGCTTTGTGTTCAGGATGAAAAGTCTCCAGGTGATGTTGTAAGTGGTCCCTTCATTATCCACCAGTGATTATTACCATTACTTGACCATTACCTGGACAAGCAGCAGCAGAAATGCTCCATCATATTCTCTTCTATTTTTTTAATACCTGAAGTCTCTCTTGTTGATTCATCATTATTACCCTTTGATAATTTTACAAATTTGGCCAGTGCCAAAACTCCCAAGTTTTATGCTGTGCCCCCCAGTTTGGGAAGCACTGCTTTAGGTCATGTTGTGACCCCTGTGTCAGGATGTTGTATCTTGACCCCAAAGTACACCAGATGGCACAAAGGCCCATAAAAAAGCCCTTTTTTGTAATTTGCTTGGTCCTTTCCTAGCTGGAATGACATTTAATAGCAGATCTTTAATTGTTCTCTGGTTGGCTGCAGTTTTAACTTGATGTTTTCGTCCTTCCCTGGCTTGAAATGTGCGGTTGTGCTTTCATGTTTATGTTGTTTCCAAAATGTATAGTTCAATGTTATGGCAGCCAAAGTGCTTCCATGCTAGTTTTTAATGCAGAAAATGCTGATCTGTTTTTTTTTTCCCCACAGTCATCTTGTGTATTCTTATAAGCTTATGCTTCTACCCACTCCTTTTGAATGTTTTGTCAACTTTTATTTCTATGTTTTGTTTTTATGTCTTTTTTTTTTCTTGTTTTTGTTTTTAGATTTCATTATGATCAAATAAACTTTTTTTAAATTCAAATTTTCAATTCAATATTCTCTGAACTGGCCAAGTGCTTCACTTGTGCTAATCCAAATTTTGTTCTTATTCAGAACGGTCCATGTTTACATCTCGATACGACTAAGATTTAATAATCCCATAATACATAATTTAATAATATGTAGGATAATTTCCTCCATACATAGAACTGAAAGTTAAGAAAATTTCTCTGTTCTTGCAGAGGAGTTCTCTCGTGTGCGTGAAGAGGTGCCAGCTGAGTTGGTGGAGGCTCATGTCAAGAAGGTGCAAGACGCTGCAAAGACCACAGGCAAAGTGGACCCCACCTTTGGTCTGGAGAGCAGTGGTATAGCTGGGACGGCACCAGAGGAGCCAGAAAAGACTGGTGAGTAAAATCAGAAAAGATGTAGGTACACTGTTATGAAAAATATTTTTATTGTGTAAAAAGATGGAATACCTAAAGCAGATCAGGGAGAGTAAGGTATCTTAATACCATTCATGAACAACAACCCCTGGAACTAAATTTCTTTCTATATTTCTTTCAGTATACTACAATATTAATTTCAGTCCTCAGTGATCCCACCGAAGTCTCAGTTTAGATGAAGCCAGAAGGTCTGACTTCATCGTTGGTCACCCTGCTGTCTATACAGTCAGTTAAACCAGGAAGTGTATTTGAGCCATATTAACTCAAAATCTCTTAATGTTAGTCATTGACCAGGTTGTGCTTGTTGTTTTTTATATGCAAAGTAGAACATACCCACATTGAAACAGTTAAGAGATTAAATCTTTTTTGTTTGGATTTACTGCTTTCTCCTTCTCAGTCAGAGCCTTTTTGGAGTTTGCTTGACAACCACATGCTTTGCACAATCCCTCCTGCTGATTTAATGTGTATGAAAGCCAGTGAATCCACAATAAAGCAACTGAGCTGTGTCTGAAGTTGCTCTGGCAGCGATGCGCCCCCTGCTTGACATTCTGTTAAGCCTCTGGTTACCTGGTTTGGTAGGAAACATTGGCAAGTTTCCACTCTCTAAATTCAGCCTTTGTTCATAGTCTCTGTCGGTTTTTGTGGCTTGTGCGGCCACTGGAGGGCAGCAGATTGACGTGTTGTCAAGAGGAAACCATTGGGCTCAGAGAGGCCTCTTAGATGCAGATTACTGCTGTGTGAGAGAATATGTTGAAGCCTAAACATGACTGGACAATCTTTATTTTCATGTTTTCTTTTTTGCCTAATAATATTCTTCATCGGACAATCAGCAAAGATGATCAGCAGAGATGATCTCTCTCTCTCTCTCTCGCTCTCTCGTGACATTTGAAGGAGATATGCATGAGTTTTAGCAGCAGGCACTGAGCAGTGCAGAGATATTGATGTGTTTTCACTGCCGTGGTAACCAGTGGATTAAAACAACAGTGGCAGATGGGGCAGAGGCGTGGGTGGAGGGGAGGAAAAGAAAACTGGGTCATCCCTCTCTATTTGCCTTTGGTTTTCTCCTAAAATTGCTTTGTGCTTTCTTAAAAACTGTCTTTTTACTTTTTAACACACACACACACACATTCCTCAAAATGGCCATGTGTTACGCCTGAATGATTACTCTCTTAAACCATAGTGGTGATCGATAAGCTTAAATGTGTTCCATGCCTTACTTCGCCTGAAGCATTCGTCTGGCACACAATCAATATTCTGGCCCTAAACATACGCTTAAGTGCACCTATAACAGGATTTAACTCTCAGCTGTAAACAGTCTTTTTATGTGGTCACATGTGTACATTTACTTGCACCTCTTTCTTTGGGTCTGGTCTTAGAAAACCGCATTTTACATCAAACATTTCTTTCTCAGTTTTCTTTTGTCAGACTTTTGAGATTTATGTTCCTGACTGCCACACAAAACCAGCATTCCCTTCAGATAACTTTTGTTTTGTGAGTAAATGACATAATTTTTTGTTCTTCATCACTTGTCTCTTGCAGAAACACCAGAGACAGAAAAAATGGACACAGACACAGACTCTCAGCAAGCTGATAAGGTGAGACCACTTCTCTGATAATCCATATTTTAAAGGCTTACATTTCACTTATGAAAGAATGAATTGACAGAAAAAATCAGGTATTTAATCAGGAAATTAATTTAAATTTTAATTCCCATTAAATCCAATAAAAAGATCAGACATTCTTTGAGCAAGATAATATCTTACGATAACAACAATATATTATAATGTCGGAAATTGACTGGAAATGGTTATAAAATGGAAATGTTAAATTAAGTTCAAAATAAAGGTACAGTGTATGACTAATTTGGCCTTTTATTAGCAAAAGTCAAATATCACTTTCATAAATACACATTTTACTGAAGGCTAATCACATTTGTATTCAAATAAAAGCGTATTTGTAGCTTAAGAGTAACTTTTGTTGACTCAACAAGCTGTTACAAATGATGGGTTTCAATACAAAGTGGTGCCTTTATCACATTTTTTGAAAGCCTCTTAAATTCCTCCTTAGAGAGCAGATTTAAATCGAGTAATCCTCATAGATTAGCAGATAGGAGCTTTTTTTTTTTTTTTTTAATCATTCTATTTGAGATGAGTTATGTTTTCCAAAGAAATTAAATATGCTGTTTAGGCTAAACAGCTTTTTGTCAGCCATCAAATTATGATTCACATCTTCAGTGAGTTTTCCATTTGTGTACATTTGCACTTACTTTCCTGGTTTTGCACTTGAGTTTTGTGCCTGAATGTAATGTTTTTTGTTTTGTTTTTTTTAATTCCTAATGTTCATACTCCATATGTTTACATGGAAGTTTTAATTTCTGTTTAATTCTGAATAATAAAAGTTAATTCCACTTTAAACTGATGAAAAACTACCATGTAAACACTTAATTCCGATGTAAGTGACTGGTTTATTCACATTTTTAATTCCGAACTATTTAATTCTTCTGTCATGTAAACCTTAATTCCGCTCTAGGTTAATTCTGGTCGTTCTAATTCAAATTTATAATAAAAATAGCGGTGAAACTGGTACTTATTATGTAGTTTTTACAAGTTACGAGTGAAAAGATGAGAAGCAGTGAGCCAACTTTGTTTATTTCCGGTATACGTCATGTGCACCCTCTGTCTAATCAGAACTCTTCCCAACCCGCCACTCTAAAGGAGCTCTATCGGAGCTCCAAAGGAATTAAATGAGGACGTGTTTCATGTAAACCTTTATTCATGATTATTATTTTAATGTAAACTCGTAGGAGAAAATGTTCATTCCGGATTATTTAATTCTGAATTATTAGTTCTGAATCAAAAAACACGATGTAACCGTAGCCATGGTCGGCTTGAATGCTTAGAGTTTGATGTCTTCTTCACCAGTGTATAAGTGTCAAGCACTTTGTTCAAATGACAAAGTAATTGGAATGTATCTATTATTCTATACACGGTTCATAACAGCATTAACCAGTAAGACAGGATAATTAATTACCTGTGCTTAGTTGTTATTGTTCTTCTGTAGTGTGGCGGATTATTGGTCAAATTACTCATTTGATTATTTATGTCTGTATTAACGTCGTGCAAATGCTGCAGCCAACTGAGTGCGGCAGTGTAAGGTAGTCAGTTTTACGGCCATGTCTTTCCTTTCTCTGGTATCGGCTCTTACTGTTTGTACCTTTATCATCATCGCTCAGGCTGAGTTGAAGGATGAGGCGGAGAAACCCAGTGAGTCTGCAGAGAAGAGTGACAAGACGGAGACAACAGAAAATGTCAAGAAAGAGGGAACAGAGACATCAGAGAGGGAAGAGGAGAACGAAGAGGGAGGGGAGGAAAAGACACCTCAAGCAGGTAAAACAAAAAGGTTTCACAAAAACATTAAGGAAAATTTACAACATATTGTTCTTGCCTCATTTATAAAAAGGGCAGAAAATCTGCTTTGAAATATATCAGATGTCATCAGTGTTTGACAAAATACTTAAAATACTATGAAGAGGCATCCTTAAAGAGTTGGCCTCCCCATTTAAAACTGTGTTGTTTAGTTTGGTTTTTATCAAACAAAATTAAAAATGACTGAAATGCTACTTTTTCCACCAGTACTGACGACTGGAAACCCTTTCGTAATCTTTTTGATAAAAATTTCTCAACTCCATCAGACAAAGAGAAGGAGGAAGCCATGGAGACGTCTTCATCGTCAGAGCAGGAGAAAGAGAAGGAAAAGGAGGAGAAGGCACCTACAGAAGAAGGAGAGGACAAGAGGAAGAAGCTGGAGCTTGACATCGGAGAGGGAAACATCGCCACTGCAGCTGCTGCTGCCCTTGCATCTGCTGCCACCAAGGCTAAAGTGAGGCCTATGCACACAGCTTGTTTCATGACATTTCCTTTTCTGCTTTAGTTAATGTCCCATGTTTCCTCTACGTACCTGTCAGCTGACTGCACGTTGAACACAGTCTTCTAACATTATGGTATCCAGATAACGTTACAGCTGTTTGACGTTTTTATGTACTTATTTGCCAACTTTGTTTCATCTCAGCACTTGGCGGCAGTGGAGGAGAGGAAGATCAAGTCTCTGGTTGCTCTGCTGGTGGAGACCCAGATGAAGAAGCTGGAGATCAAGCTGAGGCACTTTGAGGAGCTTGAGACGATTATGGACCGCGAGAAAGAGGCTGTAAGTCAGAGAAAAGCAGTCATGCTTCCTGAAAGTTGGGAATGGCGATTGAATGTCAGCGCTACCGCTTATCAGAATCAGAAATACCTCATTGATCCCGAGAGTAAAATGATTTCAATGAGCTGACGTTCAAGTACAAAGAGTATGTATAAAGATTCAATTCAACTTTATTTGTATAGCGCCACTTCACAACAATGTTGTCACAGGGCACTTTACATACATGAATCAACATACACATCATTTCGAGCCAATTCATACATATCCAATAATAGAAACCAACTGATTGCATCGAGTCATGAGTTCAATCCAATCCCCCATCCTGAGCATGCATGCGGCGACAGTGGGAAGGAAAAAAACTCCCCTTTAACAGGAAGAAAACCTCCAGCAGAACCCGGCTCAGGGAGGGCAGCCGTCTGCCTCGACTGGTTGGGATGGGGACAGGAAAGACAGATCAACATGTACAATTCCAAAGATGTACTTCAAGATATAATACTATAATAGTATTAATTAATGGATGTACATACAGGAGTTTCTAAAACTCAGTGAAAGCATTTTGTTGTGGTATTTTATATGAATTTAGTCTCACAGTATGAAATCATACCCACATTAGGTATAAATTAGGTATCTGACATTTAAACTGCTCCACATTTACATGTATATCTGGTTTCACAAATGACAACTGGATTGCGTTGCTCAGCTGTCGTCTAGGTAACGGTTAGCTGTTAGTTTTTCCAGTTAAGCGGTTTGCTGTTAAGCTCCAGGTGGCATTCTAGCAGTTTCCAACATTACTTTTAACTAGATCCTTTTACTGGACATCTGTTTGCAAAGATTACTGGCTTTTTCTCATCCTCATCTGGCTTTACCATCCCACTTTGTCACCGCCTCAGCTTAGGCTTCAGCACAGCAACTAGTGTTACCGGCTTGTGTAACGTGCAACTCTTGGAGACCTGACGTGCACCCCTGCTACGCAGCATGGTTACATAGAAGTGCCTTGTGATTAATCAGTTTGTGATTATTGTTTCTGTATTTCTGGATATTTTTGGTGATTTTGTGCGGTAACCACCATTTTTAAAAAACACCATATATTTATTTCTTTGTTTTGGGAAACCATGGATTTAATAAATCTGGCAAGATAACCAACAATAATGTTCACTGTTAAACATTACTTGGTTGTTTTGCACAGTGACTTGCTGGCTCTATTAAACAAAAATGCAATATTTTGATGAGATTTCTTGAATTTCAAGCATTCATATTAGAATAATGCAAAATACAAGAGGACTAAAGGGAATGTAAATATGAAAAAATAAGTTTCTCACAGCTCTAAAGTAACTTCTGTGGTTGCTATAGTGATTGAACAACCAGTAAATATGTAGTTCATCAACGGATGCTCCCGCTTTGTCCAAGTCCTCTACAGAAACTAAAGCGGCGACACGGCATGAGGAAACTAAGCGACCAGCAGAATAGTTTCCAGAGCAAAACAGTTGTTCAGTGATGCACTTTAAACTGTTGCCTGTCTGAACTGGGTAAATGAATGACTCAGTTCTTGTGTGTGTCTGTGTGTGTGTGTGTGTGTGTGTGTGTGTGTGTCTGTGTGTGTGTGTGTGTGTGTGTGTGTCCTGCCTGAGACAATCCTTGGAGACGCCAATAGGAGTGTAAAACTGTGTTTTCATAGTGGCGACATCAGGAGAGTAGCCCAGTTTCACAGCTGCAAACACAGCATGAAAAGAGCTCCGCTTAAAAAAAAAAAACAACTTTTAGAGGACTGGAGAGAAACCGAGCCAGAGCTGCTGCTGCCATGAGCTGTTAAACACCGAGCTTGTAAAGATCCACACTGGACAGCAAAGAAACACAAAACACTTTGTCACTGTGCATTCATTTAAGGTACAGGGACTCTTAAGTCCCTCTAAGGCTTCAGGGTCCATCTTTGCACCATGTTATGTGCCAATGTGGATACAGGAAGTTACGGGAACAAATATGTTCTCCTCTTGTCCTTAGGGTTGTTATAGAGCTCTGCAGAAACGTTTTTTATGTCCCTTCATGAAAGCTTTGAGAGGCAGTTCAGCCAATTTCTAAAATGTTATTGTTTTCTTCTGGGCTTTAGTTGAATATTTGCTTTAATTTGTCATGTTTATGAAGGGCATGTTAACTCTTTCTTGCCAAGACAAGTAATGGTTTAATTTTTCAGAATTGATACACCATTATTATCAGCCTTACAGAATAAAATGATGTTTGAAATTATAGAACTTTTAATTATATTTGTACACAGTAAGATTTAGTTTTCTTCTTCCTCAGAGGAAAAGGACGTCTTTATAGGATCAATAAGGATCTATTGTCTGAATGAGATCATATCATGCATTTGCAGAGGGAATTAAACCAGTTTGCCTAGCTAGCTGGAATAAGAGATATTCAGAGCTGGCAGTTATTCCTGAACTGTGTTTTAACTCGTGTCCTCATCTCATCTGTCTTGGTATTTCCTGTGTCTCCGTGTCCAGTTGGAGCTTCAGAGGCAGCAGCTCCTCACAGAACGACAAGCCTTCCACATGGAGCAGCTGAAATATGCTGAGATGAAGGCGAGGCAGCAGATGGAGCAGCAAGCTGCCGCCGCTGCTGCCGCTGCCGCTCAGGCCCAAGGACAGGGACAGGCCCCTGGATCAGGACCCCACCTTGGGCCCCCTCCACCAGGCATGCACCCTGGAGGACCCACACCACATCATGGAGCACCTCCTCCCCACCATGGTGCCCCCCCCACCCCACCACGGCGGGCCACCACCAGGCGCTGCAATGCACCCCGGTTACCCCCCCATGGGCCACCACCCCATGGCCCCTCATCACCCAGGACAGACAGGTGTGTGACTCAGCATGAGCCGGAAAGAAGCAGCTTTTCATTCCTCCTTCACGTGTTCACGCTCAGATTTGTCCTCCTACTGTCCACGCTGCAGGACCAATGGGACCAGGCCAGCCGATGCCAGGGCGTATGATGTCCGGACCACCCCCTGCTGGACCCCCTCCTGGAGGCATGCCCCCTATGATGCCCCCACGCCACCCTGGAGCCCCCAATGGCATGTGTGAGTACAAAGTCTTCATTAGATTCTCAAGCAAAGCAGTGGATTTTATTTTTTACTGCTGTTTATATATTTCATTTACCAAAAACCAGTTTTCACCAAACTGTGAAGATGTTTCAGAATCCCATGTTTGCACCACAAACAAGCAGAAAAACAATCTTTTCTTGGAAAATAAACATGAATGTAACCCAAAAGCTGACAGCTGGTATTTACAGTGAATGTCAGCTAAACATTTGGTTTGCTGCTGCTCATTAGCATCACATCACACTCCAAGTCTGCAGTTTGCATCCATTTCTCCAACCTTGTTCCTTTTCCAGCTAATCAGCAACTGAAGGATGAAACCATGAGGATGTTATTGACAGCAGTTATTTTTGTACTTGTTTGTATTACAGATGCAGTCTGTATGTATATACTTTAAACATGTAGTTTTATATTTCCAGACATCCATGTGAAGTACTGTAGACTTTTAAGCTGTTGTAGAACCAGAATAATTAGTCACGACCCTACAATCATACATTTAAAACACAGTTTCAAGATTTACAACCCAAAGTGGTTTAAACAAAGGCTTTGGTCTTTAAGTGCTGCAACCTTTTTGTGCATTTTGTTTGCTCATCCAGTTGAGGACTTTTATTAAAGTTCATCATCAGGTTAACCTATTAAATATACTACTGATGCATTAAACTATTAGAAGTGAGGCGTGGCCTTGTGGTTTCTCTCTGGTTGTGAAAATGAGGTTAGGGCAGCTGCATTAACACTGTTAATGCTCAGTTGCATTTATTTTTCTGCGACCTGGCTTTTGGGCATGGTTGTTTATGTTGCTTAAGGTGACCACCATCAGGCTGCTGCATGAAAATTTTACCAAGCTGAAGGTGTGCAGAAGATTCCATGCCACACATGCACCACACCCAGCTTGTAAAGATAAAGGTGGATGCTACAAATCCGCATGGATAACAATTTTGAAAGTGTTGTTTGGAGGCGACAAATTTAAAGATGTATTATTGTTTTTATTCAGTCTCGCATCATCCCGCCTTCTCAAACACAGAATTGTTAAAGGGATGCTATTGTGGTATTTTGAGTTTTCTGAGCTTTCTGCAGTGTTACAGTGTTGAATCCTCATCAGACATGTGAACGGCACCGTTTTTTATCACCTAAACGCATGTTTGAGTTTGAGTTTGAGTTCCAGCACACTCTCCGTTCGGCGTGCAACGAAAAACGCGTCGTTTTAGAGAGTTTTTTCTACTTGGAAATCCTTGTGACGTCCCGGGGGATAAGGTTCGGTGATTGGTTACCTTCTACTGGTTAACAAGGACATGTACAAATACATCAGGCGGGTGGAAAACGTGGGATAAAGTTATTTCCAACGATGGCTGGTGAGTTTACCAAAGAGAGACATCCTGCTGCATTCGTTGCTGTGGGTTGCTGTTTTCCACTTCGTTTTCGGGGTCTGATTCAGGTTCCAACATGTAGGGCTGTATGCTATGTGTTGACATTGTATTTTGTTATTTTATTGACTTCATATTAGCCTAATCCTTCTGTTTATGAGATGTTACAATGACGGCGAAAGCAGGAGCGGTGCGCGCTCCCGATGTAGTGCAGTGGCGGGAGGCGGGGCTTAATGCGGAAGAGTCTCAATCCACTCGTTTTGCCCACAGGCTGATCTGACAGCCTACGGAGAGGGTCGGTCTGAAGTAAATAAAACGATTTGTGACAATAACTCGACCAATCCCAGCCCTTCTTGTCTCAGAAATAAAAATAAATTAGCCTGAAATGCACATAATAGTTCCACTTTAACACTGGTCGCGTAAAAGCCAGATGAAATGCGGTATGAGGCTGCTTTTGGAAAACTTTATTTATTTATTTATTTATTTATTTATTTATTTATTTATTGGATTTAGTACCTAATATGGAGGTGGCATGGGTCATATTTTAGGCCTGTTCAGACTATCAAATAAAAAAAATCTGATTTAAGCCACTTTTTCCCTGCAGGATGAATGTAGCATGTGTGAAGGATTTTTAAGAATTGAAGGTCTATATGTGTAGTTTGCAGTAAACAGCAGGAACAGAATGTTACGGATATATGGGAATAAATCCCAGGGGTCTTTTGGAAAAGAGAATCACGTTCTTCCTTGGTGTTTTCTCATCGACTCAAATCCAACAGGATCATAACTGGAAGCATCGCCTTAAGTCCTTTGATTTTAGTGTCTTGTCACAGTTCTACATAGATACTGTACATCCATGTGCATTTACATGCAAATATGTTAAGTTCTGCTAGTTATTTTATTTCATTTTATTGACCTCAGGTGTTACAAGTTTTTTTTTTTGTTTTTTTTTTTCCCTTTATTGCGTCTTGTCCAGCATTTAATCAGAATGATGGTCTGAATGCTGTGTTCTGCTGAGCAAATTTAGTTTGCCAAGGAGAGCTTTATAGATATAGTGATCTCCTTTATTTTCTGGATTCTTGTTTTATTTTTTTATTTTTTATTTATTTATTTTGCATATTTTGCAGAGGAGTCACAAGTTAAAAATCCCAAATCACTGGTATTCTTGTTTAAAGTCGGTCATTGTTATTCTCCACCCTGAAAGATGTTTTTTTCTTGTAGAAAATCTCTGTACGTTGATGAGAGGTTAAAGTGCACTGAATTGTCTGCAGTTATTCAAACTCCTGTGTTTATATATAAATGTGTATGTATATAAGACCTTAGATGTTTCTAATGTTGAACCAGCTTTGAACTTGCTGTTCGCCTGGACAAACACCTGGTCTCTGAGTGACATTGGAGGAAAAACCGTTGTAAAGCTTTTCTTAGTTTTAAAACTATTGTCTTTGTCTCGTCAGATCCCGGCCCCCCACCTGCACAGCCTGAGGTGATGCCTCCAGCTCCAGTGGGTCCACCAGCACCTCCAAGTGGACGAGTGACTGACAACTAAGACCCACAGACAAAAGCGCGCGCACACACACACACACACACACACACACGTAAAACTAACTTTGTCTCCAAACGACAGTCCCCCTCTCTGATGACCTTTGCTACTGGCTCGATATTTCTTCCTCAAAATTCAAATCTCCCAAATACAACATCACAGGACACACACACACACACACAGGGTTCTTTAGCAACGATAACCCAACTTTCCAAACACCAACGCAGACTTCCTCTCAGGGCACAGTGGCAAGGTTTGTGTAGTAATAAACACTGTTTTCTGCTCCGTCAGGCCAAAGGGAGGCTGTAGAGAATGACCCTGTGTACAGACAACCAAACAAGGAGACAGAAAATACTAAAGTAATCTGTCTCATCTGATTTCTCTTCCCAGTGCTGTTTGAAATGACACTGTAACCTTTCTCGTCTCACAAAAACACACACACACGCCCCTTGTCGGGTTCTTGTTTCTCCCAGACAAACACTAGGGGGAGCTAGTTAGATCAGAGGGCAATCAGACATGCAGGGGAGTTCTGAGCAGCCTGAGGCAATTAGATTGTTCTGACAATAACACGACAAAAACACAAACAGAGGACCCAGCCTGCTCTCACTCTTGTCGAGTATCTACCTCTCGCTCCTCTTTAAACGATACACTGTAGTTCTGTGTGTGTCTGTGAATGTGAGTGTGTGTGTGTGTGTGTGTGTTGGACAGAGGGATGTTTGATTCCAGTCTGTGCCTTTTTCACATATTAATGTTAGCTCCACTCCAGTTCCTGCACTAATTGAGTCCATATATTAGAGAATTAGCCAGATCAAAAGGTGTGCATGTTTAAAAGTAGCTAATGATGCAGCTGTCGTGTAGCTACAGATATAAAGCCTGAAATGTGCAGAAAAATCATTTACCAACACACATCCCCGCTCCTTGACCCAAACAAAGATGGCAGCTGTAAATAGTATCATATAATCATCTGTGTTTAGGAGTGAGGAGGTCCCTTGTGAAGCAGATTTAAACTGAATATTTAAACTTTTTTGCATATAGAAGGAAACATTGGCTTAAAATTTATTTTTAAAGTTTTGCAAATGCATAAAGTATTTTTTTGAGAACCAAGCAATGAATAGAAACTATCCCATGTAGTGTTTAGTGTGAAACTCTAGTATTCTGCACAAAATGTAAACCTATTAAAAAAAAACGTGTTTTGTTCTTTTAGCAAAATTTAGTTTAGCTGTAGTTTAATAATGTGGTTCTCTGAGTCGTTATGTGGGATTGGATCAGTATCAGTCAGGCTAACTTGTGTGTTTAGATAGTCTTTGAGCAACAGGGAAGCTTTATTATGTGGATGATCAAACAATAACACAAATGTTCCAGATCTAATTGCTTTGAGAGGCAATCGGGACTCACAGACTGCAGTCATCCTTCCTTCTGTCACACCACCCACAGCACTGTAACACACACACACACACACACACACACACACAGAAATGTCAGCTAAGCTGAGGCGAACACTGGAGACTGCGCATACACCGACTCGGCCAGACCCTGCCACAAAGCACTGAACCTCACACTCACATAATCTCCTGCTGACCTTCACACTGCCTTTACACCGAGGGAGACGCTGTGATGCAGCTCGGCCGAAACATCGGAGCGTGACAGCGCTCTTTCTCAGCACGGTGGGCTTCTAGATGTTTTTAGGTGCTGATACAGTAGCGAATTAACCTCACCCCTCCTCTCTCCTCCGTTTCCTACCGCCTACCTCGCTAGCCCTTCTTTTCTTTTGCGTTTTCAGCCACTATAAATCCAGTGAAATATCCCAAATCAACCTATTTATGGTCAAAACAGAAAAACATCCTGAAAAGCCACCAAACCTTGTGTTCTTTGATGTTGCGGCAGATATAAATAAACAAGGGGTGCAAACCACTGAAATAAAAAACATTATTATTGGTTGAATCAGAAGCTGCTTTGATCAATGACAAAACAAAATGCCAGCAAGTATTCTCGTTTATAAAGCTGCTTTTTTTCCCCCCTTAGTCTTTAATCTACTGCTGATTGGAAAGAACAAAGCGTTCGAGCTTTTCACTACTTGAAGAAATGCCTCCCCTGTGGATATTTAACAAATGATAAATGAAAATGATCCCCAGCTGTGGCCTGTATATCTTTACCACCAGTTAAGTTTTACAAAATGCTGGATTAATGCAGCAGATGAATTTTTTTTTTAATTTTTTTTTTTGGTGGTTTCTTTGGTAAATTGCAGTGAAAGGTTGTTTCTGGTTTGTGAGAAGCCTGTTGACTGAACAGGTTCTATTTGGTTAAATATTTCCCTGCAGTGATGCTGTTACATTTCCAGTCATTTTTTCTGTGTTTAAAGATCTTATTCATTTTGGTTCATAAGTTCAGAATGAGATTTTTCATTTTTGATCTTTGCAAAGACCGATCTATCAGCACAGCGTAGGTGTTCTGGACCTTTTTAATACCGTTCTTCTGCATCAGTTGGGATCGCAGATGTGAACGGCGAATCATCTCGTGGCCGGTTTCGTATTATCAGATAAAACTACATGACTGTTTTTTACCCAGATAGTTGATGCTTTAAGTAATTTGGAAACACAACTTATATTTCTAAGTTTGCTTTAAATGACACAAAGTTGCCATTAAACCCGATGAGTCTTATTAATATGGAGTCCTCAGCTACTGCTCCCCGCCCCCTTGCTAGCACTGTTAGAATATTTGCTACCTCTTTCTCGCTCATCTGCTAGCTACCTCTTCTAGAAATCTTCCTCTTGCTATCTGCTACCTCTCTGTGCACCCTGTTGCTACCTCTTGAATGCCTTTCCTTTCTTTTTTGCTTCCTCTTAAATCTTTTTTGTGCTGCCCACATGACTGCTGCATCACTCTGCTGCATTTTCTCCCAGTCTGCAGGAAGAAGAAACACAAACACATTTGGTCATTCACTCGCTCTTATTTACCGTGCCCTTCTTTCTTACACAATTACCTGTCTTGTTCTGTAATTTCACTTAAATATGACGGGATTCCCTCTAACAGATATTATCTTTAATGGATACTTTTTTGTGTTAATGGTAATAATGTATTTTTAAGGAGAAGTTTGTGTAGACGGAAGCTTTCTTTGTTCTTTGTAGCATTTGTTTTCTTTTTATTTTGTATGGGGTCTGTTGGTACTTGGACCTAGACACTGTCAAATAAACTGTGTTTTCTATGATGTTGTCCTGTTATTTTTCTTTTGTGTGCATCCTAATTTCACATGGTCAACAAACTGCTTCAGCTTTCCAGGTCTGTGTAAAGTCACAACAAAAACAAATCTATATTAACCGAACCAGGGGCTTTTTTTGAGTTTTGCTTCATGAAACCTTAGAGAAATGAATTCTTTCCTTGATAAAGATTTCATCAATCATAACATACCAACACAGTTGAAGCATCTGGTTTTAAACACTTATATGTAATTTCTTTTCCAAGCTGCAAATCTCAAAATCCCAAACAAGCATTTTGCTTTATTGTTTGCAGATGCTGAGTGAACACCCAGCAACAGTTCTTCCTAGTTAAACGTAATTTTCCTGTTTTATGTGTCAGGGATTTTTAAAGCCTTTTCACTGAGAAAATATAGTAAAGTAATCTGGGTTCAACACATGCTTTCTTTCCTCTCTAAACAATGTGCATTTCATTAAGTGGTGTGAAGCTCCAAAACCACAGTTAAATCCCATTTTAAAAAAGCAATAAAGCAGCTGTATCTACATCCACTATTGTCCACATTTCTATTCTTCTTTCAAACACGTTTAGAAATTTTTCTTTTTCATTCATTCATTATCCTAACCTCTTAATCCAATGAAGGGTCGCAGGGAAGCTGGAGCCTATCCCAGCAGTCTTTGGGTCTTTTTGATAATCTCAAACAGTGTTTTTCAATCACTGTGCCGTGGCACACTGGTGTGCCATGAAAATGATCCAATTTCACCTAATTTTTTCTAATAAGCAGCTCTGTGTTTTTCAAAACAGGCTCAGGTGAAAGACCATAAACTCCCTTTTCAAGACACTTAAACGAGATGGACTTGATATTTTTTATATAAGCTTTTTTTTTTTTTTTTAAATTTTTGTTTGTTGTGTGCCTTGTGATTTTTTTTCCCAGTGAAAACAGAGTAATTTGGCTTGAAAAAAGTAAAAAAAAACCACATCTAAAAAGCAGCATTATGGGAGTTTAGCCATTATGTTTGTGTTTATGTCAATTATTGTTATACATGGATTTAATCCCGTTTTATATATATATAATGTGTGTATATATATATATATATATATATATATATATATATATATGTATATGTATATATATATATATATGTATATATATGTATATGTATATGTATATATATATGTATATATATGTATATGTATATATATATGTATATATATGTATATGTATATATATATGTATATATATGTATATGTATATGTATATATATATATGTATATGTATATATGTATATGTATATATATATGTATATATATATATGTATATGTATATATATATATATGTATGTATATGTATATATATATATGTATGTATATGTATATATATATATGTATGTATATATATGTATATGTATATATATATGTATATATATGTATATGTATATGTATATGTATATATATATATATATATATATATATATATATATATATATATATATATATGTATAAACAGCCACAAATACAGGAATATTAGTTGATTACATCCGAGGGCACCAAAAACGCCTGATGATGATGATGGCAGTGGCATTTTATGACTGCTTGATGCAACACATTTAACACTAAATGTTTGTTTAGTTTACTGTGGTGCCTTTCAAATGCCACACTATTTTAATTTCGGTTCTAAATACTGTTTTATCAGCAGTGTTGGTTTGGGTTGTTTACTGTAAATTAAGATTAGTCTGCGAAAGTAGTGTTTATACCTAAGGCATTACCATATTTTTTCTTCGTTTTTAAGTTTCAGTGTTTCACGATGTTGGGCACTTATTTAAAGGCTCATAAGTGAGGATGATATATTTGCAGTTTTGCCATTTCAGCGGACATAAGAAGGGTCATTAAACACATTTCTACTCAGTGAAGAAGAAACAAATATAGTAGGAAATTTCCAAGAAACACTTATATATGTAATTACCAACTTTACCTCAGGGAAACAGGTAAAGGAAATGATACATGTACATTAATATAATATTTGTTATATGAATATGACATTTTATAAATATTTCTATAGAACAGATCAAATAAATAGTAAAATAATATTAAAGACAAAAGTAGTAGAACTCAGTAGAAGTAACATTGTATGTGGAATTTAAAAAAAAAAAAAAATTCGTACATCAGAGGGTTAAAAGCCAAACGTACCAGAATAATTAATGTCTGCGCTTTTGACTGAAGCTTTGACATTAATTAACAAAGCTTTAGGTAACAGGCATTTTTTACATAAAATTCCGTCATACTGAATTTCAGTTTCCATGTGAGTTATTATTTTTGGAGCAGAGGGCAGGAAGACATAACCAGTTGGGAAAAGAAATTATACTAATGTGAGGTGTTTTGTCCTTAAAATGACAATAAAATTTACTTTAATACAACAATCATAAATCTGAAACCATCAAAAAAGAAAATAACATTTACATTTTTAATGGTAACTACTTTTTTTTTTTCTGGTTATCACCTGTCCCCAAACAATTTCCGTTTTCATAATATCTGACAAGTAAACTGCTTTTACACATAAAAGAATAGATTTTAGATGAGGCTGAGGTTCATTACTGTATTTCCTGTCATTATGTCCATGTTTTTCACTAGCTGGAGCTTTGGGATGAGAAACTGGATTATCAGTCTCTTGCTTTTGTATGGGGATTAGGGACGTTGCTGCAAAACATCTGCACATCGTGTGTTCACATTGTGTAAATTATACAGTTTGTAGTGACATCACAGACTTATTTATCTATTGTGGAAGAAAACCTTCGTTCCGTTGGATCTAATCTGTTACGACGCTTGTCCATGTTTGTCATTTGCAATTGAAACTGATGAATGCAACCTTTAATACTAATACAAAACTGCATGAAGAATTTAAAACTGCTTAGCTCAGAGGGAAATAAATAGCTTAGTTTTTTAACATATCCCAACAAAATGATTTAAAATTGGTCCTGGTTTGCTAAACATTAATTGTGTTGTAAGATAATGAAAGTTAAGTACATGTTTATCTTTAAAAACTAGTTAGTTGTGGATTATATTCTTTTTTTTTTTGTTTTTGTTTTTTTTTTTGGACAAATGAACGATAAAAAGTTTGAAACTAGCTTTTGGTTATCTTGGAAGGCTCCAGATTTGTGTGTGGGTGAACGTTTTGCTATATTAATTCTCCACTCGTAGCATCTGTGTAAATGCTGTTAGTGGAAATGAGAAGAATAATGTGAGTCCTGTTTGCACTTTAAACCTAATCCCAGCCGCCTGGCACTGTAATCTGGTGAGAGCAAGGGGGGATTTCTCTGTCCAGCAGATTGACCAGGGGTATGGCACCGAGAGGGCGATTACTCCTCTGGAGGTTGAGCAGAGAGGGGGTGGGAATTTGTAAAGCCTGGTGGTGATGGTGTGCCCTCAGCATCTCATATCAGGCAGACTGTTACTTCAGCTGATGATGGTTTGAGGCATCAACCAGGAAGTCCAGGGATATTTATAATAAAAAGTGGGATCTTCAGGAGTTGGATATACTGTGAATATGTTCTACACCCATAGTTAGATGATGGCTTAGTATTAAGACCAGGTTTTCAAAGTATAGGTTTACTGGAGAAACCTTTCTCATATCACATTTTAGGCTTCTGAGTCTAATATTCTGTGCTTGCAGTTATCCGTGTCTGTCTGAAACAAAGCATAGTTTTCAGCTCAATACTCATAAAAGTCTGTGGAAAGATGGGTTGATGTGCAGAAGATATAGGAGGAAAATAATTTCACAAATATTGGATCTTTAACAGGCTGATTTTTCATGATTATGAAAGAAAAATAAAAAGGTACTAAGATCAGTAAAAACCAGAGATTCTAATGGGAATGAAAAAACTGGTCAGTATTTTAACCGCCTTGACGCTGTTTGGTAGATTTTGAAAAAAGGAGAATGATATTTTTTGCTTGTTTTTTATCTTTAAACTTTATCAAATCTCTAAAGAATAAAAAGCTCTTTATAAACAGATATTGCAGGCCCAGGCCCATTTGAAAGAAAAAAAAAAAGGTCAGGTCAAGTCAAGGCCAGGTTGTCCATGGAGGACAGCTGACCAGATGAGTTGATACAAGGACTGGCGTATGTCAAGGATGCCTCTTATCGCTGTTTCTGTTTCTTTTTGCCAACAACTGGGTAATAAGCAGTTTACAGATGGAAAGAAAAACGGCCAGTGGACGCTGTGGTCACAGCTAGATGACCTGGACTTTGCCAATGAATTTGCCCTACTCTAGCACAGCCAACATCAGATGCAGGACAAAACGTCAGAGCTAGCCTCCTTCGCTTCCTAGGTTGGCCTCCATATTAACCCTTAGAAGACCAAGATCCTAAAAGTCAACTCTACGAGCACAGAACCAGCGAAGCTGGGCGACAACACGCTGGAAGAAGTGGAGACCTTCACATATCAAAGCAGCATGATAAATCAATAGGGAGGAACAAACATTGACGTAAAAACCCGCATCGGAAAGGCAAGGGCATTCTTCATCAGCCTCAAGAACATCTGGAGATCCCACTTCATCACAACGCGCACCAAGATTTGCCTTTTCAACTCAAATGTCAAGTCAGTCCTACTGTACAGAGCTGATACCTGGAGAACAACAAAAACCAGCATCAAGAGGTTATAGATGTTCATCAGTTCCTGTCTGAGAAGAATCCTCAATATCTAGAGGCCATCAGCAACACAGAGCTCTGGCAGGAGCAAAGATATGCCAGTGGAAGAGGAAATCAGGAGAAGAAGATGGGGTTGGATAGGTCACACTTTGAGAAAACTAACATCCAGCATAACTCGTCTGGCCCTGACGTGGAATCCCAAAGTGAGGAAGACCAAGGAACACGTGGAGAAGAGGTCTAGAGGCTGACGCCACGCAAACTGGTCACACCTGGAAAGACCTGGAAAGGATTGGCCAGGACAGAAAGTGATGGTGGGAAGTTGTTGACTGCCTACTCGCAACCAGGGATATAAAGCTCTAACTAACTACCTTAAAAAAAAAACTCCATGATGTAGAAATTAGCCACGATATTTGTCTGGTTTTAGGAAAAACATGCAAAAGTGAGCCAACTAATACAGTAAGCAAAAAACAACACAAGGGAATTCCTTATGAGAGGGCACTCTTCTCCCAGCATGCAGCGCTGTGTAATGTAGCTGCAGATACTATATTGTCTCTATCCAGTGCCACCAAGGTGGTGTTAAGCACTGGGGCAGTGTATCTTACTTGGTATATTTATTGGTTACTTCCTGGAATGCTTCTCATGCAGTCATTTGTCAGTGACTGGAGCTTATTGCTGGGAGGTTATGTCATCAGATGGTTATCAACAATCATTGAATGCTTTGACCCTTAACCATAACACAGTCATCATGACCAGCCACAACTCAGTTCCCCCTCGCTGTGAGCTCCCCTACTCTCCTACTCCAAATCCAACATGAGCCTCTTTTTGCCACCTTCACCAACCTTCACACTGCCTTCTTTCTTTATTGTTAGACCACTGGCGGACAGCTGCCTTCAGGCCGAGTGGGCAGCGTAGCCCCTGCACTTCCACTTTGTACAACCAACCTTTATCTCTGCGGTTGCAGACGGAGGATGTGCAGCAATCTGATTTACCCTTGAATTCTTCCTCACACCTCTCTTCTCGTGGCACAATCAGCTCCACCCTGGGAAGTGGCAGTCTTCCATCCTAACAAGATGTGTGGCATGTTTCCCTTTGCACTGCAGAGGAGGCACAGTGGGTCATCATTACCTCATCGTTAGTGTATGTGCACATTTTCAGCCCTTAGCAGGGAGGACATTCGGAGTGGCTCTAACACCCAAAGGTCAGCCCAAGTCGACTTCCTCTTGGGGAGCTCCCATCTGGTCCAGGCTGCCTGGGGTTCTAGCTCCACAGGCTTTGCTTTCCTTTACTTTTCATCTAGGTCCTGGTGTGAATTAATCAGGACTGTCCTTAAGGGTACAATACAAGGGTAGTCTCTTAGACTTGGTACAATTTGGGACTCGGTTTAATTGGGAGGAGGGGGTTGCAACATTCCTCTGGATCAAATTTGCATTCATGCTGCACTCCTCAAGCAAATTGGATCATTTAAATAGCGTATTCCCTCCTTTCCAGAGGCAACACGGTTTAAAAAAATACTGCAGAAGATAAAACATTAAACAAAAAAACATGAAACTTTGTCAGATCTTAGCAGTCTTTGGTTAACCATAATTCTATCAGCTCTTTTATGAAGTTTTTACACTACTGACTGCAAGCCAGTTGTCTTAGGCATAGCTGCCTTTCGTCTCAAATTGGCAAATGTTTTGTTGTTTTTATCCACAATGCTGTGTGTCCAACCCACAACGCACTTTGCTTTGTAGTCCCGTTCCTGTATTTGGCCCACTTGAAGCAGACCAAGTCTATTTTTATTCCCGGCAAACAGATCAGGATTTGAATATGAAAGTCTGGTCTGACTGGGCCCTTTGAGTGGAATGGGAGGCAGAACACTTGGCTATCTCTTATGGAGTGCTGAGGGTCTCATGATGTACTGAGAGCTTTGCTCCCTTTCCATCTCCCTGCTCTCTATTTTTCATGTATAAATTTATGACAGTATGAATGCCATTAACTTGTATTTCTTTTCTTCCATCGGTAGCGGCCCCTGGCTAAAACATGTTGATCTCTTTTTCCAGCTCTAACTGGTCGAGGCAGATGGCCGCCCAACCTGATCCGGGTTCTGCCCTGTTTAAAGGGACTTTTTTCCTTTCCACTGTCGCCCACTGCTTCATCAATGCTCAAAATAGTGGACTGAATGAAAATCAAGACTTAATGTAAACCATTCATATCCTTGAATTGGTTATTTGGATTTTTATGAATTGGTTTGTATAAACAGTGTTAAAAACTGGAAAAATGTCAATTTATTTTAAATCACAGTGCATTGGCTTGAATTTATTTTATCTGCAGAGAACCTTGAAATGACTTTTGTTTTAAATTGGCACAATACAAAAAAACGTATCCAGCCAAGAAAACACCAGAAACTTCTGAAAAACTTTGCGAAACAATTCAAACATGAGCACAGCAAAGCCCCTCTGGAGTCCTGAAAACAGCCGTGCACTGATTCTTTTCCAGCCCAGTTGAGACTGAACATTTCTGCCAAGAGAAATGGGAAAGGTTCTCAAAAGAAAGTCTAAATAATTTCCAGAAAGACCTGAAGCTACCACAGGTGCTAATTAAAGCTGTCGAATGCAAAGTTAATAGTAAATTCTCCTGTAAAATGTGTTTTAATGAAATAACAGGAAAGGAAACTGTTGGACTAGTTCTTCATACCAAGCTAAAAACAAAAAAGCCTTAAAAACAGACCAGCTGCTTGCCACGGTTTGTCCATTTGCATTTTGCTGATGCACATTGAAATTCTCTGACAAGAGAACAGACTTTAAGGTTGAGAATAAACACAAGAGCATTTTAACAGGACACATGGAGTCAAACACTGACCTCTCCCTGACAAGCCAGTCTGTTCACACATGGATGTGATACTGCTGATGTGATATTTCTATTTTTAGGTATGTAATTTTTATTCTGAGGGATTTTTCCTCCTCCCTTTCTTAACAAATTGAATGAAGCTAACAGTGGGGGTAATGTGATGATGTGTTGGAGGATTTTTTATTTTTTTTTTGTGGATATTTGTTAAATAAGACATAATAAAGTCCTGTAAAATGATGTAAAGTAGGATTCTGTTCATTTAATCTAAACTTTGAAGCCCATGAATGTAATTCAGAATGTAATTCTGTACTAACACAACAGTCAACTGAATTACGTAAGTAAAATTCCCAGATTAAAAAGGTTATTTTAACTAAAACTGCAACAAGACTGACAAAAGTGTGACATTATTTGAGAAAATCATAGAAACCATTGAAGAAATTATTTAACCTTGATCACATTCAAGCAAAATCTAATCTAAATATTCTGCTTCTGTATTGTTTAGCAAATCAGTTTCTTATTTTTGTCAATGTGTTTCTTCTTTGAACTGAATTTCTGCTGAACACACATTCATGTGGAAGATGCATGAGCAAACGTCCAGCTTGAAGCAAAGTGGAGGCTTCTATAAATCGTTCATGGCTGCTGAAAAATGATCAGCATTTCACATTTAACAGTTTTTGGAATAAATGCAAGATCCAGTAGAGGCAAAAGCTCTTTTCTTTCGCTGCAGACGGAGATTTTCAAATCCAGAAATCGTGTGAAAAACAGATTTTCGAATTAGTTTAAGTTCATGAAAGAAGACCACTTCACTTTATGGTGATAAAGATTTAAATAGATATACAGGACAGGTTGGAAAAGGGCTGAAAGCCTTTAGAATAAAATTTGCATGAGGACAAAAATCACAGATAAAAAAAAAACAAACAAAAAACAGGATTTTAAATTTATTATATATTCAGTAAAAAAAAAAAAAAAAGAGGCTTTTTCCAACCCAAAGCAACTTACAGGGAAAACTACTGGAGCAATGGGATTGTTAGGATATACGACACATGGTCTAAAGCACAGGTGTCAAACTCCAGTCCTCGAGGGCCGGTATCCTGCAGGTTTTTGTTGTCTCCATCCTCCAACACACCTGACCAACATTCATGAATAGGTTGATGAGAAGCTGATGGATCCATTTGATCTGAATCAGCTGTGTTGGTAGAGAGAAACAACAAAAACCTGCTGGATACCGGCCTAGAATCTAATTAATCCAATACAAGATTAAATGGATTCATGTGTTCAAGTTCTGAGATTGCATACCTGAATCAGAAATTCATCAAACCAGCAATGTTTTTCCATCTTCTGTCATCTAATTCTGGTGTGTCTGTGAATTGTAGCCTCAGTTTCCTGTTCTTAGCTGACATGAGTGTCACCCTGTGAGGTCTTCCACTGCTGTAGGCCATCTGCATCAAGGCTGGATGTGTTGTGTTCAGAGATGCTATTCTGAGTAGATTTTCATTAGAACCAGTGGTTAACTGAGCTTCTATCATCATAGTTTCCATCATCTCAAACTAATCTATTTTAGTTCATCAGTTTCTGAAATACTCAGACCAACAACCATGCCATGTTCAAAGACACTTAAATCCCATTTCGTCGTCATTCTGATGCTCAGCTTGAACTTCAGAAAGTGGTTTCAACCATGTCAATTTGACTAAATGTACTGAGTTTCTGCCATGTGAATGGCTGATGAGCTATTTGTGTTAGCAAGTAATGTAACAGATGTACTGAGATCTGAATATCTGGACTGGTTTCAATGAAAGATGTGTGGAGTTAGGCAGTACTGAAGCATCACTGGGATATCCTGAAGCCATGAATGCATCATAGGTGAGATGTTTGGTGTCTCCAATTTAGTTATAAAGCCTCAGCTGGTAGGATTTGCCAGTTGATGACTGAAGGGAAGCCACCAGATTAATGGAGAACCTTACTGAAATAGGAGAGAAAACCAGAACACCTTTACTTTAAGGAGGCTTTCCAAATAAAAACTTGAACTACAGAACCAAGGAATAGTCTCGCTGTCTGGGAGGTCAAGGAAAGCCAGCTCTACTGGACCATTGTTGCAGAGTACCCACAAACAGGTTGGGTTACCATTATGTTACTGTGTTTTCTCCTGTAGCTACACAGTATGTTGAATTTAAGTGGACGCATTCATGTTACTGTGCTGCGCTTCCCAAAGTGCCAGGTGAATGCTTGGTGATTATTTTACAATGTTTAATAATATTAAATGAAAAAAATATTTTATTCCTCAAAAAACATTCTTGATTTTAAAGTTGTTTTTTTTTTGTTTTTTTTTTTTAAATAAGTTTCATATTTAGACAATGATAGAGGTTTCAAACAATTTAGATATTTTTTTAATGACATACACAATGTTAATTTACTTTTTGAACTTCTTTCATTTCAATAAATGTTTAATTTAATCAGTACTTTTTTCCAAACCAAAATCCATGATTGCAGAAACAAAAAAACAAGATAAATAAGATTTTTTTTGTCTTCATTTCACCCCCCATACAGCGTTAACGGTGGTGCTCAACAGGGAGTCTTCATCTTGTTGAATCTCTTTTAAGACATAAGTAATTTATGTACAGCCAAGTTTATTGCCACTTTAAACCTTGTCGTGGATTCACCGATACCATCAGTTCAGGGTGAGATATGAGGGCCACAACCTAACCTCACAGGACAAGTCAGGGTGTTTATTTGTGAGACAAATGATGTGAGCAAAAAGATGCAAGTGGTAGAGAGGGTAAAAGTAAAGGGACTGTGGGGATTGGAAAAAAAATTCCAAATGTAGAAATGAAAAGAACGGTTGAGTTGTAAAGCGTAAAGCTCATTGGTAGTGGCAGATTCAGTGCAGTCGTGGGAGGCTGGAGGGAGCAGCCACTTTAATTATGAAGTAATCTGAGGAAAAGGCGCATACATGTTATGCTGACATGCTTGCTGTCCAAACGTGCTCGCATTCAGTCTTCACATCTCGAACTAAAAGTTTAGGAAATGTTTGGCAGATTTCCAGAGTTAAAAACGCTGACTGACTTTCTGAAAGCTTATTGAATATCCACCATATTGCAGCTTTGTGTTGTTTACAGCAGGAGGATTACATAATGAACAGACGGAGATGGATGCAAAACAAGAATTTAATCATTTAAAAGTTTACTTTTTCTAATAGCTGGACTGAAGCTTTATGGATGTACGCAGGTTTTTAGATACTTTTCAATTTTGGATCAGTCTTTGTTCCATAAATGATGAGCTGGTTAATGAGCTAAGTTTGTTTTTAACCTACTATTAAAACTTCATTAACAGATTTTTTTATATGGTTTCCTCATTTTGTACAGATCGTGTTTTTTAGGTAAGAATTCAGTCAGTGAAACTAGAGGAGTAGACAGTCACTGAAGAGTCTAACATTATATACTTTGTTTTGTTCCATGAGTGTTGATCTGCAAAAGCTGAATGTGAACTTCTATGTTGTGGTTGTGTGAGCCCCTTTTTTTTTTTTTCTTTTGAGTTGGTTATTTCATGTCTCTGGTAGATGAAGTCTGGCAGCCTTCATTGAACACACTGCTCTGGATTTTTTTTTTTTTTTTTAAATTGTGACTAAATGTGAAGTAAGACATTTGAATTGCACTATAAAAGGAAGATATTTCTGCTCTTTTACCTGCTGCTAATGTGAGTCACCACCAACCCTTTTGCTGCTTACTGGGGGGAAATGGTAGTGGTTGCCTCATGTATGCTCTGAATGAGGGTTTGGATCAAATACAATCTGTTGGTTTCTCTTGGCTAGGATATTTATTATGAACTGGCTCCAACTGATGGGTCTGTAAATTATCTTGAGATGACACTGTTAGAAAGTGGCGCTATACAAATACAGCAGGTCTCCCTGGCCGGGAGTAGCAGTTCCTGTTGTCGTCTTTCTGTCCTCTTCCCCCCACACAGCAGAGGCAGATGGCTGCCTGTCCTTGAGCCGGGTTCTGCCAGAGGTTTCCTTCCTGTTAAAAGGGAGTTTTTTTCCTTCCCACTGTTGCCAGTGTGCTTGCTCAGGATGGGAGATTGAGTTGGACTCAACTCAATCTGTTGGTTTCCCTATATAGGCTGTTATGAATTGCCCTTCATTATGTTTTCTTCTGTCTGTAAAGCGTCTTGTTTTTTACGCTATATAAATAAAGTTGAATTGAATTGAAACAAAGCTAAATTTGTTACCAAGACACATTTGGGTCTGCAGGACCTGGGCTCAAAGTTCCAGTGTGGCATCAGAGGTGAACCAGTTCAGGTCCCTGAGCGAGGCCCTTAACCCCACAGCTGCTTCCTGGTCAGCAACACGACACTCTACTGCTCTATAGTAAAATCTGCCAAACATGGAAAAAATGCAGAGCCTAATCTCTTAATTAGGATGAATTGAGTAAAAATTAAATGAATTAATTTTCTTTACCGCTTAGTCCAGTTAGGGGTCAAAGGGAAGCTGAAGCCCATCCCAGCAATTAGCAGGTGAGTGGCATGGTCTCTCCTTGGACAGGTCACAAGTCCATTGCAGAGAGTGAAAAATGACCATTAATTTTTTAAATTTGCAAAACTGCTTCTGGTCTTATTTTTTTTTCTTTTTATAATTGGATTCATTTTTAAAAAAAAATATATGTAAATATGAACTTCTATTCAACATTTTTCTGTATTTTAGTCTGTTGTAAATAAACTGATGCATTATTTTATTTTGTGCATTTATGTAACTACATTTCCACCTCTCTGGGGGCATCCAGCTGTGTGAGTGTACTTATTAAATCCTGCAGCAGCTGATACGCCACAGGTCTTTGCCCTTTTGTTGGAGGAGGCTGTTGCTATAGCAATGACTCTAAAGTTAGCATCTGTGGCATCGCTTTGTCTGGTAGATAAGTGTGTGAGACCACAAGTGTTCAACCACATATGCAGCCAAATAAATGACCTGAACTCCTACAGAATCCAACAATCAAAATGTTAGAAAAATGAAGATGTTACTTTAGTCTCAGGCTTTTCTAACTTATGGTTACACTCTGTGTAAACAAGTGCCTGTTATGTAACAAGCACTTGTTTTCTGTTTGAACAGTCTTTCAGGTACTGTGGATGTCAGCTGCTCACTGCAAAAGGTGCATTTTGGTCTTTTTTTGCGTTTAGCTTTATGAAATGTGGTTGTGATGCACGAAATGTTATTTGCCTTTTGAATTAAGGTGGAACATGGTTTAGTCATTTTAATAGCAGTTAGCTTGCACCAAGATTTGTTTTTTTTTTTTCTTTTTTTTTTTTTTCTTGCCATTTCTATGTGATAAACAAGTGTTGCACCCAGTTGTGTACTACAAGTGTGCAATCTGCTTATGTGTTCAACTTATTATAATAATCATATTTAAAAGCCTCTTTCAGAGGAAAAAAAATCAAGAACAGCAGTAAAATACCAACATAAAAATGTGGGACAGTAATTACAGAGTATGCTCTCAATAGCTCCAGAAATGCACATAATTGTTGATACTGTTCCATGAAATGTGTCCAGAACAGTTTTGTATGCTCAGGAAGTTACATAATGCAGCCAAATTTTAAATAAAGCTAATTTCATTTACAGATTTTCTTATATCAATCGGCTAAGTCTGAAGATCATGACTGAAAAGGAGGCATAAACATTTCCAGGCCATCACTTTTATTCAAGCAAAGTGACAAAAGCATTGTCTGATATCACTGCCATCCAATCAAAGATGGGTGTGCGTAGGGAATCAGCTACACACACACACACGCGCGCGCAATATTTTTTACACTGTCCACAGCAAATGTCATTAGGCGTACCTGAGTAGATGACTATACTCTTCTGTACATGCATCTTGGTGCAATCTAGATGAAATAAATGGTTCAAGTATGTCAGCAGCTCAACTCAGCTGTGTTAGTGGTTGCATTTAGTAACCAGTCATTGAAAAACCAAACAAGTGGACTTTAATGTGATGAATACAGTTGTGAGCTTGGTGATTCCAGTTGTCTTTGTGACAAGCAGAGAGGGTGTACAGATGCTATCTTCATGTAAAACTCCAAAGGTGATACTGTTGGAAATGTACTCAAAATACAAGGTGTCATTGGACCAGCTTGGTCAGCGCAGCATCTTGTCAGAGACATCCAGTTCCATCTGCTTAAAGCTTTTCGAGACATTTGTTTTCCACAAAGAAGATGAGCTAAACAACTCCAAACTCCACATGAACTGTACTTAAACACTTTTCTGGTCTCTTTGACCACTAACAAAAAAGTTTAGCTTGGTTGTGAATTAATGTGATAAATAAAGTCCCGTTATTTAGCATCACTTGTGAGGAAAATACTGACCACAGAATTTTGGAACCAAGTCTGATTAGAGGATGATGTTGAGCCACAAACGTCAAAGAAGCAGAGCTGTGTTAGATGCTTCATTCTCCAAACTCAGCCAGTTGAAACGGCTTGAAATGGATTGGACCACAGAGTGATGCAACCAGTTGGCAGGCACTTAGCTCAACAAGAAACTCTTATGTTTACCATGAAAGCTCCAGAGAATGACAGCATGTTTCATACTTGTGGAAGTATGAACAATTAGAAATAATTATACCCTGTATGATTCAATTTAAACATAGCTGTTGGCATGATGACCTCAGCTGGAGCCTTAATGAATGTAGTTTGCATGTTTTCTCCATACATGCATGGGTTTTCCTTTTGGTAGGCTGGTCTGTCTTACCCCTACAGACCAAAAACTTGCATGTTATATTGATTAGTGGTTCCTAATTGGCCCCTGGGGTGAGTGTGGGCGTGCTTGTTAGTTGCCTCTGTCTTGGCCCTACGATGGAATTAGTAACCTGTTCATCACAAGGTGTATTCTGCCTCTTGAAGGCAGATGGAGTAGATTCCAGAAACTCTGAATTGGATAAAGTGGTGGAAAATGGTTATGCAACATCAACAATACATCTGAGTGAGAGGAAATGGAGGACTAAAATATTTAATCTAGTCACCATTGAATTGAATGTCTCCATGCACCAGTAGGTATAAAATAGCCTACACTCTGGATGTTGTGCTGGTGGCATAGATTCACCAAAGGTTTGGAAAGACTTGAGATTTTGTTCGATATTAAAATGGTAGTATCACACAATTGCTGAAAATTTCTTATCTGTACATCCGTGAGAATCTTCCTGTCAAACCACATCCCAAAGGTGTTTTACTGAATTGAGATCTGGTGGTGATCTTAGGTTTGTCACGTGGTGCATTTTCCTTCATGAAGTAGCCATCAGTAGTTGCTATGTGTAATCACAAAGGCATGGACATGGTCAGCAACCAAACTTGGGTAGATTTTGGTGTTTCAACAACGCTTAGTTGGTACTGAGGGATCCATGACATATGAAAGATATATCCCCCATACCAGGGATCACCAACTCCAGATCTCTTGGGGCCAGTTTCCTGCAGGTTTTATATTGTTCCCTGTTCCAATACTTCTGAGATGAACACGTCAGTAAGAGGCTTGCACAGAATTCAACAAGCTGTTAGAGTTTCACTGTAGCAGGGAAATATCTAAAACCTGAAGAAAGTTGTTCAAAGAAGTCTGGAGTTGATGATCACAATCATACACCATTGCACCATCTGCAGCCTGAACCACTGATACTGAAGACTGCATGAATTCACGCTTTCAAGTGGTTTCCACCAAATTCTGAGTCTTTGTGAAGCTGAAATGGAAACTCATAAGACCAGGAGATGTTCCATCTTTTGTCTTATTAAATGGGTCAGCTGTAGCTCAGGAGGAAGATCATACAACTGGAAAGTTTGGAGGTCGACTCCAGATTTCCCCTAACTATGTGCCAAAGTGTCCTTGGGCAAGACACTGAACCTCAAGTTGCCCCCCGATGTGCCTATCGGGTGTGAGTGGTCAGTGACCAGAAAAGCGTTATAGGTACAAGTCGATTTAATTTGATGAGTCTGTGTGAATTGTAGCCTCAGTTCCAGATCTTGGCAGACAATTAATGTAGTCTGCTGCTGCTGTAGTTCATCTGCTTCAACTTTGGATGTGTTTTATATTCCCATATAGCATTCTGAATACCTTTTTTAGTGAGAACCAATGGTTTTTGGAGTTACTTTTTACCTTTTAAGTTACCTTTAGTCTCCAGTCAGTTGACCTGTTCTCTTCTGACATCAACAAGGTGTTTTGCTGCAGACAGTTGCTGCTCACTGGATATTTCCTCTTTTAGAAGATTTTCTGTCAAGGATGAGAATCCCAGTAGATCAGACCAGCGCATCTGGCACCAATAATCATATCACATTCAGACACCTAAATCCTCCGTCTTCCCCGTTTTAATGATTGTTTTGATCTTCAGCAATGGATGGACTTGACCATCTCCATGTGCCTCAATGCATTGAGTTGTAGACAAGTCATTTGCTGATAAGCTTTGAGTTAATGGGCAAATGGGCATCTGTACTTGAAGTGTCTGAATGTATAATGATGTAATCACACTAAAAGCTGTGACTGTATAATCATGTTTTTGTATGATGATGCTGCAAGCCAAAGTCTCCTACTGCATGTTGCCAATACTTCCATGTCACAGCTGTGTGGGCATGCTTATCAGGAATTATTATAACCATGTGCATGTGTGTGCACATCACACTTGCACTCAGAGAATTGCTGCTTGTGTGTCTGTGTGTGTGTGCCACTAATTGTGCATGAATGTCATGAAAAATAGAGAAGGCTAAAGTAGGTCAGAGGTTCACAGCACAACGGGAGATGGTAGATTCAAAGAGATGCAGATCGGCTCTTCTCCTCCCTTCATCTTTTGTCATCTCATCATAGTTATTTGCCTTCCTTACAGTCTTACACAAAACATTATTTTTTTTGTTCAAAAAGATAAGACATGAGTGGACTCATAAAATAACACTGCAGTGATGAGACATTTATTTTCACAATCTTGCTGATTCTAAGATTCACTCTATGCGCTTTGCATTCATTTAGTTGATGCACTCATTATAATTTAAATATTCTTGCTGGAGATGCCAAAGTCTGTTGCTTTGTGCAGATTTACTTTATGAACAAGCCAGATTGAAGAAGCAGGTTTTGTGTAAATCAGTAACGAAGTGACTTGCATGTGGGTTAAAAATAATCATAAAAGAATGAAGTGGCAGGACTATATAAACATAAATTAACAGCAATATCTACCAACCTTTGTTTTTGCCTGTTAAATCACAAAAATACAACTCCTTACATTTTGAAATCCACTTCCATGAGAGTCCTGACTAAGATGGCTCAATCAGAATTCAATGCACAGAAGAGCATTATTCATACAATGCATATTCATTCTATGAAGATAAGCAAAGAAGAAACAATATGCATTACAGACCTAGAGAAAGTAAAAATATTAGAATTATTCATCAGGCATTGCAAGAGAAAACATTAGTTTTCACATTTGCATTAGGTTTTCTTACCTCCATATGTTTATGCATGTTTATTACTGAGTATTTCCAACTTTTCCTATCAACATATATCATGATTAAGCCAAACACTAACAGAGAAACACCATAAAATGACTACTTTTTGTCCTCCTGTAGAACTTAGAGGTGATTACAAGGATGAGACCTTTTTGATCCGTTCTTGAGATTAAAATCGAGCAAGACAATCAAGCAAAAAAAAAAAAAAGTTAAATAACAAAAAACACTTGAAGCTTTTGGATTTGCAACTAAAACAGCCACTTTGCCACCTACAAGAAATATAATATGGACTCCTAAAATACAACAAAGAAAAGGGACCTTAAAGTTTTTCCTTTGTGCAACCCACCAGGCACTTCACAAACACGTATAGGGAGTACTATGAGCCGCGTTTCTTTGTGGAAATTCTTATGTCAGATGCTCCACAGGGTGCAATAATGCAGTGTTTTTCCACATAGAAACATTTTAATGAGCAGCAGCACACCTCCTGTAAATTATGTGCCATATTATACCTCCAGCGCAGTTAGTACGCAAATTATATAAATATCTTTTGAAGTAGGTTAGATGCCAGCTCTGCTCTATATCTTGCTGTTGCATTGAAATAAATTTCTCCCTGAGGATTGTTTGTTTATGCTTTAAGACTTTTGAGGAAAGCTTGTAATTAAAAAAGTGCCACCTGACATTAACATAGAATACTGTGATTAATGTGGGACGTGTATTTATATATTCCGAATGGTGATTTCCATTTAGTTTGTTTGGCACAATCAGCCAGACAAGCTGATCCCACTGGAATATCAATCTGTCTCTACATGAATATATAAATAAAAGGTTATTTCTCTAGCAAAGGTAACTTAGTGCTCTACAGTAAAGCAACCATAACCCCATTATTAAGAGGGACAAATAACTGACTAAACGCCAAATTTACTTTTGTGCCAAGATTTTTAGATAATGTAGGTTGTGAAATAACCGAGATTTATATTAAGTCAGACTGTGGTGTAATCGATCCAGAAGGCTTATTGAGGCTCTGAATGATAACTTACTGCATTCACACTCAATGGTTCACTGTCAATATGAGAGATATAAACTGCATCTATTGCACTGGTTTCAGTGTAACTTATAAAATTATGTTATGTTGTCTTTCAGATCCACTGATGAAAAAAATAAATGCTAGTGAGATACGAATAGTCATATAGAAAGCACATATAGAGGCTTTTCCTGGTTGCAAATTAAGGGAAAAAAACTTTATTTTTTTTTAAAAACCTTTGCAAAATTATTTTAACTTTTATCTACTTTTAGGAGCTAAAAAGACTGCTCTTTAAAGAACATTTCCACACAGATTTGTCCAGTTATGTGCCACAATTCAGCACTGAAAGTTGTATCCAAGATTATATCGTGGGATAAATTGTTTCTCAAAATTTAACAAAGGGACTTTTGCAAGGAGAGAAGAGGACAAAATTTTAAAAAAGTCAATGCCTCTACATGGCAGAACCTGTCTGTTTTCACATTGTTCTGATTTCTAATGTAAAATGAAATGCTCTGCAAAGCAATGACAGCGCTCACCTTTTTGTCTTCTTGGCAAAGCAGAGGAGGTGAAGTAGGGAAGTAGGCTCGATTACCTGCTCAAGAGCTTGCAGAGCAAGCCATGCTAACGAGGAGGGGAGGAATGAAATGTTAAAGTATTCTGCAATGCCGTATTTATGAAACCATGTAGAAAAAGAAAAGGAAAAAAATATACATCTAAAAATAGCATAATGAGAATATTTACTCCTCATGCCCTTTCTATAGGTTGTATATAAATATTCTTGACCTTTTGTAGGCTAGAACCACCTTGATGGGTTGTTCCAACTATTACTTACAGAAGGAGGTGCGCTTGGTTGCGCTTTGGCATTGGGTGGTGTCTGTGTCAAAATTGTTATTAAACTTAGCCAAATGTGGTTTGAAAAAAAAAACAAATCAGTGGGGTATCATTAAGCTTTATTATAAATATTGCATGTATCAGAAAACGGCGAGAAGAAGGAACAAGTGACGATGGACGTAATAAGAGGTTTTCATATTTTAGTAAGCATGTCATAATTCATTATCAGCAGGGAGTGTGTGTGTGTGGGGGTGGGGGGGGGGGGGGGACTATATGTTTTGGGGGTTGCACAACAGTGACTGGCCTTAATCTCTGTGTTGATGAGCACTTATGAACACACATCTACTTATTATTACTGAAGCGGCTGGCCTGAACTGTCACAACATCAGCACATGACCCCGACTAGGATTGGATCATTGCAAAAGGAATTAACCCCAACATGTAAAATGGTACAATTCCAGACAATAAAGATGTTTGCATATGCTGTGTGTGTGTGTGTGTGTGTGTGTGTGTGTGTGTGTGTGTGTGTGTGTGTGTGTGTGTGTGTTGGGGGTGAACAATGAATATTGAGGTCAGCTTGTTTTAATAGAAGACAAGCCTCATTATTGATTCACATCAACCACTTTGTTGCTTGTTAGCAGCTTTTTAACTGTGTCTAAAACCAGCTTCTTCACATAGCTGCATTGTTGCAACCAATTTTGCAAAAGCACAAGAAGTCATTTAACCAGAAAAGTAGTCAAATATTTTGGGTGGCCAACTGGTTAAGCCTTATCTTAGTATGTCAGGAGACCAAACTGTTGAAAGTTTATCCACTTCAAATATTTTGATAAGAAAGGAAAAAAGTTAGCTTAAAGGTGAAGTGTGTAGGAATGATTGACATCTAGTGGTAAAAATGTGTGTAGAAATTATTTCAACTGCATAACACAGCTGCAAATGGATGGTGGCCATCAGTGGCCAAAATTCCTCCAGACATGAACATGTTTTCATCTTCAGGTGGATTCAGTGGCTTCAGGTGCAGCGATGGCAGCACTCCTGGTCCTATGTGTGCACATGCAGAGCTCTAAATGTACACCTGCCAACCTGCCAAATGCTGGTTAAAATTCAACTGGGCGTGTATAAATGTAAACTAGAGCTAACTGTGGTGGGGAGAGCCGAAAGCTTCAGTTGCTCCAGCAAAGGAGACAGGATTTTAGTTTGATTGAACACCATATGGATGATATTGTGTAAAAGATGGAATGGAATTAAATGATAAAGTTATGAATGGAAACATAGTGCATATAAAAGATGGACAGAGCCTCCGTGACATCACCTATTGATTTCTGAAAAGCTAACATGCAGATAATTGGGCGGTTCCCACCATCACCATCTTGGCAGCGTCACTTGTGCTGTTGCTCCCAAAAAAATACAGAAATGGGCAGAGTTAGATCTGAGAGGGGGGCTGTAAGTGTGGGGGTGGATATTGATGTCTATGAAACTCCAACCTGCCTGTAGCTAAGAGCTAACTGAGCTAAACCAGAGTTACCAGAAGCTAGCCAGCGAATGAAGATAGGGACATGCCCCCAATATGCCAAGAGTTTTAGATTAAATTATTTCTAAATTAGTCTATTAAAAAATTAATCACTCCACCCACAGTTGTCATGAAGGTACACCTGATCTATTAGACCCAAAATGTTTTTTTTGTACCACGCACATGTTTATTTCTGCGGTGAAGTTGGTCTTTTTAACATGGAACTCTATGGGAATTTGTTTTCGCTGGAAGTTACCATTTGCACTGAAACATAATGTATTCTGGTTGACATGGTTCTTCATGCCTGCTTTCCTATTCTGGGTTAGCTTTAGGTTTAAGTGCATATGAAAGACATTTTTAGGTCCAATGAAAACACAGCATGCTTGTTCATGCATCAGTTCCACTTTGTCTACTATGTCCCTCATGTTGATGATGCTTCCTGTAGAAGAAAGCTCTCCATCCTTCTGAAATCATGACAAATTACTTGGAAATGATGATAGATGCAAAGTTAATAGAGGTACCAAAAATGATAAATGAGAGAGAATAATCCCTAAGGGTCAGCTTTCATGTGCAGTATAACTAGCGATGAAGTGACAGAGTTCCATGAAAAGCTTTATTAAGTTCCACATACTTATTCTCTTCTTTCTGAATCCCAAAAAGAGCACTGAATGTAGTGACATATAAAAAGATAAGATGTGGAGTGTGATAGGTGAGTCAGCTTTGGCACAAAGTGCAACACAATGAGAAAAATGTTGAAGAGGCAAATATGTGATTTTTGCTACATTTGAAAGGCACCCACATGTATTCAAGGGCAGAAGACTCAAATAAAATGGGTCAAAGAAAAGGTCCATAATGAATTACATCTCCTCGCTACTGTGTCCTGTGTTGCTGTGAGCTCATGTTGGCACACAGTGGAACATTATCAGTCTGGTAAAATCAAATGAAAGCTGAAATGAACCTGAAGCTGACTTGTACGAGTTTTATTAAATCCAAAATGATTACACTGATAAGTGTTTAAAAAAATTTAAAGAAAATTACACAAAAGAGGTCTTTTGGCTGAATTTTTGGGGAAAAATGTGTTTTCTGGTTACATATAATATCCCCAAAAGCTGAAAGCGCACAAATTCAATTTTACTTAAATGGAAACCACCAAAATGTCCTCTTGACCTACTTTTCACAATTCACTGAACACATTTTCTATTTCGCTAAACATTTCATTAAAACAAGCAAACAAATCTGACTCTGCTGCTTCCTCATGCACAGAGAGAAGCAACCAGCTGCAGCTGCTAACATGTGTACATACGTTACCCACATATACATTCTCTTTCTCTCTCTCTCTCACACACACACCGCTCTCTTTTCCTTTATGCTTTTATTTGTGTGGAAGAATGCCCACGACCCCCACCTCGATTACCCCTGGGGCTCTTGGGCATTCATCACCATGTGCATCCCCCAATTTACCCCTACACCATCAACCCCCCCTTCACCCAGACACCCTCTACAACTTCCCTCCACCTACCCCTCCCCTTTTTTTCTTCCTTGTGTCACAATGTCAAACAAAGCCGGTTGTTTTGACGGCATTAGCCGTCACAATTTTTTTATTTTTATCATTATTATATGATCTAAATCTGCTTCGTCCTCCTGACTGATGGAGGGATGAGGAGAAGTGTCTTTTTTTTTTTTTTTTTTTTTTAAAGCAAGTGTGCTCTCTTTCAGTTGAGTTATGGATGAGCAAAACCTTTTGGGAGAAGGAGGTATAGAGGTGGGGAGGGAGGAGGAAAAGGTCAAAAGGGTTCAGGAAGGAAAGAGGAGAAGGAAGAGAATGGAGGAAAAGTGTTAAGAATGGTAAAAGATTGTCAGTTTGAAAGAAGGATGAGGAGGAGAGACAAATCAGAGAATATCATTCAGGGACAGAAGAAAGAAGAGATTCTGGGAAGAAAAGGTTGGAAAATAGTTGTGCTGGAAGAGTTCAAGATGTTTGGGATTGGATGACATTCTTTTAAGAAAAAATAACAATAATGGAGAAAATAGGAGAAAACGTGGGCGTGAAACAGTCGAAAATAAGAGGCTGAAAATGGAGAAAATGTAAAAATTAAAGGCATGATCGAGATATATAAGAAGAATTTAAGCGTTAATGTGAAGAAGAGAGGAAAAGGAAAGTGATGAAAAGCTGAAGGGATTATAAAGGACTGAAATGGGACAATGGAAAAAAAAAAGTAGATCAAAAGTCTTGTGAAGAGCAAAGAAAAGTATAATTATGTATTCTGATAGAAGGAAAAAGGGGGGGGTAAAATTTGGGGAAAAGGGAAGGATGGAGAGGAAGAGGAGGACTCGGAGGAGGAGGGAAGCGTCTTGGGAAAACGAGGGAGGGAGGACTCGGAGGAGGGATGAGGGATGGGGAGGGGGGCGTGGGGGCACATCAACAGTCCTTTTCTCCTCCTCAGATGATGAGAAGGCTGCCGAGCGCGCTGTGCACCGCCGTGCGTTTGTCTCCCTCTCAGCCACAAAGTGCCCGAAGCACCGACCCGTTCCAGGCTCAACCCGGCCAGCCCGCGCAACGGCGTGCGTCTGCACCCCCAAAAGTCCTCCCCGCCTCCACCAGCTCCCCACCCTCGCTTCCCTTCGCCGTCTCCCATCGCAGATTTGTGGTAATGGATCCGTAACCCGCCTCTGTGTGCTCAACTGCGCGGAGTGAAGCAGCGGCGGAGACGCAAAGACCAAGCGGCTATGGAGGAGAAGCGTGGGGAGGCTGGAGTCTAGACTGCCCGCAAATCATCACACCCACCCGTCGGGAATACTTTCAGCAACATTTCTGAACTCTTATTAATATCATTAGTAGGAAGAGGATTTTATCCCCCCCACCCCCCAGTCAGATCGTCTTAGAGTAACATTGCCCAGCAAGGATGCAGAGGAAGGAGGCGAGCGTTTGCGCTGGATGCTGGAGACTTCTGCTGCTGTGGTGCGTCCTGGCTCTGCACTTAGTCCCGCTGTCAGTTCACGGTAAGAAACTGCTCCTCACCGTGCACTTCAATCATGCACGAACATCCACTTTAATTGCTTAATTTTTTACTGCTGCAGCACATCCCCTCAGTGGATTCGGAATACCTTAACACACTCCCACAGAGCAGCCAGAAAGGAGGTCAGTGAGGCTCAGATTGTAGGTTAGGAAGCACTTCACGCTCAACAAATATTAATGAACCCCTGACTGCAAAATTGATTGAATTTCCTAACAGTGCAAATTGATAATGAATGTCATATGATAGAACCTGTCAAGAAATATGGATTAAGTACCTTTTTTTTTTTACATGTGCAAATATTGTCCTGATGTAATTCACTATGAAATTTAACATTCCTAAGGAATCTTGTATTGACCCACATGTGGCACAAATTGAACGATTAAGTCACTGAAGACTCATCTTTGAACACTTGTTCCCAGTAGAGGTGTTATGGAGATGCCACGGGGAACAAAATGGCATGAGCCAAAATTAGGTCAGGGTAAAGACGCAAGTAGACAATATAATTCTTTATGAACACAATAGGAACCAGAGGCAATAACAGGATCTGTGTAAACCCACTGCACGTGTTGGAGACGCAACAAGACATGGTGAAAAGACATCTTTTTTTATATTGTTAATAAGCCACATGGTCAGTCTGCTAAGAATTGATATGTTGGGCAAATAATTGAAATATCTTTTAAAAATAAATACACAGTAAAGTCACCATCAAGTCAACGTTGAATAAGACGGGCAGTGTAAATCAATGTATAGCATTTGGGGGGGTTAAATACTGTTAAACTAACACATCTTGAAGGAATACCAATGGGAAGCCTTTGAGAATGTGACCATAGTAAAAAATCAGGTCATTGTATCAACATTTAGAGCTCCGCAGATATTCCACTGCAGGAATATCATTGGACAACTGTAGATTTGTGACGGTGACGGCGTCCAGTATGCAGTCAACCAGATCCCTGGAGGCGCACTGGGATCCCTGGAGGTGCACAGACACTATTGTCGCACAAAGGCAAGGATTAGAGCTGGGCAAAGATTTGAGCTGGGGGGGGCTGTTGATGAATAATTCATGAAGGAATCGAAAAGGACATTCTCATACACGGAGGGGGGGGGGGGGGGCCCGAGAAACAACAGAATAAATGTACAAGAAAAAAAGAGAGGGGGAAAAAAAAAGCTTTTCTTAAATCTGTCTTTTTAGTCTTTGTCTGAAATTCATTGTCCTCATCGACTACGTTGCTGTCAGATTAATGATGCAGGAGTGTGCATGAAATGAACTCAGTCTGCTGGTATAATCTAATATAATCTGGCTGATTCTTTTCAGAGCCCCGTCTGAAATTCATGGGGCAATGGTTGTATTTTTAGAATACAATCATTATTAAAAACTGATCCTTGAGACCTGAAGATCAGTTTTTTTTTCTGTCAGACAAACAGCTGGTCAAAATCTTCTGATTTAACACCAGATTATGCCACTGCATTCACCAAACCTTATTCCAGTTTTCCCCTCAAACATGATGGAAATGATGGTTTTTATTTTTTAAAAGGCAGGTGCATGGCTTTCTCATTGACTTGAGCACAAAGTGGAGTTTTTAGAGCTGCTTAAAATGCGAGAGGTCGTCAAGGTTTCATGACTATTTCGCACTTTTTCACAAAGCACATCCAGAGTGACCCATAAAGCAGGTTTCCCACTGAAATGCAAGCTGCAATTGTTCTGTTGCACTGATGGAAAAATACAGAATTTATTTTCATCAGCACATATACAAAGTTTTCTTTTCTCCTGCCTCGTGTTTTATTTGTTTCATGGATAGACATTAACATCACAGATTTACTGTGGAACTGAGGGTTTAACTTGTCATGAAGCCATATTCAAAAGTTTTTTTTTTGTCTTTGTGTGTCATTTTAATCATGTTGTCACATGCAATAATACTGTGACTTTAACTGTAATCCAGGCCTTCACAATAAAGGTCCATATGTGAAGGTGAAGAGACGTATTGATGTGTCATTTAGAAAGAATCAAGTCATATTAGAGGATCAAACCTTGCTTTCCTCTGTGGTGTAAAGAAATCCACCTGCCGGTGCTTTTAGAGCTCACAACAAAGCTTGTAATTAACATAATGTGATGCAAATATTTCTTGGATGGGCACAGTAGGTGTCTGGTTTGTGGCTTTGATGGTTTCTCAGCACCATAAAGAAATTCCTCAAAACGTGCTGCAGTTTCGTTAAATATTTGTTCACTAGCTTGAGACAGTTGCAGTCAGTTCCATCATTTCAGGGCGACAGCAGGAATAGCCTGGTCCTTTTTCAACATCCAGCCTTGACTTCTGAACAGCTGAAAGCAAATTATCAGATCTGAGTGATCTAGGTATGATTATAAGACAATTTAAAAAGATATCTTAAACTGTTTTACAAGTCAATCAGAAATTTTTACAGTTAATTCCTGAATTAATCATCAGTGGACAACAGCTAACAATTACACACCACTCAGCAGCTCGGTGTATCTGGAGAGAAGAGATGCACTTGGAGATCATAAAGACATTTTAGATGGAAATTTCTGCATGTAAAATAACATAAGATACCTTCATATAACCATTTGTCTTCTTTTAACTGTTATAGGGGTGAGGGTGGTTGTGGGTGGGCGTAAGGGCACTGTGGATGCATGTGTGTGTGTTTTATCTATTTGATGTAAAGTACTTTGTTTTTTTTGTTTTTTTTTTAAGCACAAAAAGTGCTATAGAAATAGTCTGATTTGATTTGAATTGCATGACAATAATAGTAATAATATGGCATATAAAAATTTTATTTTAGCATAAAATTTTTTTCCCCACTTGTCTTTGTCTTTGCTGCAGCAGGGATTTGCTGTCAGTTCAAGCTCAGGTGTGTGTACAGTAGAACAGAAAGAGGTTGGCAGATCTGGTGCAGACCACAACCTCAGGCTAACCCTTCATCTCCCTCCCATCAGCACATATACACCTTCTCGCTTCACCGGTGAAGTGTGGCGGCGGCAGCTTGCCCCACATCTGTGAATGATGCTCGGACGCCCAAATCTAACAACCCTGAACTGACAGCCTCCAGCCACAATGCATTCGCTCATTTCAATTGTTTTTCCACCGGTGGCCATTTGGAGTCCCCCTTCCGGTGTGTGTTTAGTACTGATGTCACACAACCGTCCCTTGTTTTCTCCCCTCCCCCACAAAGGGTTGAGATGATGGATGGTGTGGGGTAATGGTGCCCTGTCCTCATTTTTGCACTAAAACCCGTGGACTTAAACCTTCTCCCTCTCCGTGTGTCTTCTCTTCTGGCCTGCTGACACATATCTGCTACTTGACATATTCACTTTGATGCACAGCTGGTTAATCTTTAAGCCAAATCCTCCCGCCATGACTCCACTAACCCAGTCCAGTTTTTTTTTTTTTTTTTTTTTTTTTTTTTTTTTTTTAAATGGCGAAACAACAATCATAAAAAAAATTCACTCAGACTTCATCCACCTCCTATTGGTCTCCATGGAAACCCCACACATCCACCAATGCTGGCCAGCAGCACAGTGTCTTCATGTCGCCACTATAATGTGTTCACAGTATGGAATGAATTAAGCTCCAAATCTTGGTTGGATTTTGGCACATGATCATGTTTTTTGCCAAGAAGGATTCCTCTCCACTCATTAGCCACTGATGGGTGTGTGTGAAATCAATTGGTATGTGTGTGTGTGTGTCGTTGACAGTGGGTGTAGTCCATCACTCCCAGCTCTAATTTGATGATGATGTCATTACTCGTTCTGGTGTATTCATTATTTCTGCACAATGATTCAATATTCTCCACTGTGTGTTTGGTTTCCAGCAGATAAGCGCTGTCTGTGCCGACATCGCTGCCTCACATCGATGTGCAACATCGTATCTTACTTCTTTACCACATGTCAGATCTCATCCTGGTGCCTCTCACGTTAAGTTTAAACCCTGCTTCTAAACCTAAACAGAAAGGAGAAACATTAATGTTTGGTTGACACATTTTTACCTCTTTCTTTGGCATTTTAAGCTTTTGACTTCACAAACCGAGTCATGAAGAGCAGCCAGGATGGACAGATAATTGTTTCAGATTGATGCACTTTTTCATGACAGAAACAGTTTCCTGTGATCAGAATAAAGTTAGTTGATATTTCACATATCCTGTACTTGCTTTAATAAACCTTATTGCATCTTGTGTTTCTGTGAAGCCGGATGTCAGAAACTAACAGAATTGTAACGTAACTGCGTTTTGCATGAAGGATTTAAAGCATGTTAAGAAAAAAAAAAGCTGCAACATGTCACTGGATGACAAATGAACATATTCAAGACATCAACTTGTGTTTGAATTTTGCCCTGTGCCAGACGCACGTACTCTTTTGAAGGTGCATTGCATCCTAATGCAGCCAAACTGCCAGCAAAGCTGCTTCATTCACATATTTTTTTTTTATTTTCTCCAGGAAGGAAGTCTGTTAAACTGATCTTAAGAGTCAAATTAAAACTGTGTTAACTTGTGGTCAATATCAGAGCAATTTGAGACTGCTGCTCTGCTATAATTAAATCCAGATTTTTACACACAGTATAAACCGACATACCATTTAAGTTAAAGAACATCTATGCAGTGCTTTTGAGTATAGTTAGTTATGATGATAGTACACCACCATGACAACGCTGCACACTTGTTGCTGCTGTTTGCAGCTGATTGAGCAGAGTGGAATCAGAGAGAAGTGCTCTTTCCAATTTAAAAGCATGCAAAGGTTGCTTGATTAATAGCTAAGGGGGTCTAATAATTAGCTAATTATAGCATCAAGTCCATCAAGTTAGCAACACTGTGTGAAGCCGCACACTGTGTGATATAATCAATTTGCCAAAGTTTTATTCTTTTCATCACAACAGGAATTAAAATCGCATATTTACTAAGACGACAGACCAAGGACATTGGTTTAGTTAATGTATGCAATGCAACAGGTTTAACATAGTCTCTCTTAGCACGCAGCAAGACAGGTAGAGCTGGGACAGTAGCAAGGCTGGAGAAAGTAAACCTTCTGGTGCGTCAGAAGTCACAGAAATATGCAGTTAATCTCAAAACTAACATGCAAAGCGGAACAAAATAATCACAAGAAATTAGGAGGAAACAAGAAAATACAGCCAGAGGACTGTCTCTGCACGTAGGAAGAGATGATTGAGGTCATATAAATACATTTAAACTCTCCATGCTTTTTATATTGATTGTGGGAATGCGTGCTTCTTTAAAGTCATGATACATATTTCCATATATGTAGATAAAAGTGTAAATTTGAGGGAATATGTGGTCTGATTTTAAGCAGTGTTCATGCAAAGATACAAACTATTGATGGGAAAAGTTTATAAGGCGTCAGGGTGTATTATTCACAGCAGCGCTTACTGTGGAAACTTGACAGCTCTTGTTCAGAAACACTGACAATGACTTTGACCAACTGTGACACTTTGTCTCCAACAATTAAACATGTGATGCGAAAAACATTGAAGCATTTTTAGTTCTTTTAACAAAGGAGGATGAGTTTGCATCAATGTTTAGTGTAATAATGCAATACCGTTGATCTGCAAACTCCTTGCCTATTGATCTCACATAAAACAATAACCTGAATTATTTCTGCACTGAAGCATACAGCAAGATTAGCTGTTTGTCATATGCATATTTAAAAGTGATCCAAAATAATAACTTTTTAGCTATTTGTGCATTGAATAAACAAACAACCCCCACTTAAGTTAAGAGTACACACTTGTGTAATTTGCTATATATTATTAGTGTACCTTCCTTTAAACAGTAAGTCAAGCAACAAGACTAAACAGTTCACCCAATACATGATCAGAAATTAAAATATTTGGTCCCATTCCAGGAATATACACCACAAATGTGGATGCATTTCTTCCTGCTCTGAGGAACGAGGATGGACAGAACTAACTTTTAAAGTATGAAACTTGGAATTGAGGTTTTAAAGGAGATTTTCTAATATGAGAAGCATTATTAAAAACTTTAGTGATCCTAATCTCATTTGTAATATCCTCCCACTGCAGGCCCACATTAGCATACATAGGTGGCTTCAGGCTTGACCTGACCAGCTGCTGCTGTCATGAAGCTGCACAGTGAATCTATGGACATTTGTTTGTCCTCATACAGGACAGTAGCAACTCTGCTTATTGTTTTACATTACTGTTACATAAAAGAGAGGTTTTGCTTAAAGGCAACCAGTAGTCCATTAAGTTGTTACAGAGATCTTCAGACACTGCCTGAGATAATATAGCCTTAATATCTAATTAGAATATTTTAATACGTGGAGTTACAGATTAAGTTGATTTAACTGTTTATTGCTGCATAGGCTTTTACTGCATATGCACTGTATGGCTTTTAACCCACCTGAGAGGTGATCTTATTTGTTCTATTTGCTTTTGTTTGTATTGAGTGTTGTATTTCATTTTCTTTTATTTTATGACAATATATTGATTTTATCTGTTTTATGCATTTTTTGCTGATATTTGATATAATGTACAGCACTTTGTAGCTGTTGTTAAAAGGGCTGTATAAATAAACTGATTTGATTTATATGCAAGCAATCTAAAGCTGGAGTTATTTTCAGAGGCCTGGTGCATTCTTTTTAATCTGGTGCAATGAATTGAGGTAAACAAAGTTGTGTTACATTTGGACTGCGACGTGTTAGACCAGGGCTGCTCGAGTGCCACAATCTTGCAGGTTTTGCATGTATCCCGGTTCCAACACACCTGTCCCAAGCTAATCACTCCATTGTGCAGAGCTTCATTGGCTGTTGGATGTATTTATTGGAGGCTAGGTGTGTTTGGAACAGGGATACATTAAAAACCTGCAGGACAGTGGCCCTCAAGGACCAACTTTAGGCACCGCTGTGGTCAGACCATCCGGCAGCTAAGAACAGTCAGAGAAATTTTCAATATCTTAAGCAGTTTCAGATAGTTTGAAAAGCTGGAAAGGGACTCATTTAACACGTTTTACAGGCCGCCCTGCACATTTTCTCCTAATGTAAATGTCTTCCACATTGGAGCTGCATTGGGCCACCTGTTCTTTTAAAATATTTATTCCCAGTGCAGTCTGATTTGAATGAACCTCCTACCTGTACAGAAGGAGACATTTGTCCCTCAGCATTACTCATCTCACTATGTTTTAAACATGAGATCCAGTTAAAACCCTCACACTGAGTGAGCAGATGCTGCAGAATCATCCACCTACACTGATTGTTCCTTGTTCTGCACCTGTAAATTACCACCCACACCTGACCACCAATTCCAGCTAAATGTGTTCATTGATGGCAGTTTACGTAATCTTGACCAGTAAAGGGACTAGTTTATTGCACAAAAAAGACACAGGTTTGGAGACACCATACGGCATCTTCGTGTGTGACTGGTTTCATACGTGACCAGTGATCGATGATGTTCTTTTAGTCACTACTCACACAGTCTGAACTATTAAATCAAAACTCTTGTATTTCTTTTAAAACTTAAAACGTGTGACCAACTTTTTGAATAGGTGTCCTTCGGCACCTTTGCTCATCCTCTATGCTATCATCCTTGTCACTGTGCAGGTGCTTTTTGTTACCTCTCTGACTCACAGGTACGACAAGTGCTTACGCAGGTTGTCCTTGGCAGTGGTCTCCCGGAAGTTGTTTTTTTTTTTTTTTAAATAGTGTTAGGAGAAGGTCATAAAACAACCCTGACAAACTTTCATGAGAGCATTGTGGTGTTCATATCCGTCCTGACTCAAAGAGGATGCAGTATGTGGGCTTTTTAGCAATGCTGAGCTGGCATGTTCCCAAACTCTGGGTGCCCTTGAACAGAAATTTACATGTTTCTGTGCTTCTGTAGGCAAAAAGTGTTTGTGCATGTGAGAAAAAAAAAGAAAATATATTAGTAAGAGGAAAAAAAAACACATCTTTTTGACTCTGTATGTATGGTAGCACCTGGCTTTGCCAGTGTCTGCTTCACAACGGCCGCTTCTACTGCCTATATGCCTTCAAATGCTGGTTTTAAATGAGTTACGTAGGTGCTAGACTTCCTGTGTGTGTTTGTGTGTCAGTGTGTCCTTGGTGAAGCGAGTCATCGAGTTCATACTCGTGCACAAGCTTTTCTTTTCTTGTCTGGCTGCACATGCTCGCTCTTCTACTGCAGACTGTCACATTAGCATTCAGTCGGCTCATCACAACCCTCTGTGAACAGAACGCATGCACACCTGTCATGGCAGCAAACCAGGTTAAGCAGAAAGACAGAAGTCTGGACAGCTCAGTGTTTCCTTTGTCTGATGCTATGTGTTCTTTCTGTGTGTATATGCACATGTATGCACAGTATACGTTCTATAACATGCGTCTTTACATGCAAGTCAAATGGGAGTCTTTTCTTTCCAGTGGCTCCTGTAATATCTGAACTTTGGGATGGATGGATGGATGGATGGATAGATCAATAAAGTAACTAACAAACTGCTAGTTTGTCAGTTAAGCTTATCAGTACACTTAATATATTAAATAAAAAGCTTGTCCACAACACACATATTACACAGAAATATGAACAAAATACACATGTGTGTATAAACAGGGTCTTAAATCCTCTGCAGGTATGGGCTTTTAACAGCGTCCTTAATCTGCTAACTGATACTTTATTCTGAGGTTCAGTACACATGCCAGTGAGAGCCGCAGTGTTTGCTTTATACTCACCATGCCTGCAAAGTTAGACAGAACAGATTGGTTATAATGACACACTCCTCATAATGAGCTCAATCATTGCAAAATGTCATGTTCTCCAACTATTTCTGATTTGTTTCGCAAGCACTCTTTGCTAAAATGACTGAATGAGTTCAGTAGTTGATGTCCCAGATCAGCTTGCTGCTGATTGTGCTGAAGAACGGTGAATTAATTGTACTGTATGGCACCTGAATAATGGTGAAGACAGAAAAACATGGAGTGGGAAAGTTGAAATCCTGCTACTTATTCAGGCTGGTTGATAGCATTTCCTGTCTAATTCCTCTGAAATACAGATTATACATCAAATTAAAACCCATCCCCCCTTTTCTGAAGTGTTTTTTTTTTTTCGGAGGAGGGGCAATGTGACTGTATGCACTGCTTTGCTAAATAAACTCAATAATAAATATTGCAAAAAGCCAGTTTCTACATCAGATTTTCTTCTTTTGGTTTTGGTTTCTGCATTTTTAATTGAATGGTTGTTTAAAAACGAGAAAGGAAGACATGGTGTGTAAATGAGGATACAGGCATAGCATACACAGGTACTTACATAAATACACACATTTATTTTAACCTTCAAGTGAAGAGGTAAAGGCTTGTGTATTTATTGTGTGTCATGTACATATATGTGTGCACATGTCCTGCAAATAACAATTAACACCCTTTTTTAACTTTATTAAACCATATTTCTTCAGATAAGCACAATATTATGCTGTGTATGTGTTTCCTTTAGTGTATTTTATGTGGGTGCTTGCAGATCTTATTTGGTTTGAAGTGCTGCATCAACTCCAGCAAGGCTAACAGTGTTTCCATGGCTACACATCCTTCCTCCATCCCACCACCTGTGGAGTCAGAAATAAAAGGATTTATGTGATGGAAGGAGAAAAAGGCAGACACTTCGAAAGCAGAAAATGAGCACTAAAGAGAAAGAAACGGAAAACCAGAATGAATTGTATAAATGAAAAAGCCGATAGGTTGACACTGTAGAAATATGCAAGCGTGGAGATGAAAGGATGGAATGGCAGGGAAAATAGGAAGGGAAAAGAAAGGTGGAAGACTGGTAGCAGCTGCCAAATGCAGACCTGTGCATTTCTACTTCATATTGACGTTAATGAGCAGCGTTGAGTAAAGACAGAAGCCTCTTCTCCTATTCATTAGCGTGAGTGTGGGAACAGGAAAAAGCATGAGGAATGTGTCCATTTCTCTTGAGGGTCATATGTTTGAAACTCAAATCAATTAAAATGAGTTAAAGAGGCTCTCGCTCATCCATGTCCGTCTGTCTTGCTTAAGGTCGAGTCAGCTGAATCGTTTTTAAACACATTTGTAAAATCATCTCTGTACATCCGATGTGCATGAGCTCACAATCGCCATGGTTATAAGAGAAACCTGGAACAACACTATTTCCTTCACTTTCATCATTATGTCATCAGCATATGGTGATATATTCATGTAAATTAGACTTTAAGATGAAGTCACCATGCTGTCATGTAGAAAGTGACAGCTCAGAGATCCTACTGGGAAAGTTTGGTGTTCATATGGTGTTAACTGGAAATAAGAGCTGGTCTCAGTGTAGTTTCTGTAATCACAGATTTGCTAACTTGTGTGTTGTAAAATACATTTGTTGAGTGTTTTTTGTGAAATCCATTTGTATGTCACAAATTTCTATCAAATGATTTTTTTTTATTTTTTTTTATTTGTATTTTTCTGGAAATTGGGGGCATTTTAATAATTTCATATTATCATGACATGGAACAGCCCTGTGATGGACTGGCGACATGGTCAGTCCCTATGACTGCTGGGATAGGCTCCAGCTTCCCTGCGACCCTTGGACTAAGCGATTAAGAAAATGAATGAATGAATTATATGATGTAAGAATGTTTTGTCCTTTTCAATGCACTTCTAGTGCTGTGCAAAAGCCTTTAAGACAATTTTTCCATTATGCATTTCAATGAAGATGGGAAATGGTTGTTAGGAAAATCACTGCAAACATAAATGGGAAATGTAGTATCCAATAGATTTTATACATTTATCAAGCTTTACAGTCAAAATTTGGCAGGATCTTTTTTTAAACCACAGTCTAAACTCAGACAAGCTTTATTGTAATTTCTTAGTCTTTAGGAAGAGTTCTGTGGTCTTCCTAAATCACATTCAAAGCTATTCTTTGCATGTGGCTGTCTTTTGTTCTGCTCTCTGTCACGAAGATCTCTCATTGCTTCAGTGATGTTGAGGTACAGGCTCTACAGACAAGTCATCTCTCCATTAGACCTGAAAGTGCTGGCCATCTCTCACTGTCTCTTTCTGCCACTTTGTATTTTTTCTTCCTGTCTAAATACTTCAAAGATTTTCTTTCTGTCTTTATTTTTTTTCTAAGAGTAAACTGCATAACATGTTGATATGTCGTTACATAACAGCTGTTTGGGAATTATCAAATAAAATTTTAGGCTCATGAAACTGATATTTGCAGTTTTGCTGCAGGGGATCAAGATTTTTGTTATTAACAAAGTGCTTTAAGATATTATTTCAGACTGGTTCTTCGGACAGACTGGTTCATTACTTGAGCTATATGCATTTATTTAACCCTTCATTGGGGAAGTGACTATTTTTGATCACTTTGTTTTCATTTATATTCGACATGAAATGATTTTTTAAAAATGTAACAGCAGAATGGAGGTCTTGGTAAACCAGAATGACAATTTTAGGTTAAAATTTCTAATTTCAAGGTATTTCATTGAGTGCCCTAAAGGGTTAAGGTTGAATTATTCATAGATCAGTGTTAACAAAAGGAGTAAAAAGAATAACATTTCCTCTAATATTAGCTAGGTACTGGAGTACCTAGTTAGTACAAGAACTGGACTGAAACTAAGTAAAGAGCAGCCAACGTAGAGGTTAAAGGGTTGACTCCAGACTTTTGCACAACACTGTAATGGCTTAAACATACAATGTTATGCATGAAAAACTTTACTCTCTGAATGTTTTATTGCAGTCTGATGTTCATATCTACAATTTTTGAATAAGTAACATTAGACATTCTTCTCTAAAGTTGTAACCTTTAGAAATTAAACTTTAATGGGAACTCCAGGATAATAAATCCAGATGTTGGACTCAGTCTTCAGAGATCCACGGTGAAAGATGTAAAGATATCAATTTCTCACTTTCTCTGCCGCACATTTATCATATTATGACTTAATATCACACATTATGTAGTTTTATGTGAAAAGATTGCACAGTCTAGTGTTTCAACAGGAGTGTGTAAGGCTTTGTTTGTTGTCCACTGTCCAACCCCCCCCCCCCCCCCCCCCCCCCCTTTTTTTTTTTTCAGTCTGGGTCACTAAACTGGCTGGAGGACCTGAATTGTCACAACCAATCAGGTTCCTCTTTATAGTCTGTCAGAGCCAATCAGTGTGTCTGTGGGTGGTTTAGTGACTCTCCAAAATGATCTGGGTTAAACAAAAGACGAGGCCTGGGGGGCGGCGGCACGCCAGCACTGGCTAACAGCACTTGGCCTTGAGGCGCCATCATTCCCAGTCAGTCGGACATGCACACACACACACACACACACACACACACACACACACAGTGGGCCCTCATCATTACAGCCATGCACACCCCTCACCAGAGAAGCTGGAAGTCACCCCGGATACCAGTGGGTTGTGTTGGCAGAAAGACAACACATACTCACGTAAACAAAAAGCATCATGAACAGGCAGAGGAAGGAATCTTCTTATGTAATACTGTTCATCTTCTCATTTAAAGTCTCATTTATTCTGTCGGCTTTACCATATTTGGATTTGAACTGGTCTCTAAAAGAGCCTAGTCTGAGTCCAGAACCATGTATCCACTGGTCTCAACCCAACCCCAGTCCTGTAGCTATGATCTAATCTGCCAGGTCTCTGGCTCGAATTGGAAAGAAGCCATTGTTGGTGCAGCTATTGGCTTGAAGTCCCAATTTCTTCAACACACACATAGAAAACTCTCCATGTTACAGCTCATGTATTCCTTTTATGGAAAAAACAAACAAATCGGCAGAATTCAGAGCATGAGAAATTCACTATGAATTTAATAAATTCGGCATTTACCAGGAAAAGCAGAGGCTCAGAGTTGACTTTTCTTATTGGGAATTTAACTTTGGTTTTTCTCTTTGTTTTAGCTGAAATACTGAGGCAAAACAGATTTCCTTTAATCTTTGAAAAGGCATTTTATTGGTGATATCAAAACGGCTGTATGGTAGCTTCAAACTCAACACATGACACTGTTTTATTTCATGTTATTTACATGGAAACTGCTGATGCTCTGACATAGACAGTCTTTCGTGCAATATAGATAAATAAACATCCTCTTCATGTGCATAATATTGAAAAAAAGTTCTTGACCACTGAAGCAGTTGTGTATCTTAAAACCAAGCTTGTTGATTATTATCCTCAAAATCAAATGAACTTGACTACTTCAGACACATTGTTGCTCATTTTTATATCATTAAGCCTGACTTTTAGCACATTTAATTACAATACTTGTTATGCGTACAGCAAGCATACTAACTTCCTACAGTTTGCATGAGATGGCGTTTTCTACCATCACTCAAGCTTTTAAACACAAGAACTTTAAAAAGAAAAAAACTAAACAAAACAAAAAAAACCCAAAAACACAAGAACTATTGAAAGTGAAGCTGCTGTGTTCTGCAGGAAGTTTTGGAGTTGTCATAGAGCTCCCATTCTGCTTAAAAAAAAAACTGTCCCTCAAAAGGTTTCTCTTCGTTAATCCAATTACGCTAATGAGCCATTGAAAGGGAGACAACTCCACCTAATTGGAGCTCAGTCCAGCGGTGCGCTGCAAGGATTCTGTCAGACAGAAACTACCTCGGTCTGAGAAAATGGATCACCTCAGCTCTGATCGTGTGTTCTGTGTTGCAAGTAGTTCCACAGTAAAATCGTCCCTGATGTTTGTATTGGTAATAAATAGTCTGTTCATATCTGTGCTTGGCATGTTTTAGTAAATCCAGTCTGCCACCACAACATCCAAGGATATGAGCTGACATTGATATGAGAGAAGAATTTAAATTGATGTGAATGTAAAGCCATTCAGTTAAAGCAGTCAGTATTATTACTGGCCATCATCTTTCAAAATGAAAAATAATTTAAAAAAAACGTCAACTTCTGAATTTGAAGCTGAAGACAAATAAGCTGCTCTGACAACACGAGCGGTTGCCTGGACCGCTTTCACAGCAGTTCAGTAAACATTCAGAAATGACCCAGAAGAAAAATAACTGGTGTCCAAAACTTACGAAACCCTGTCCCACTTGGAAAACTGTTGAACTCTTTCATAAGAGAACCTATTGTAGAGTACTGGATGCTGGAAACTATCCAGAGATCCACAACAAATCGAGACATTTTATGAAAACATCACAATTTCCTTTTAAGAGTTTATTCAGATGTCGTACTTATAACTAATGGTGGATCAACACCATAAACACTAAATCTGAGACATGATTTATTGCGTTATAATACTCATACTTAACAAAGTTTTACATCCGTCAAGGCAAAAGGTCATGTTTTCAGCGGTGTTGGTTTGTCTGACTCAAAACGTTGTTGACAAGTTTTGATTGAATTTTCAGGGAATTTCAGAAAGAGAATAAGGACGAAGTGATTGCATTTGATCCGGATCACCGTCTTGGTCCAGGAATTTTTTAAAGGATTATTTTCTATGGGGACATAGATACACTTTTGCTATTATAGCTTTTAACTAAAAAACTAGAATGATTGAGCGTGCAGAACCCTGTCATGCCATGGGGTCAGTCACCTGAGAAAACTCCAAAAGGCCCAACAGACCACCCAGTTACCAACCCCATGCCAATACTCTGATGCAGGGATCTCTAAATCCTGTCCTGCAGGTGTTTAATGTTTCCCTGCTGCAACACACCTGATTCAAGTTAAGTTCATACAAGTTTGTTGATGAAATATTCATTTGAATTGGGTGTGTTGCTGCAGGAACATGTCCAATACCAGTTTGGAGATATGCTCTAATGTGTACTTCAAGCAAATATCAGCATCTATTTTCATCATGAGAATAGATGCCACAGCCTTTAAAATCAAATCAGACCAAATCAAACTTTATTTATAAATCATGCAACCAGCTTTAAATGCTTTAAATAATAAAATACATTTCTGCATATTAAAATAAAGCCTTCATACACCAAAGTATTTATTTAAATACACATAACCCATAAAAATCTCCTTCACACATGCATTCAGAGAAGGAGCAATTACACCCACCTTCTATCCTAAACGAACATGAATTAGTTATTGCGTCTTAACTGAATGTAGATAGAAAATGGTTAATAGAAATAAACATCTGGCTTGATAGGGCTGTGATGAAACTGTATCTTGGAGATCCATTCAAGCCAGGAGCAAGCCCACCTGGCTGCCATAGAGGACACACCCACAGGGGCAGTCAAGACCCAGCCAGGCTTGGGTCCACACAGCCATAGAGCTGCAGTGCAGGACCCGCAGCCATCCCTTAGAATCGTTGACCCTGGAAACACCAAGATGAAGCAAATGGCTATAATAGTCATGCAGGAACTGAAGGAATTTACATTTTCTGTGAAGACTGTTATCTGGGTTAGCTGTTAATGATGTCATCTCATAACTTTCTGATGAGTTAAAAGCTCTAATGACAAAAGTTTCCCCTTTTAAAGAAATTTCCTGGATCCACATGGGGATCCAAATCACTCCCAAAATAGATTAATTTGTTCCTTGTTCAATTTCTGACATTTCTTGAAATTTGAATCAAAATCTCTCCATAACTTTTTGAGTAATTTTGGCATTTGGCAGACTGGCAAACCAACGCTGCCAAAAACATAATCTTTGCCTCAGCAGAGATGATAATGCCCACAGTTATTGGCAAAAAAAAAGAAAAAAAGAAATTACTTTGAATGTTTCTAGACTTATTTGTCCTAGCAAAGCTTTTCTTTTATTTATTTAAAATGTGGCTTTTTCAGTTCAATCCAATCCACCTTATTTATAAAGCACATTTTAAAAACAGAATGTCACCAAAGTGCCGCACAAAGTTGAATATCGCAAAATAAAAATAACACGAAATAGTAATGTCGTTAAAATAATAAAAACAGGTAAAACAATTAAAAATATATGCCCAAAAAAATCATTAAAAGGAACAATAAAGCAAATAAGACACATAGGACCAAAGACCAGAGGTTTTTGGGTTCCAAAACTGCATCCAAGAATGATGAAAAAGTAAAATATTACTTTAGGAAAGTGTCAAAGAAATGACATCTTTGATGCTTTACAGCCTGTTTAGTAGATTTCTACACTAATGATCAGAGGTTTTGTCACACGTGCCTGGAAATAGTCTCAAAGTTAACAACTTTGGAAGATCTGTTCTGCTTTTCTGCTGTGTTTGGAGAAATTGGTAAATTGTAAATCCATCTGCTGATTTAAGCTGAAATTCATAGAGACTGACTGTGTCCCAGGTGGAAAGAATTTTTGACCTATATTTGTTTTTCATTGTTTTTCTTAAAGCCCACAAGGCCTGAAAAACGGCATTGACTTTGGCAGAGTGTGGTTACCCAAAGAAAACTCAGATCACACATTTAGGCCACATCTGGCCTCAAACATTTGCCTTACCCAAAGTCAGGACCTGTACCAAGACCACACAACACTTGCTTGTGGCTTGACTTAGTCATAACCGCTAAAAGTGATGCAAATAGGACTTGAATGCTGTTGATAAAATGATTCCAGTCGACTCGAGAATTTTTCTTTTTTTCTATCACAATCAACATCACTTCCTGGTTTGAAAGACCTGAATTTGACCCAGTCTTGGTGAAAGCCATGAGCGTAACTTGAATATTTTAATAGAAAACAGAATTCTGTAGCATGGGATTGTCATGTTATCGGCTCTTTTTTCATGGCCAAAAACAGTCATTATCATGATAGGAAAAAAAGTCTTAGTTTCTTTTTTTTTCTCTATTTTTTTTAGTCTTCTTTTCTCTTTAATTAACCACAGAAAACTCAAAAATGTTTATAAATGAATATAATTGATGCTGTGTGTCGTGCTCTGAGCCCATGCATCACTCATTTTGCACAGATGTCTCAGTTTGATGTTAGTGATGCTGAAAACCCATCAGAGCTTGCAGGTGGATGTTGGGGTGGTGGAGGGACAGAAGAGTAAACACAATCATGTTTGAAAAGCAGCTGCAATGATGACATAAGAAGCTAGCAATTAATCATGCGTGCAAGGCAGATAGATCATCCATACTGAATGGATAGGTTTGATTTGTGCCATGTAGAATACTATGCAGATTGCATCTAAGCAGTTGGAGATGCCTGTCTGAACTGGCTCACTGGTATCTCTCCATTAACAAGACAACTGGACACTGTTGTTATACAAAAACACTGGATCCAAATTCCTGCATGTTTTCTGTGAAAATAACATAAAAACATCTGAATAAAATATTGCAATATTTTAATTTTAAAGAAGCAGAAAGCATATTTGTGTGCAAATTCCCACCATGCATCTGCTTTTATTGGTATTGAGGTGCTGTCTATGACTGACAAACCAGCAGAAGACTGAACAGATCAGTCAGCAGAACAGAGATAAGAAGGTGACTCTGACAGATTGACATGATAAAAGGAAAAGTCCTCCAGTCTTTCAGGGATCAAGAAGTCTCCTCATGCTTTCTTTCTTTCTTAATCCAGTTTCTTATCTCTCATATTACATGTTGCCATCTCTCCCACATCTTCTTTTTTTTTTTTTTTATCATTTTCATTATTACCTTTTCCTGTTGCTGATCACCACCCCGCCTCTCCTCCCTCTGTCATTTTCTCTGGGTTTGTGGAAGTTATTACTGTTTGCTTTCCAGCTTTTACTTGTTTCAGGCTTTTCGCATCAGGAGGAAGAGGAAGGAGAGTGGGTTGTTTTATTGAAGAGTGAGTGTTTTGCCATCCGGTGTGTGTGTGTGTGTGTGTGTGTGTGTGTGTGTGTGTGTGTGTGTGTGTGTGTGTGTGTGTGTGTGTGTGTGTGTGTGTGTGTGTGTGTGTGTGTGTGTGTGTGAGTGAATGTAAAAGGTAACTTATTTATTTTGGAGTGTATCATAGATAAGTATTGAGCATTTAATCCAAATTTTGGGAGAAATAAACATTTATCAAACACTGAGTACAATTATTTTGTGTATTCAGGACATATTTGTGTGTGTGTGTGTGTGTGTGTGTGTGTGTGTGTGTGTGTTTGTTTGTAAGAAAGAGGGGCAAAGAAACACAGTTATTTTTGCACATCATTGTCTGGCTGGGTTAAACAGCACTGGACTGTGGGTCTGCAGGAAGGATTAGCTTCAAACATGCATCTTGGTGTTGCTGCATCAGAAAACAAAATCCTCACTTTCACCTGTCAAACACTTTAAGTTACATTCTGTCACCTGGCCATGACAGAGAGAAACACACATCCCCGCATACAAATACTTTCATTTACTAGCCTATGATGACTTTCACACACTACACAACTTTATAATCCAGGTTTTTGTTTTTTTTTGTGAGTGTGTGTACAGCAGTGGTGATATATGCTAATCTCACACAGTTAAGAATGGATTCATGCGCCTTTCCACATGAAAACGTTGTCTATCTCACACAACCACTTGTCATTCTTGATACCTTAAAAACACCCTCTGGGGGAAAAAAAATATTTGTATAGAAGCATGCTTTAAAAATGTTAAGTTCCAACAAACTATGTCCTATTTACATATAGCTGCACATTGCTGTGTTCTTTTTTTTTTTTTGTCCCACTAACCCAACCCACCCTGCGTTGGACGACTGCTTTCATCTGATTTTAGTATTTCACTGGAAAGTAAATGTATAATAATAGTATAATCTTTTTAAAGTCATAGTCTTTGTTTCATGATGCTCCAGAATATCTTCAGATGCTAGAAGAGGTCATTAGGTCATGCTTGCACCTAACCTGTACAGCTGTGGAAACAGATGAAGCTCACAGTGAAGTATTGTCTTGCTGAAGTATGCAGCATCTTCCCTGAAACAGAAGGCCTGGATAGATGTGAAATCTTTGCATGATTATCAGGATTACAACATGTTTGGTTTATATTTAACATGTTCTTTGTAGTTTCTGTTTTTCAAGGGATTACTATAAAAGTTTTTATGGGGGAAAAAGTAGTTTCAGTTCTCTGAAGATGCATGTCATCAAGTGGAAGGACTTTTACAAGAGACGTTTTGTGAAGAAGAGGAAATTGCTAAAAGAAAACGTAGGAAGAAGCACACTCAAAATGACCCACAATGCAACCTAAAAAGTAGTGAGCATCGATGGTCAGTTAATGGGACCATATAGACCACAATGCATTGCGGGCAGGAGCTCAAATTAGCGCAAGTGGCGATCGTCAAAGCAGGTAAAAAGAAACAATGATTTTGTATCCATTATTAAACAGATATGCAAAAAAGAAAGAATAAAATACATTATAAGGAAATAATATACTTTTATACAAGTTTGGATTGGATTTGGAATAATACGTCATGGTTGCTGTGGCAACAACCGGTAGTCACTTGATCTGTGACGAAGAGAGAAAATGGACAACTTTGTGTTTGAATCACCAGAAACACCAGTGCACCATATGGTCTGCTATATATTGTAGCCCATTGTAAATGAGGGGAGAGCGACTAGTGTGGATGTTCAGACACAACCGGTAAGATAAATTTCCTGTTTTTTTTACTTTACAGTTTGTCCTGAAATTAGACGTCACATCATGGTCATACAACCTTGGTTGCTTGGTGGAGCTTGTAAATAATCAACTGTGTAAATGGAGACTGACTGAGGGTTGAGGAGTTATTTAAAGATTAAATTCCCGGAGGTTTGTGATCTGAGCTTAACAGCCGCCTGAGAAGATCCTCAGAGATATCCCCACATATGCCATTAGGAGCAGGCTATCAAGTAAAGCTTCTTACAGGACCAAGAGTGCATTTACTATCCACTGCAGGGAATCATGTTGGAAAACTTAACCCCATCCTCTGACTTAACTGTTTGCACATAAATAATTTGATATATTCTGTCAAAGTATGAGGAATCATGCAGCCTGAATAAATTATTTTCCATTTTTAATGAGCAGAGATGATTTCTCTGCAGATAAATTTGGGACTCTTTTATATCCTTGTTGTAATTGCCAGTAGCTACTTTTATTAATTTGAAACTTTACAACCGTCCGTGTGGCAGTCTGTCTTTTACTGTCATCATTATCCTTCATTAGTGTCTCAAATCCGCATTATATTCTGACTCATCAAAGACATAAGCTTAGTTACGACCCCCTTTAAGGTCTCTTTGAAAAGGGCACAGGGGAGTCAGATAAATAGAAATAAAACAGTCCAGTGTTAGGAAAATGTTTTCAGCTGAGAAAAATGGATGAAGATAACCTTCTCATCTTACTAGTGGACCTTCTACATGTTGGTAATTGGTTAATATAAACTCCCATCTTCTTTTTGAAAGACTTGTTTAACTTCACCACCACCCCTCTAACCTGATAGCGAACTGTTTAATCTTACTCATGATGCCCAGGGTAATAAATAAATTGCTATTTATTTTGTGAGAGCGGTTTTGGAAGAGTAGTCATAGATGTGTCAGCTTTTGTACAGCAGTAGCCTAGACTTGAAGGACTACAGTGGTCCCTGGAAATAATGGTTAGAAAAGGCTCAAATAACATGACAGCATGGCCCCCAGACACCTCGAACACCAATCTGATGGAATCTGATTCCATTTGTGAAGAGGAAGTTAATGCCTAAAAGCCCCCCTTCCCAAACCACATGGCCCAAAGGATGCATTGCTAAAGACCCTGTTTCTGACCCTGTCGCCAACTTTTAGATGTTCTTTGTCCATGCCCTGGATGGTCGGAGCCATTTGTCTGAAGAAAGCTGTATAGAAAGCTGTTGAACCTTTAGTGACTAAAGAAAATCTTCAAACTTTTTTTTAGCTAATCTCATAGCAGCCATTTTTCTTCCCACTGCACAGAGGGAGACGTGGAAAAGCTTGTCACAGTATAAAGAGCTGGAATGAAACTTCTGCATGTAATGAGTTATCTGTGAGAATATGTTGCAGTGAACACTTGTAAGTTTTCAGCAAACAAGTTAGCATCAGTCATCTGCAAACAACGTGAACCACAGGACAGGCATCGCATGTGATTATCAAAGTTCGGTTGAGTCTGGAAATTTAGTTTTAGTCCAATATGCTGACCAGCAGAGTGAGGTGGACAACAGGTGTTACGCAGTAACACACAGCCTACTTGTAGCATGAAAAGTGTCTGATTGACTTTTTGAGGAAAAAGTAAACATTACCTGAGTTTTCAATCAAAAGAACGATGATGTTTTAAGTTCAGGTTTTGATGACTGGAATCAATCTAGAGGTGTTCTGCTTCAAGCTTCTATTCTATTCTATTCTATTCTATTCTATTCTATTTGTTTTTTAATTTTGTTTTCCCCCTTCCTACCCAATAATATCACAGATGTTAAAGTACAAAGAATTAATTCCATAATGTTTGTTGCAAAGAACTCTGTTAAGTTCTCCAACTTTCCAACAAATATAGCCATACTGTGGAAGTGCTGCTTGAAGAGCTGAGTCTTCAGCTTGTTCTTAAAAGTAGACAGGGACTCTGCAGAGCGGACAGAGTTTGGGAGATCATTCCACCACCGTGGCACAACAGAAGAAAAGAATCGTCTTATAGGATGAGAGCTAAATGAGAGATGTAATATTTATTGAAACAGATTAGATGTGTTTTGGTATTTTTGGGCATATTTCTGTATTGTAGGTTTCTTTATTAACTTGACAGATGATTACTAGTCTCCTCAGGGACATCGTTATATATTTAGGTTACAGCTTTCTAACAGCTGTCGAGACATTGTTGTGTCTGAGTGCTCCTGAGACCACCACCTCCCCCACCTACGTTGTACCCCCAAATCCCTCCCCTCTCCAGCCCTATAAATCCCTAATCCCAGCTACTTGTCATTTAAGTACATTAGTGAATTATTCTTTTAATCCAAAAGGGGGGCCGACCTGAAGCAGCTTTTTCCATGACTCACCTCGGATGAAGTAATCGATCAGAGGATGAGTATACAACCAGTAGCATCTTGTTTTAATTTGTTTCACCCACCAGACTCCTTGACCTCGCCTAGCTCATCCTGTAATGCTAAAGAGTTTAGCACGTGAAGTAGCTCTGTGGTGTTGGAGTACTGCTGTAGAGTAGTGAGGCTGGAAATGAGTAAATTCAGCCACGTGTTTGTATTTATCACCACACCGCAGGTTTTTTTCTGTCATTCTTCGCTAATATTTGTTGTTTTCATCCTTTCACAGTTGTACCTCTCATTTAGTTTTGGACATACTTGCTAAGATGCTACTAGATAAACCTTCACCAAGCATGAATAAATAAATAAAGATGCAGGTTGAGTTTATAGCGCTCTGCTCAACAAGCTTGTTATCGACCCCCTGATCACTGAATATTTCATTTCAATTACTCAGATGTCCTGGTGGTTTAAGGATTGGTTTATTTTTTACTGCTGGCTGCTCAGACTTTTCATGCAGTTTGAAGGGGTATACATGTTTTATTCTCTCTGAACAAATGTTTTGTACAGGTGTTAAGAAAAAATGTGAGCTGAGACATGACAGGACCTGTGCATGCAGATGAAAAACAAAAAGAAAGTAAATGGGAAACAGTTAAATTGCAGTTTTTCTGCTGATTTGTCCCAATTGTTTCAATAACAAGCAACAGATGCTACTTCTTTATTTCTGCTCCTGCTTTGATTGACCTTCAGAAAATAAAATACCATGCAAAAATTCAACATAATAAGCAAATAATGGACACTATGCATGTAAATTCAGTTTCATTTTCACTTTCTGTGGATTTATAGTAATTATTTTCAATGAATACTTACAATAAAATTATTTCTAACAAGCCTTTTTGTTTTCTGGGAAGCTTCATATATTCATATTAACCTGAAAGAACTGTCGTCTTTACTTCTAGTAGCTTTTATTATCACCCAAATAAGACAACAGCAAAGAAAAGTAATTTCCTCAGTTTCTTTCAAAGATATAATTGCGTCAATTAGTTTTTAAAGGTCACAGTATTAAACTCTTTGGTTAAGGTCACACTGCATGGAAGTGCAGTTAATCTCATGTCATGGTCACATTAGTCAGTACATGTTTAATGACAAAGACATGCTGGTTTTCTGATATTTTCTTTAGATTTTTTGGGAAACGTGCTACACGTGAGTGTAGGATTCTGTTAAGGGAAAAAAAAAAAAGCAGAACCAGCTTCTATCAACTGTAGATATTCTGGTTTTAGTTGATGAAAGAATAAAAAACTACAAAATCACTGATATACACTTCATTTCAGTCCATACCAAAAATGTGGTTTCTTTTCACTTTTTACTGTTTTAGTCATTTTTTCACCAGTTTCTCAATCCCTGCTGATGATGCAGTTGTTGCAGTTCAAAGCATCTGTTTTTCAGCTGTCAACATCTGCTATAAATGCTCTGCACTCGAGCAGTGTGGGGCCTGCGAGGCTTTCCAAAGGTGATCAGTACAAACTGTCCTCTTCCTCGAGTGAAACCATTTTTAGCTCTTTTCCAACACTACTGTGTTTTTCTACTTCAGTTTCCTTTAAAGAGGTTGAAATGTTTGTTGGTTTTCATATTGTGAGTCAGGCAGCAGGGATATTTTAATGGAAGTGCTGAGGATGCTCATCTAAACAGTTTTATTTACTCAACCCAAATTATTAATCCCACAGGCTATGTAAGGCAACGATTTCTTATTATCATAAGTTGCTTTGGATACAGCAGGACTGCGAGTGAGCCGTCTTGAACACATTGATCACTCTCCAGAATGGATCAGTCTGTTTGTTTGTCTGCAAGATATTAATGTCATTTTCAGAGCTTCCATAGGTGAATTTCTGGACAATATGCTCATATTTCAACAAAGCAACTGTGCCTAATCTTGTGGATCAGAGGGAAGTAGCCCGTGATTGGAAAATTAACATGTGCACCCTGTGATGGACTGGCTACTTGCCCAGTGTGTCCCCTGCCTCTTGCCCAGTCATTGCTGGGTAAGAGACCTTAATTAGACTAAACGGTTAAGAAAATGAATCAATAAATGAACATGCGCACCCAAGTTTTGTGTTACCGTTGATGCTGGCATGAGCCAGTGTCGATTAGAACGTGGCTTTTGCGAACTGCTTTCATGTGAGCCTGAATGCTGAACAAAAGAAAGTACACTTGGTGATTCAACCAACAATGAACTGTAGCTTTTGATTTATTTTAAAACCATAAAACAAACTTTATACTGAAATACAACTTCTGTTATTTATTTATTTGCAGGAAATGTTACTGGGACCAATGTGACTGAGCCGGAAAGCACTGTCAATATCACCTCTCCACTTATCAAGGAGGAAGATCCAGTCAAGGTAAATGAGGTCATCGCCACGGTAACTACAATGAGCAGTTCTGCTGCTTCTGACCAGAAAACTACCGTGACCCCGAGGGCAGGCCGTATCCCACGCACCAGTGAGGAGGATGATCAAAGCAGTGGCATGTTTGGTGAAACAGTGGCTCCCACAGTGGAGGAAGTGAGTGTGGCAGCTCCGCCACAGCTCAGCCCCGATTCAGCTGAGACAGAGCATCTGTTGCCTAGCAACCCGCGTAACCAGGAAGGCATGGAGGGAGAAGAAGTGGACGAGGAGGAGGACCGTCTGCCACACACCGACCCACCTTGGATCCATGCCAAGGACACAGCTGTGTTTGACTTGGACCACCTCTTCACCACCACTGCCGCCCCCCCCTCAGTCCCCACTAATCCGTCCAATGTTGACGTCCTCCATGTGGACTTCTTTGACCCTTCATCTCGTGGGCGTGATCTCGATTTGGCCCCTCCCTCTCCTTCATCTTTGGCTCATGAGCTGCAAGGCGGTGATGCCACTTCTTGGGCAATGCCGGAAAACTACGACTACCTTACACCCTATGAAGACGGCGTGTCTCCCACAGCTGATGAATACACCTACAGCACCACAACCGATGCTTACGAGAGCGATGAAGACCTACGGGATGCTGCTGGGTCTGTTCGCTCCAAGCCCCAGATCCCAGGTTCAGGCTCCTTCATTCCTGGAGCATCTTATCCAGGTGTGAGAGCTCCAGCACCAAACGCCCCCGCAGGGGCACCTCCAGGCCTGTCACCCGAAGGATGCCGCGTAGGATACCAGCTGATTAATGGAAGCTGTCGCTCAGCCTGCGACATGCAGCCCAATTATTGTCTTAATGGAGGACAGTGTTACCAGCTGGATGGCGAGGAGATTTTCTGCAGGTAAGACATGGAATAAATCAGCTCAGTGTCAGCAATAACATAATTACAGAGCATACTGTAGTCTGCATACGCAACATAAGTCGCCTCCGCACAACAGTTGATTTTACAGATGGACTGGAAAGTTATTTAAGAACAATGACAGCCTACTTCCTGAGACATGATACTTTATAACACAAACAAAACAAAATTTTTTTTTTGTAAATTTGTAAATTTAATTTGAAATTGTTGAGTAATCCTGCAAACAAACTGATTGCACCACATATTACAGCTTATGAAGGATGTAAACCTAAAATATGTGGTTCAGCAGCCTGGTTTCACATTGTGGACTTTAGCCTTGTTTCCACCAACCTTTGTGTCCTTCGTTAAAACTCAAGGAGGCATCACACCGCCATGACATCAGGCTATGACGTAGCTGACACTGCCAACCGGATAAGAGTGCAGTTGCAGTGGAAATGCAGTAGAGAACAGTCTTTACTTTAACAAACCCCACCAAACCATCCCTTACCAACTCAGACCTGTTGGTGTAAAAGGTTACTTTCTGTCTCTTTCGGGGGGGGGTCTCTGACTAAAGCCACTTCCAGATACTCTCCAAAGTCCAGGAATGTTCTGGTGATACTCTGGAGCATTTGCATGTGGCAATACAAATCTCCACAGCCTTCACCCATGACTCTCTCCAGAGATGAAATGTTTTCCAACTAGTCCTCAAGTAAAATCAGCGGGTAACAGCGTGTGGAAATATCAGCAAAGTTTTTGGAGCATTTACTGCCTGTGGGTGCAAGTGAGCGAGTGTGTGTGTGTGTGTGTGCTGGTAGGAGTTACTGCCTCATTTTCCATTCTGCTTACATGCTAAAAGTGTTGCCTTCCACTTTTAGTATGTTGTATGTAGTATGTTATGTAAAAAAAAATTACAGCATGATTTATGAATTATGTGCTTTCTCCTGTCTTTCTACATCAAAACTCGTATTGCACTAAATAAAAGATTAAGATAAATCCGAATTTAGAGATACAATGTATTTGTTTTATTCTCAAAACATTTACACAGTAAGTCTGAATTTTTAGCTTTGAGTGACAAAGTTAGACATTTAGATATACTGAGTCAGAATGTTTTAAATGATAAAACACTGAAGTAAAAAAATACAGTTTTTGAGATTGTAAGTCAGAATAAATAAGTCTGTATGGATTTTATATAATTCTCTAAAATGACAAAACAAATAAGTTTCTCATGACAAAGATGTCAGACCAGAGTGTAAGTTTATTTATATATTTATTTATTTTATTTCATCATCAAATGGATGGTCTTCTTGTTGTTCCATGAAACTTGTTCTACTTTCTGATTTGAACCAAGAGAATGAAATTTAATCCAAAACAAATGTTTATAAGCATGTTTTGTTAGTAAAAGCTTCCCAAATTTCCATATTTTTTAGTTTAAATTTAGCCTGTTTTTTTGGAGTCACATTATTTATAAGTAAACTCATAAACAATCCTTGTATAGGTTTTGAACAGTGGAACAAACTCAGATAGTCATATACACATTATGAGCTATAAATCAATGCTATTTTCATATCTGGCATATCCACTAAGAGTTCCATGCCATTACTGCAGCGTGACCTCCCTTCCAGGCATCCAACTCAAACTGAACTAATGCCTCATCTCAGGACTCGGTCCAATAAGGTCGTTGCGGTGATGAATCTAGGTGGAGGTCAAAAGTAAAAGGGATTAAGAGAATCATTTATGAAAATATGGTGTAAGCCACAGAGTAGATGCAGCTTTCGTACGAGGCCCCAGCCATCTAAAAGTTGACAGAGTGTGTCTGTGCTGGTTCAGGATTAGAGATGCTGCAGATGGGGGAAGGGTTACAACTGTGGAGGTGATGATGTCCAAAACACAGATACTGAATGGAATATTAAAGAAATAGCATGATACTGTCATGTAGCAACAAATGATTAAAGTTATCTGTCTCTGATAAATTTCATTGTTTGGAATATTTATTTTTAATTTTGAAGAGTCAGTCAAGCTCCAGCTGAGCCCAGAGTCAGGGTCAACGCTGAGCTTTCCAGGATAAAAGATAAAGATAAAATACCCTGAGTGCCAGTTCACAACACTTATTATACCCTCAAAGATATTTCTAAATAAAAAGAAACCTTGTTTTTATGCTCAGTCAGCACATTTGTTAGCTTAGCTGCTTGTCGAACAGTAAGTTTTAATGGTAAAAAAAAAAAAAAAAGAAAGAAAAGGCGCATCTGCTCCTGTTTCTAGGTGACCATTATTTTCATGAGCTGTTTGTTCTTCAACTGAAGAGATTAAATAAAAGTGGATGACACACCATGGCCAATAAGCTGCTTTAGATTTCTGAATTTCTCTTTTTTTTCAGGCTCTGGTTCTGTGAAGGTCACCATCAGGACAGCTTGCGATATGTTGTCAGTGTGAATTCAAATATCTAATGTCAGGATCAAATGTCAGAAAATGTCAGAAAATTTGCGTTATCGTGACAGAATTTGATCTGCTTTTGGTGCTGTTAGTGAAGGATCTGTGAGATTGAGATGGTTGAAAGCTAAATTCTAAACATCATGTGCAGGCATCAGTCTTAGAAAACAAAGATTGGACGTCAAATCAACAATGAAACAGGAGGTTGTATCCAATCCCAAATGGCTCAGGTCCTGCTCAAAGTGTAACACGAGTCTAAATGATTTCTCCATATCAGTTTATCTGATCATAAAACAGGTAAACCAACCAGTCAGTGAGGATATTCTTCCAGTTGGTGTGCAGCTGGGCAGATTAACATGCAGATTTATGCACAGCAGCCAACACAGCCATCACAGGCCCTGATGGGAAAAACAATTAAAATGACTCACTTTGCCTTCACTATTAATGGCATCCAATGAAACAAACAACATCAGCCATCTTTCTGACTCAACTCATAACATAAATTAAAAAAGGATGCTCAGTATGTCAGAAAACATTCAGATAGATCGAATTAACCTGCACTACAGGAGCAAGGTCAGTGATTTGTGTCCTTGGGCAACCCCCATCTGAGGGAAGACCGCAGCATCGCATCTCTGCTGTTTGCTCATTGTGAGCTTTTTAATCAGTTGTTGTGGTCATGACCCTGATCCTAGCTAACCTTTCACCTCCCCCACCCTGTCACATCATGATCCAAATAAAAATTGGGCAGTATTTTTGAGATTATTTTAATTACACCCTTTTAAGTACAATACATCTGTTACTTAAAAAATGTATACTTCATTTTAAATGTTAGGTTAATTTTAAAAGAAAATGTGATGTTAAAATGTCTCTTACACTATACATCAGCTACCAGTGCAAGGCACCATAATAAGGCCACAACAATTCAGAAATTTCTTAGTATTCTTCATGAATTTGCATATTTAAATCAATGTAAAATAATTTAAGTTTCCATTGCTCTTCCTGCACATGAGGGTAATAATTATGTTGTTCCAATTTAAGCGGAGTAGGGGCTTCTTTTGTTGACTGGAGGTATTTATAAATTTCAAAAATATTGATATAGTATTTATAATACTCTTTTAGGTATGTTTTTACAAGTAGAAATAAAAGTTTCTGCATGTTGCTGCGTTATATAACTGCTATCATGGGCTTCACACATGAGGCGCTTGTAAAGTTTGCTAGCCGCTAAGCGCTAGTCGAAGTCTCTGATATGAAGAAAGTCCAGTTTCTTAAATGTTTCTGTTGCCAAACTATACTCCCCTCTGTATAATAATTGTTCGGATAGTCCAGAATGATTTAAAACAAAATCTAAACTACAAAATTATGTCTACTTTATTACATAGACAGATTGCATCCCCAAAATGGGAATTAAAAGCTAATCCAAATGTTTTAAGCTAACCCACCCTGAAAAAGTTTAATGCTGATGCTGTTAGATGTAACATAGCAGCCTTAGTGGATTAAATACAGATGAGATGATATTGGTTTGGATCTGATGAATATTTGGATAATTTGGTCCAGCTCTGGTCCTCAAGGCTCATGATTCTGCAAGTTTTAGATGCTTCCCTGCTCCAACACACATGACTCAAACTAATGGGTCATGTGCAGAACTTCACAGACAGTTGGATTCATTTAATTTGAGTCAAGTGTGTTTGAGCAGAGCAACATAAAAAGCCCATTGGACAGTGGCCCTCATGGACCAACTTTCAAACACCCCTGTCATAGACCAGTCTAAGAAAAGGTTATTTTTAATCACTTTCACCAACAAATAGATGAAGACTTGATCTCACATACTTGTTCAATTTAGACCTGATCATAACTTCCTTCCTTTTGTCCTACCATTTAGTGCTAAAACACAAGTTTTGATTGCGAATGAGACCTCTTGTCACAGAGATGCAGGCACTCTACTACTTGGTTTGTACCAAGGAGTTATGAGATTTAAAAAATTCTTCAGCATAAAATACATCTGGATTTTTACCTATTTTCTAAACAAAAAATGACCAGGCTTCCTTAAAAAAAGGAAAAAAACAGAACGATGTATTCAGTGTAGTTACTGACTGAGCAGGCAGCTGAAATAATCATCACTGTAGCATCAAGTCAACAGATTTAAAGTGTTTCTGACTGCGAGGGAAATTTAGAGCCATGCTAAGACAGTGAATTCTGCAGAACTCTTGCAAAGCGGACAACATGATCCAGATATTCAGGGCAGATTTTCTTTGGCTTCAGTCAGCAGATAGTAGCAGTGATGAACCTCCTGAGAGTAAGTCAGAAAGATACTGAGAGGCATTTGACTGCTGGGCAAGAGTATAATATGGGTCAATGGAGCGCTGGCACAGATGAGGACCAATATGTTCCTATGCGTGTGTGTATGATTACACGTTTGACTGCATTTGCATGCACATGTGAGAATGTGAGTTAATATGAGTGTTGGGTGTAGATTTCAGTGTGTGCTGGCGTGTGCAGCCGAATTGAAGCTGCCTCATAGCCCAGTTCGATTAGAGCAGAATAAATGTTTGGACCTTAAGCCCTCTGCAGTAAAACACACAACCCTGTCAAGTGCTGTTTACTGACCTCAGACCAGCCTGTCGTAACTCTCTTGTACAGACAGAAACATGTACCGGCAGAACTGGGAGGCTTGTATTTCTCAATGTAACTGATTTCAGGTCCCAGAAATCAGCTTACAGCTGTCTTCTTCCCTGCATGGCGTGCTTGAACTACAGCAGAATGACAAAACAAATTAATTTAATGACACAATATGCATATATTTATATGGAAACGGACATTAAATACACCCTGCTACAAAGAACTCAACAAGAAATCATTTCATATGGTTCTTACTTGTACATCTCCTCAGTCACAGTCACAGATGAACAATTCTCTCCCTGCAAATCACCTGCTGATGGCAGAGTGTTTCTAGGGGTAATTTATCACTTTCACACTCTTAAGTCGTCTGCTTTTAAATGCATGGTTTCACTGTTCTATTTGCCAGCCTCGTTACATCTTAACTTTCCCAAAAAGCAGCATTTTTTGTTTTTTTATCACCCTTGCCTTCCAGATAATCACATCTTTGTTAGTCTTTGCCCACATTTTCAGTCTAAACAGGACTGACTTTCTAGGAGCTCTGCCTCACATGATGTCATGTAGCGCACGGTGTTTGAGTTTGTCTATGCTGCAGACTCTTGCCAAAGATTTTTGGGGACACTTTTAATATTTGCTCCTTTTTTATAAGTTGCCAGTTCTTTGTGAAGCTTATATGCATGTAAATGCTCTGCAGAGTTACAAATAGTGCCAAATAGTTATTTTTCATACGATAAAGACTGTTTCTGAACTGCTTGAAACCCAGGTGCAACTATTTATACTAGAGTGTAACACCAGACAGACAACATTAATTACTTTCAGCACTTACAGCATCAGTATCAATCATTAAAACTTCATTACTTGTGGCTTGTTTTGATGGTTATGATGATATTCGCAATGCCCATTCATGGAGCCGTTGTTTCCCTGCAGTTTACTTCGGCTGAGAAACTGCAATTGACTGCTTTTCTTTTCCCGGCCACAGCATCACATTACAGCTGCACTCTGCTCTGCAGCACAATGTCACACACCAGTAACTGGATATCAACGTTTCCAACATGTACCATAGCTGATTCATTAGAGAAAGGCAAGACGTTATCTGAAGAAATGAATAAAGTCAGATTGACTGTTAAGAGTTGGACAGAGCTCAGAGAAGAGAAAGAAGCAAGATGAATGTTGAATAAGCACATTTTTGTCAACTTTGACGTCTGACTTTACAAAGAGCTGAGAAACTAAAAGAAACAAGAATAGTTTCCATATTAGGTTGTTTCAAAAGATTTGAAGCTGCTAAGAGAACTGCGTAGTGAACAGCATGATGGCCTTACAGCATAAGGTCACTGGTTTGAGCCCTGGCTGGGGTGAGGTTCGTACAGTGGCCTTTCTGTGTGGAGTTTGCATGTTCTCCCTGTGTATGTGTGGGTTCTCTCCAGGTACTCTGGCTTCCTCCCACTGTCCAAAGACATGCATGTTAGGTTAATTGCTTACTGTAGATTGTCCCTAGGAGGGAGTATGAGCATGAATGGTTGTCTTTCTGTGGACTGGTGACCTGTCCACGGTGTATCCTCATCCTGGCTCCAGCTTCCCCGCGAGCCTTAATTAGACAAAACAGGAAGGAAAATTAATATTTTTAAACAGTTCAATTGACTACATGTCAGTATATCTTAGCTTAAGCAGCTTCTTTTTTTTTGGCAACTGTTTTGGAAATATTCTCCCAGATTTATTCAAGTGTGTGACTGCAAAAGGATGTGGAGAAAAAAAAAGGCAAATTTTGTGTGTAAACTCAAATAAAAACAGAAGTTAAAAATCTTTAAATAATACTAAGAAAAAGAGAAAATATTCTCAACAACATGAGAAAGAAGAGAAGACATCAACTCTAAACTTCCATCCTAGCAACCACAACAATGATGTGATCTCCAGCTTTTAGGTATCTATGGCATCTCCGGCGCTGGCTCCCTTGTCCCTCTGGCCGATGGAATCTGACAGTCTTAGTATCATAAATTGCTTCCTTCTCTGGAGCTGCAGGACTGAGGACCATATTCGGAGAGAGAGATGAGGGAAAGCGTCAGTGTGTCAGAGAAGGTGTTTAAGTTCAGTTTGGGATCAGGATAGAGAGAAATGAAAGGTGAAGGAAAGCGAGAAAACTAAAAAGAGAGTGAAAGAGTGATCAGGAGAAAAGAAGGAAAGATACGATCAAGAGGAAATGAAAGAGAGAGAGAAACAGTGAGAAGTGGACAGCGAGAAAGAGAGGTGGAGGAGAAACCGAGTGAGAGAATGAGTCAGAACTTATAACGCTTGCCAGTATGGAAACGACGGAGCCGAGCCAGGTCGAATTTATTGGTGTGTGTGTGTGTGTGTGTGTGTGTGTGTGTGTGTGTGTGTGTGTGTGTGTGTGAGCGAGCCTTGCAGCTTGATATAATTAAGAGAAGCTTTGAGCACCAACAGCAGTTTGCATCCATTTAAGTTTCAAACACAAAACACATAAATGAAATCTCAAAACAAAAACACAAATAAATCTGTACTCTTGCTTATGGCCGTGTTTGGGATCTGATCAAAGTCAAAGAGCACGGGGTGATGGCATCCGGCCAGGGGTCAAACATGGGGGGGTGGGGGGATTTATGGCTGCTGAGAAGGCCAGAACTAAGAAACACTCACACAGTTTGTTTTTGCCAAAAGAAATCTGGTGTACATACTTAATCAGCAACACACACACACACACACACACACACACACACACACACACACACATACATGTACAAATTAGTTTTTGGACTCTGTTCATGTTGCTGTACGTTAACAAAGTTTTGACTGCTAGGTTTGTGAGGATGAGTACAAATACTTACATGTGCACACACTGTGTTTCCATTACATTTTTTTTTTTTGCAAAATAAGAGCGATATTTATAAGTTTCAACAAACGATTGTGTGTTTCCATTGAACAGTGTTTATCACATAAGCCTCTGAAGGATGAGATGTTATGAGAATCACGGCTTGTGCAAAGGTAAACGGCCACATGAAATCTGTTACTGGATGTAGTGTTGCATCAAAAAAAAAAAAAGAAATAAATGGTAATGATATAAGCTGTGTAAAAAAATATATATGGACATTGTAGCTCTAACAAGTTAAAGCCCAACCGAAGTACAATTTTTACAAAAGTCTTGATAAAATTAATGGTTTTATAAGAGTCATCTTTTACAATAGACTGTCTGAAATTGGCCAGATCAGGTCAAATATAGTGCACTGTATGAAATGATTTAATATTTGTCAGCAAATCAGCTAAATGCGTTGATTTAAATGGAAACAAATGAATTTGGGGCTAAAGGACGTGACTGCTGAGAAGACCTGGATCTGAAGCTGGTCCATCCAACAAACCTTGGAGGAGCTGGCTTGAAGCTTGAATTTCCCCGCAGGGATGAATAAAGTATCTTTGATTTGATTGATTTGAAACCTCATAAAAATGCATTAGGGGCTATAAACAGAAAGTGACCCCTGCAGCCTTGATCCACTTCAATTTAACAGTTTGAGTGAATTTAGATGAATACATGTGTGTCTCTCTGGGGAGCAAACGGAGCATCTTCTTTACTAGAATCCTGCCAGAGTCAAACTGAGCACATCCTGTACGTGATGCTTGTTGTGAAGCGCAACACTGGATGCATCTTCAAATCAGTAATTGGTTTGCAGTTTATGGAGTAGCGGCTGCTCTCCTGGGATGCAGAAATGTATGTAATTAGGTTCTGGTTGCGTTCAGTGCATCTGGTTGATGTGTAGATCTCATTTCAGGCTTTAACAAGCCTTACTGTGAATACAGTTCATCACCTGGAATGGTGAAACTTAGCACAGAGGTATATCTGCAGAAAATGATATGGGAATGTGACAGGCAAACAGAAATGAGCTAAAATAGCTGTTTATATTGTACTAATGAGAGACAATATGCTTTCCAGCAGCCTTGCCCTGTTTTTCATTTCATTCAGCATCACAAGATGCTGTTAGCGAGTTTGGAGAGACATAGAAGATCATTTGTTCCATGAGGCTTGGAACGGTTCTTTTTATTTGCCACTTGAATTAAACCCTAGTAAAAGAGTGACTTTAGCCTACAAATGTCTGAAAATATCTAAGCATTATTATCCAGGTTTGAATTGGTTTGGATTCTTCTAATGACAAATGGGGAACACAGATTACATTGTCATGCTTTGAACGGAAGGATTAAGCATTTCTGTTGATTGAATGGTCCGGTTTTAACCCCAATGTGGCTGCTAATAAGGTTAGAATAATTCCATCTGCATAATGGATGCTGTTATAGCTATATTTTATTTAAGGTGGCTTGTTTTAGATGTCCTGCGACTCTTCATTGGACCAAGTGATTCGGATAATGAATGAATGAATGTTTTAGATGTGCTGCAGAGGATACAACACCACGAAGAAATCTGGGGATAAAAAAGCATCTGGTCTTAAATAATGGAGCAAGTGTGTTTTTATATGGAGGTGACCTGGATTTATTAAGATCAGTGCTTTACTGTACATGACATCTTTTTCTTTATTTACGGTTTTTAATTATGACATTAAGACACCGTGAAGAAGTTGCAACATATGAAGACCATGTCTTCATACGTGGTCCTATTCATTGATAGTATCCCATCTGATGTGCAGTATATCTACACATGCACCGTAATTCAGCAGACGATAAGATGCATTGTAAATTATTTCTGTTTTAAGCTAAGATATTTAATAAAGAAGTTATGGATGTACTTAATGTCTGTTCAGCCTATGTAAACTTTTATAAGAAATTTGACTAATGAACCTAAACCAGACTAAAGACACCACAAATATGGAAAGTTTTTCTTTTGTTTTTCTGCTTTCACACTTCCCAACTTCTCCTAATTACAGACTCTGTGTTTGTTTTGTTTTGCGTCAAAATGAGCCTGAACTGACTCAGGAACTCTGAGGTCTGGAATCTGAGGAGGATTCATCGCTCCATAAGATCCAAACATTTCTTTTTGACAGGCAATTTTCCATGTTGAGCATTTCTGATGAAGCTTCAGTGAGCAGAGAACTGATCAGCTGAAGATCTGATGCACCTGTGTCAGGTTTTATTTTCCAGATTTAAAAAAAAAAAAAATTTCTTTAAGTCATAGTTCCTTTTTTAGGCCTTCTTCTTCTTTTCCTTCTCCTTCTTTTTCTCCCCATGTTTACAGTTTCCTCAAGATGTTTTAAGTACACACTGCAAACCATGCTGAGATATGTTTTTTAACTAATATATGTCTCAGAATCACCTTTATATTCCTGACAAGCTGTTTTTATTTAACGCTTTTTTTTGTTGTTTGTGAACCAAAGTAAACAAATTCTTCTCAAAGTACAACATGAAATCATCTGCAAGCCCATGTTTCTGTTTCCTGCAAAAATGTGATTCATTTAATTCAGTCTGACACCATATTTTCCCCTTAACACCCACACCCCTCATGCAATCCAGTGGAGCCTCCACCCACTGACGTAGGGGGTAAAATCATCCAGTTTTCTGGTGACACCTCTTAACTGGAAACCAGTCACAGCTATTTCTCATGAATTCTACTTCACTCTAATTTGAGGACACGTCTCCTTTTCGATGAAAGCGTGTGATCTTTTGTTCAAACGAAACAAGGAAATGAAAAACTGTTATCTTCTATTTCATTTAATTATCTAATCTGATGAGATCATCCTTTTCCCTCAGCCTTGTAAAATCTTTTTTTTTATTTTTTTTATCTTGCCCTCGTCCTGACCCCAGATTTCTCTTCTCCTCCCAAAGCTCTTGCAAAAAAGGGAAAAAAACACAAAAATCTTTTTTATTGGAAAAAGAAACTCGAGAGGCTTTTATGTCAGCCCTTGTCAGAGTCTGTGTTTTTGGAGTTTTCATCTGCACAGGGTTCCCTCTCCCCTCCTCTGCTGGCCTTTCCTCCTCAAGTCTTACTTAGAAATTCCTTCCTTGCTTTTCTGCATTTCTTGCATGAGAAAATATGTCTTGCTTTACGGAAGAAATGTGTAAAAATAGTGATGTTTTTATGCAAATCAGATTTTTATGCTAAAATATTCAGTAAGCGCCCTCCTGTCCCCTCTGCTGTCAGCTTTCTAAGTCCAGCCTTCTGTTGGTCATTTATTCTCTGACCGTCGGAAGACCTTGTTATAATACATTCCTGCTCTCTGCTTGTTTTCACTCCATACTGTAAAAAAAATACTGCTTCCCCCTCTAGGTAAAAATGAAATATTTAACAGAGAGAAAGCCCTATTATTGCACAGGCAGTGAAATCCCACAGCTTTAACACTTCCGTTAGAATCCTGTGTGGGTTCGCTTACCTCTCGGGCATCCAGTGTGCTGCATGAGCGAACCTGTCCAAATTCTCCTGGTATAATCTGGTCTGGCAAGGCTTGGATTTACTGCTGCAGGTCCTGGATCTGTCAGTTCTGGAAAGGTTCTCGCAGGGCCTCATGGCTGTCCCTGGTTTGTCTTTACTCTCCTCCCTATCTCATCTGTTCTTACCCTTCATGTGTCCTCTTCAGAAAAACCAGCAAGGTGTGAAATGTGGCCCCATCTGCACTTTGTGATCCTCTGCAGGTTAAATTACTGTAAAGACGGTCTTCTCTCTGTCTGTCCAGCTCATCCTCTGTTGACCCAACAGGTCAGCCTATTTAACACTCTGGGGACGCCGGCATCGTCAGCGATGCCAGGGACCATGTTGGGTTTAATCGAGCATAGCTTTCGAACCATACAAGATAGAAACTTACTTTTTTCCCCGTCTTAATCGGGAGACTCCAGGCTTTCAGACGGTAGTTCCGGCATCACTGTAGCCCATTTATAGGTGATACAGTGTTGTATCAAAATAGGTGTTCCAATCAGAGCCTTTGTCTTTGGTGCATGACACGTGTTTGTCCAATCAGAGCCGATGATGCCTCAGGAAGCGCCTCCAAACAGTGTCAATCACGATGCATCGGCATCATTAGCAGTCGGATAGTTTCCTTCTGTATTTACAAGGCCGATAAATTATGAAAACAGCTTTTACGCACGCATACCATGCGTAATTGCTCAAACAAACATTTGCATTACTCAAGTAGTTTATTTCAACATAAAACGACACAACGGCGTCGTAACAGATGTATAACTCGGTAACAGATACAGTGTGCAGCTGACAGTGATTTCGGAAAGCTGCGGCGCTTCAGTCCCCTTCAGTACTTTTAGTCATGCTTTGAAATTATAATACTCTTTATTTCAAGCAAAAGAGCCTCATTTACATAGCAGTTTATGATATCTCAATTCAAAATTTAAAAAAAAAAAAAAAAAAACCAAGGTATCGGACATTATGGGGCATTGAAAGGTGGTGTTTGTTAGCATTTAAACTAAAAAAAAAACCAAAAGTCAGGTTTATTTCTCTAAAATACCATTGGTCCCCAGAGGGTTAAATAAATATTAAGAGAATTTGTTTATGTTACCGTATTTTCACGACCATAAGGCGCACCGTACTAAAAGGCGCAGTCTCAGTTATGTGCGCCTTTTCTGTATTTAACACATGCATAAGGCGCACCTGACCATAGGGCGCGGGTTTTATATACCGGTACAATCCACGCCCACACTTCCCCCTTTAACATTCTCAATGCACACAAGCATACAAGTATGCCTTTTTAAAAATAGAGCGGGAGCAAAACCGAGTTTGGTTGTGCTTTATTTAAGTATTGATTACAAAGTAATAACATTTTTTAATCATCAATCAATCATCAATAGGCGTGGGCATGGTAAAACACACGGATAAAACAAGCACATAAGTGTGCGTATTTAAAAATAGACCGGGACCAAAACTGAGTTTGGTACTCACATATTTTTTTACCGGTAACCGTCATCAGTCAAACCCATCAAAGTCCTCATCCTCTGTTTCTGAATTGAACAGCTGCGCTAAATCTCCAGCAAACATGCGAGCTTCACTTTCTTCACTGTCAGAGTCACTTTCCGTGCCGTGCGACTCCTCTGAAATGATGCCGGCTTTTACGAAAGCGCGGACAACAGTGCCAGCAGACACGTTAGCCCAAGCGTCTTTCCTCCAACTCGGGCCACCTTGCCTTATGTCCACGGAAACTCAGCTGCGTCTTCTTTACCTGTCGGAGCTCGTTTTCAATCTTCCTCCACTTGCGAACCATCGATTCATTAATCTTAAATTCTCTCTCGGCTGCTCGATTTCCATGTTGCTTGGCGTAGTTGATGGCCTTCAGTTTAAACTGTGCTTCATAAGTGTGTCTTTTTGCCATTTTCAGGGTTGTTAGAAAAAGGTTTTCTGCATAACGCACATACCTGTTCTTATATATGCGATCAACGCCCACACTTCACCCTTTAACGTTCTCATGGTGTTCTCTATACGTCCGATTACAACAACAACAACAACACGCACACAAAGGGCGCACTGCACTATAGGGCGCGCCGCACATTTTGAAGAAAATCTAAGACTTTTATGTGCGCCTTATGGTCGTGAAAATATGGTATATTGTTGTGCTGCCCCCAGTGCTAATTCTGCCGATTCCAGATCGAGCTGCAGCCTTGCTTGATATGCAGATAGCCGGTAAAAGCCGTAATGATGGTTTACCAGTGATGGTTGTGGGGCCTGGCCTGGATTTGTTGAAGACTTTATAGTGGGAAGGAATCTCACAGGCCTTCTCATCTCAGCCAGAGAAGAGCTGAGTGCCTTTGAAAGGGTTTGACGGTGCAAGATTTTTTTTTGTTGTTTTCGTCTGCAATGAGCTTTGTTTCCTTTTGGAGGAGGAAGTCCATTTTTGCAAAGACTTTCTTCAGCCGAGTTTGACGCAGAATTTTCCTTCCTTCCTTGGATTTATCTCAGTTTAACAATAAGGCCTCAAAAAACATTGAAGTGGACGTGCTTTTTACTTTGCAGTGTTTCCATCTTGATATAAAATAAACTACAAAAGTAGAGCTGCACAGACTGAAAGTGGAGATGTGATTCAGCAGGAGGCGCTTAGCAACATGAAGGAGGCAGTGACAGAGATGGGGGGGGGGGGGGGGGGGGCAAGATGGAGACAGATGAGAGAGATGGGCTGTGAAAAAAAGAAAACACATTTTGAAGACAAGCAGCAGGATGGGGGTGGATGGAGGGAGCAAAACGGGAGATGAAGAAGGAAAAAGGAATAGTGAACTGGCCGCTAAAGCAGAATTTTTGTCTCTGGCGGCTCATCGAAGGTGCCTGCCTGTGATGGCATGACATGTCAGCAGAGCGTCTGCTCCGTTTGCTGCTCAGCTGGGTTGCCATGACGACTAGCACATCATTCTTTCCTTTATGCATTCCCCTCTCTCTCTGCCTTTCATTTCCATCCTTCCCCCACTCTCACCCACCCTCCCATCTCACACTGACTTACATAAACCTCTTTGTATGAACAGTGAAACACTCGGAGTGCACTGAGGTCTCCTTGAAAATGTGATATCAGTCTTCATCGCGTTTTCTCTCCTTCTCCTACACTCTCAAGATGAATCCTGGATGGTTGCCAGTGTTTCCCCTCAGCTGGCAAAATAAAAAAGGACTCAGGAAGCATTCAGGAAATAAAAAAGACCTGTGAAAGAAAACTACTTGGCATGTGGAGAGCGTAGCTGCAGCGTGCACACACCCCAACACCTTCATTCACTTTACACTCCTTCAGCTCCATGTGTGTGTACATCAGATGTGCAATACAGGACAAATAGAGTGGGGCGAAGCAGAGGATTGCTTTCTCCGTCGTTAATCAAAGCAGAACAGTTTCACTCATGTAGGCAGTGAAGTCAGCACAGTCTGAATTAGTTGAACCATCTGAAAAATGTCACTTATCACACACGAGTTGTTTTACTTGCTTGACAAACATGTTAAATGATTTTTGTCAGTAAAATTCAGAGTGGAAATGGTTGTGTAAGCATCTGGGGTACGGCTGCATTGTAAGGGTTAAGTATAGGTAACGTCTGACGACGCTCATCATAGGCTGCGTGGTGATGTAGTGGTTAGCACTGCAGCCTCACTGCTAGAAGGTTGCTGGTTCGAGCCCTGGCTAGGTGGAGGTTTCAGCAGTAGCCTTTCATGTGGAGTTTGCATGTTCTCCACATGTATGCATGGATTTTCTCCGGGTGCTCTGGCTTCCTCCCACCAACAAAACATCTGGGTTAGATTCATGGCTTTGGCTAATTGATCACTTCCCACATGTAAGTTGGATAAAAGTGTCATCCAAATGACTAAAGAATATAATAGAAGAATCATCAAAATGCTTTTTCACACCTGGCTTTCAAGCTGGGACTGATTTTCCTTGTCAAAGTACAAAATCTAAGTGAGCAGACAAGGTTGACCCACTGGTGATGCTAATACTGTAACGCTGTCATATTGTGTGTAAGCTGTACTTCCTTTTACATAATATTCTTCTTTGTATTATGACACAGGTGCTTTTATGGGATGGGAAGGGAGTAAACAAAACAAAACAAAAAACCTCAAAAAAACAGAAGCATCCTTCATGGCAGGATCTGCGTCCAACTGGACAGTCCACTAGCACCTTCCTACGATGTCCTCTACTGTTTGATTTTGTGCTTGTGTTGTTCTCACTCATATGTAAGTCGCTTTGGATAAAAGCATCTGCTAAATGACTGTAGAATAGAATAGAATAGTATGCTCCAAAGAGAAATGGTGGCAATGACTTTATTGTGCTGGTAAGGCACAACTATTGTGTCTTTCACTCCATCTTCTCTTTCCAGAAACTTGATATTTGTGTCCACAAAAGAGCTTCCCGTCTCTGTTCAAATATAAAAAAAAAAAAAAAATTTCAGTGGCTTCTAATAGACACACTTCATATCATTTGTTTAATTTGTACACACACCATTTCAGAAAGACAGATAATGCATCTCATTAAAAAGTAATTTATTCATCTGTGTGCAACATCTCTCCTGGTTGCTTAGCAACCTCTCGAAGATTCCCTACGCGCACCTCTAGGCATCACCACGGCACGCATTTTCCTGCAAAACCACATTTTGTGTTAAGTAATGAGCTTAAGGTTTCCATACACAGAGCGTTCCCCTGTGTTTAGCTGATTAGTTAAACAATAGCAGTTATGTTACACACAGACATTAGAGTAGCATCAGTCAAACCTGTTTCTATAACTCAAACAGCTTATGAAACAATCAGGAACACTCTTTCCAGTTGTAGATGTAACTCAGTGGACAGGTTTTGGTTTGATCTCAGTCCACTTGTTGAAGTGTCTTTTTGCAAGATGCTAAAGCCCTGTAGCTGTCCTCTTAATAATTTCCTCCAGATTAAAGTATCTGCTGAATATGTAATGAGGGGGCGTCCAATGTTTGGTCCTTGAGGGCTGCAGTCCTGCAGGTTTTCCTGCTCCAACACATCTGATTTAGTTTCATAGCTCTCCTCAGTAGCTTGTTGTTTCAGCCTGTTAATGATCCAGCTTGAGCCAGTTGTGCTGAAGCATCTAAACCTGCAGGACATCAGTCCTCAAGGACCAAACCTGGACATCCCTTGATCAATGGAAATGTAAAAAAAAAAAAAAAGAACATTACGGTTCAATGAAACATTTGAATGTGCCTTCTGTCCATAGCTACTTGTTTCCTCTAATGTTACAGGGAAGTTGTCACTTACTAGCTCTATATACTCTCATTCAGCAGTCTGATTGATTTGCCATTTTACACGGCAAACAGTGTGTAGACAAAGCCATCTGCCTCTGTGCTTTCTGTCCCCAGGCGGACTTTGTACTCTGCCAGACGGTTATGAAAGGAGCATGGGACTCAGATGGCGGTTTTGTGTGTGTGTGTGTGTGTGTGTGTGTGTGTGTGTGTGTGTGTGTGTCCACATATGTATTGTGTTAAATCTTAAAAACACTAATGTCTTTTCTGAATGTGTAAGTTCGACTCCATGTGTGCGTTTGTGTGAGATTGCGAACATGTTTGTAGTCGGAAAATCACCTTGGGACATTTTCCTTTTTCACTTTCTATTTTCAGACAAGCAAAGTGAAGACATTATATTTTCTGAACAAAGCGTCAATCAAAACCTGCTGGCGACTTATGCACTAGAAGATAACCTAACACTCAGATTTATGTAACATGCAAGTTGCAGAATGTTATAAGGCTTTTCTGAGCTCATGGGAAGAACTGTTTTACATTTCACACCAAAGCAGTTGCAGTTTTCATTAATAAAAAGAGAGGGAATCACAACAGCCACAACAAGCTAACAGTATTAAAAAGACAGTTGACTTTAAAAAAGAAAATAAAAACCTATACATGATTTTAATCTATTTATTACAAATGTCCTCCAATCGCATAACTATCCTTTTCCTCAGTTGTCCCCCATTTTCCTTTCCTCTGTTTCTTCCTCTACATGTATCATCACATTTCATTCCACATCGCTTTATTTAATGTCCCCATTTCTCTTTCTTTCTTTTTTTAGGTGCAACGTCCAGGACTACATCTGGCACAAGGGTGCCCGCTGTGAGTCTGTGGTCACGGAGTTTCAGGTGATGTGTCTGGCCGTGGGTGCCTCAGCTCTGGTGATCCTGCTGCTCTTCATGATCGTCGTCTGCTTTGCCAAGAAGCTCCACGTGCTCAAGACTGAGAACAAGAAGTTGCGTAAACGCAGGTGAGGCTCCCATCAATCATCTGAGTCGTTTTTCTACAAAGTAAAAAAAAAAAGGTTAAACATTATTTCCTCTTCACCTGGCAGGTAGATGGAACAATTGATACTCTGTAGAAAGGTAAATGACATGGTAAACAGCATCCTTCAGGCTTTTTGTTGTGGAAAATAATTACCAAATAGTCTGGATAATTTGGAAAAGAGTGACAATGGTTTATTAAAATGAAACAAGTACACAAACATGTGCATTAAAGAAGATGAAGACAGTAGTTTTAGGGTTGAAACTGGAGAAACCATTCAGGTTTGGAGGAAAGTCTGTATCTGTCAGAGTTCTGAAGCGGTTCGGACCACAAGGACCTTGTACATCCTGGCTCCATGAACGTGATCAAAAGTGACACCGTCCTTGGGACAACTTGAGATATATTTCTCAACCTAAAGTTACACATCATCATTGTCCATCTTCTGCCCAGATCCCTTTTTTGGGGTCAGGTTGCCATAAATGAGCAATGGAAATTCAGAAAACACAATCAGAGCTAACACATTGATGTGCACATGCAGAATAATGATGCTGAGCGATACCAGTAAGAACAGAATATAAGAGAGAAAACAAACTGGGAAGTTTCCATTTACACAAATACTGTACACAGCAAACCTTATCTTAACCAATTATCAGAGACAATCATAATAATGTCACAATATGATGAAATATTCAGCCATTTAATATACAAAGTTTTCACTATTTATGATGAGATCAAACAGACGCCTTATGAACAAAATGTCATTCTTAAATAAAAGAAAAAGATAGACTTTTCTACAGTCAGCTCGGTGAATAGATGACCAGAGGCAGAAATCTTCCCGAGTGGGACTTCATTGTAAATGTAGATTAATGAATTAAAAAACAATGACTAAGTTGACATACTGGCATATATAAGAATGCTCCAGATGAATGAACAGCTGCCTCACACCTATCACACCTCTAAAGCTCTTTTCACACATTAGACATGCAACATTAACATTTTTTATCGTCTCTTACAGCGAAAGCATTCAGTCATTCAAACCCTGGTCACTTTCCTGGTAATGTTCTCACACTTTATATAAAACATGCCTGTGAAAGTAACACAAAGAAGAGCATGAGCAGACAATCAGCTAATGTTACTATTACTATTCATATGAGATTCAACTGTGTATGCAGTCAAATAAATACTATATAAAATACATTAAACAACGTGATGCCTCTCCATAACAGTTTGCATCAGCGTGCCAAGCACAATATATTTTAGTTAAGCAGTGATGGCCCCTGGAAACAGAAGGAAATGACATTTTTCTTGTCATTTAAGCTCATCAGTCAGTCAGTTTCATATATACATAAAAATTAAATGGAAACACAGTAACAGCACAGCTGTTCTAAACTTAAACAAAGATGTTTATTGCAGTACACTGTCTCGATCCCATCCCTGCTGAAAGGAAGATAAGCTGCAGCATTTTCAAGTTTTGTAAAAAAAAAAAAAAAACAAGTTATTTTGCTATTAAAACTAATCTCAAGCTAAAAAAAACCTGATTCATTGTGCTAAACCAGAAATGCCCATGCAGCGCCAGTCCTCATAGGACACAATCTTGCAGGTTTTCCGTGCATTCCGGCTCCAACACACCTGACTCAAATGAATCAGCCACTGTGAAGAACTTCATTGGCTGCTGGATCCATTTAATGGAAGTCAGGTGTGCTGAAACAGGGATACATCAAAAGCCTGCAGGACAGCAGCCCTTGAGGACTGACTTTGGACACCCCTGTGTCAACAGAAGTCTGGATGGATTTGTGCGTTGGCCAGAAAGCGGAACCTACATTTACAGCTCATAAATCGTCTCTCATTCATTTGACTTATTCTATTGCTATAATTGCAAAAACATTGAAGGAGGAAAGTTTTGACATGGGTGTTACTCCTTTGTCTAATAATGCAATCTGTTTGGTCCTCTGAACAACATATAAGTCAAATTAACTCACTGCTGCTGTGTGTGCCTGTCGTTTAATGAAGCTGCAGCAGCTTGGACCGTGTTTGCAGTGATAAACACGTAAATGTTACTTGCTGTGACTTTGTCAGCTTGCCATTTCATAATGTTACAGAAAAGAGATTAACTGACACATGACAACAACATGTGAAGCTTCAACCAGATTAAAGGAAAGGATTGCATGTGTGAAAAGTGCTAGCAACTCACTGGTTAATATCTTTTTTGTAGTTTTCTTTACATTTGTGGTTCTTTTGCTACAACACATTTTTTCTGACATAATAAACTTCATATGATGTTGCACACAGATTGATTGCAGGTTCTATCTGTTGCAGGTGCAACAGATAGGAAGATTGCTTGTAATTAAGGATATACCGATACCAGTGCCAGTATCTGCTCAATACCAACCGTGTGTACTCCTACTTGGTATTAATAAAAGTGTACCGATACCACACTTGTCAAGCTAGCGCAGATGTGTTTGATAACATGCTTCCGACAGGTTTTAAAAGAAATAAATGCCTTGATTGTTAAAATGTGACATTTTGTGTTACAAGCAAAATCTTTGTTTCAAAACCACACATTTATAGTTGTATTTAGGTAAAATGTGCCAAATCAAAATAAAACTTGTTGAAATTGTTGGATCTGTAATGTTATTATATTTGTATTGGTGAGGTAACTTCAGAAAGGATGGGTAATTTATTACAACCTAGCGAATTAATAATGAATGAACATGGTTATAACAGCAGTAATAACCATAGTCACAATAATGTTCACACAAACAGATTTGGTATCGGCAAATATCGGTATCGGCAGATATTCAAATTTCAGATATTGGTATTGTATCGGAACTCCCATAAAGTGGATCGGTGCATCTCTACTTGTAATTAAACAAAAAGTTCATGTTGTCTTATGATGGCAGATTTTGGCTCTTTGAGACAAAGAAAAATTCTGAAAATGTTCAACTATTGAATCTGACATTAGTCTGTGTGATTAAACCTTTTGTCCATGATCAATGTATCTCTTTTCATCAAATATAACATGGGTTTTCAATAATAGTAAGAAGTGTCTGTTAAATAAGAACACAAAGTCAGTTGCGAGTCTTGTTTTAGTGTCATGTTTCCTCCGGGCTCCACACAGTTTCAATCAGTGGGCTCATTTGTTAAAGTCCAAAAGATCAATAAACAAAAACTAGGAACTGAAGTGTTTAGCCTGCTCAGAGGTATTTTATTGCAGCATTATTAGTCTCAGTGACAGATTCTCAGCCACATGACTCCCCCATCGATGTCAAATTTAGAAAACGACAGTGGCAGGCTGGTCGATAAAGAGATAATAGAGAAAAAAAAGTTTGGTTGAGTTCAAATTTAAAAGGAGATGAACAAATAAGGCCTCTGGACCCAAAAACCTTAAACACTCCTTGCAGTTCAGTCAGTAAGTGCACAGAGTCCGACCTTACAGGGGAAAAAGTGTGGTGCATTGTATTGAGTAAAAATCTGTCCAAACTCTCACTGTGTTTAAAAAAAAAAAAAAAAAAAAAAAAAAAGCATTGTTGATACAGCAGGAGAAAGAATATGAAACATACATTTTCAGCTATGAGTTACCACCCTCAGCACACACATACACACTTTTCTACTCACCATCATTTTCACTCCTGCTTCTCAGCTCAGGAAAGTTTACTGAACCTCTTTAAACCCCATTGCTAACAAATGTAACATTTCATTTGAAGTGCTCTGACATTTCTAAAGTATTACTACAGAATTGGCCCAGCAGACATCTTGCAACCCTTCAAGAGGCTTAATATCCTGGTTGGAAACAACATAACTACTGATTAGAGGAAAGCTGCAGCTTTTAAATTGGGGTGTGTTTTGCAAAAGAAGCTGCGTTCTTTCTTGAAATTCTTTATCAAATTCAACATTTGCCATTAAATCATGATTAAAATGTGCTTCATTCTAAAAAAAAAAAAAACATATGACAACAGTTGCAGAAGTAAAAAAAACAGCTTAATTTTCAGGAAATACAAAAGAAAGGGATGACAGTGCAAACAACAACATATGTCCTTCACAGGAGTGGAGCGAAACGAGTTGGGAGGGGCTGCTGAGTAGAAGAATCATTTCTCACAACAGTAACTTGTCACAGCTACATTTCCAAGGAAAAATGACTCAGAATGATGGAAGCAATGGAGGTTCAGAGTCTGATTTAAGGACAAATAATTGAAGCAGCTGCAGCACGAACCCTGTAGCAAGAACACAATCACTGATCTGATGTTCCAGCAATATAAACTAGTATCAAAACATCAACCAAAGTCATTACACAGATACTAGTAGACGCATCAGGTTGTGATGCTTCAGTCTGAATCGTTTCCAGGTTTGTGCCTTCGGTGGGGATGGTGGGGGGGTTAATAGCATGAATGGCGGCACCAAGCCTTTTTATCTCACATGCACACATGCATGTTTGAGGATTTACTTAAATATTTGGGTTTGGTGATACTTCCCACTGTTTATAGGTTATTTTCGAGATCTTTCCAGATGTTTCTGGCCACCTGAATGAAAACACAGAGAATCCACCGGCAGCTTGAAAAAGTTTTTTCTTCTTCTTTAAAAATATTTCTCAATGTGGAAAACATTGAAAAAAGAAATCACATAAAACACTTTTACTCTTTAAGTTAAAAAAAGTGCAAAATATCATAATACTATGAATAAAAATACTGAACTAAAAACTAAAAAAAACAACTAAAAAAAAGAAAGCCTGTTAACACCCACTAACGCCTGGCTTTTGAGTGAAAGGAAAAATTGATCCCAAGGTCAAAAGTTCCATAAAAAGTGGAAAGAGAGGTTAGAAGATGGTGTTTAATCCCTGCTCTTAATTTTCTGCCTTTCCATACAGAAATCCCTGGTTTAAACCATGTCCTGCACAATCTCCTTACACTCCATTTTCTTTTATATTTTATCTTCACTTCAGTTCATTATAGATTTTCTGCTTCACTTTCACCCAACTAAAGACCATCACAGACTACACAGTTTAATACTGGTCACAACGTCACATGACGCTAAACAACTGCTGACCAAAATGTTCTCATCTCATCATTTTAAAACCTGGATTGTGAAACTACTAAGTATTCAACATATTTGCAACAATATCTGCATAGTCTTGGCTGGAAAACTCTCCGTTTCCAACCCCAACAGAAGCTTTGATGCTGACCGAAACGGCTTGCAGAATTGCAGGGTGCAGGTCTCTGGACCAGGTCGGAACACATTGTAGCTTCCAGAGCACCAAGGATAAACATGCTACTCCTAGGATGAGATCGGCCATCTTTAACAACTCTAACAGTGTTTGAAAAGCCCCATTTAAACACATTATTCTTGTATAAAAATTGTATTTAAAGAGAAAGTTCTCCTACTATCAAAACAGAAGTTGCCCTAAATCATCATCTTATTTAGAAAAGTCCAGACAAGAGTTGTCTCTTACCTGCCAAAGAATGGTTTTGATGATGATTAAAATGATAAATAATGTTGGATTTAAGCCCAGATGAACACCTTTGGGAGATGTGTATATTTTAATCAACACTATCCTTCACTGGTTCATCAAATGAGTCATTGAAAGAGCGGTGTTCAATCTCTCCTGCAGCATTCCCGGGAGTTGCTGAATCAATGCTAAGATTAATTAAAACAGCATGTAGTGGTCCAACTCCTTATAAAGATATTTTTGTTCAGTTTAATCCTTTTTGGCCAATCTTTGCTCCATAAAGGACATCACAAACTGAGGCTGGTTGGAATCCAGGCAGAGAGCAGAAGAGAGTACATGAAGTTAAAAAAGGAAAGAAAATACACAGGTGAGGATGATGAAGAGAGTCTGTGAAGCAGACAGTGGGGAGACGAGACAGAGAGGACAGTGTGAGGAAGATGAGTGAGTCAGATGCAGGTGGTTCAGGAGGAAAGGAAGAGGAAAGATGTCGAAGAGAAGTTGATGGTGAGCAGCTGGCAGAAAACCAGGAAATGCAGGTGTGCGATGAAAGTACGATCTATGACTAATAAGGAAACTTTTTTTTCTATCAGTCAAACATTGTTTTGTAGATCATTAAACTTATTTATTGTCATATCGTTTAATCTTTTGATTGAACAGTGTAAACATTTCCTCTTATAATTCCCACAGTGATGAACTTGGTTGCTATTGGCCAGATGTACAATATAAAAACTTCACATTTGAGAAAAGATGGTAGAGAGAACTATTTTCTTTCTGTTGATGAGTGAATTATTGTAATCAATCAAATGATCAGCAGGGCTGTGGTCACATGCATGTAAATGACAATACTGCACTTAGGCTGCAGTTTCCTTGTTAAAGAATTCAGATGGTAGCACAATAAAATGCACCTTTTAAAGTTTAATGTGTTTAATCGGTTATTGGAGAAACTCTGAAGAAAGAAAGAGTGGTTCTAAGTCATATGGAGTGATTTGTGGGTCCAGTAAAGCTCCACCATGACTGTTTCCAGAAACAGGATAGACATCATAAAAAAGCAACTTAAATGCAGAAAAGTTGAGTTTAATCAGTTTAGGTTCAAAATATTACAAATACACATTACAGTTAATATAGTTTTGAAATATACAATGTATCATGTGTATGTAAAAGTTAGACACACGTTTCATGTTAAAAAGCACACATATCCTCTTAGGATGATCACATTCATCAATGCTTTTGTTTGCTTACAGTCTTACAATCTAATGATTAAATACATTAGAATTCAAGATTAGAGTTTTGCAGATGAACTAAGAAATCCCTAGTTCTGTTTGTAGTTTTAATTCCAAGAGGGAATACGGGAAATAGAAAAAATAACAAGCTTAAAATTAAGACATTTTGTGATTTAGAGGCAGTGACAAGAGCATTCAAGAGCTAATCATCATTTGGCATTTCCAACGTTTGTTTTTAAGATTAAGGTTCAAGAAATATAAAAAAAAAAACAACTGTTTATCCTTAAAAGGTATCAAAAAGTGGTGAGAAATGTCAACAAACATGAAAATGAGATAATAATGTCAGCAAACATGAAAATGGGAAGTCAGAAAACTGTACAGCTACGATGAAGCAATAAAACATTTTCAGAGCATTAAGTAAAGATTTCTGTGGTGAATTCAGTATGTTGAGAGAACAGACTCCCATGACAGACGGATTGAAGGGCTGGGAAGATTATACATGAGTGGGTGGGGGTCGTTTCGGCATTGCTTTGCCATTGCCTGTGTTTTCTGTTGCTATCTCCCTGGCAACAGAGCCGCTGTGGATGAGCAGGATCGGCGATCCAGCACCGTGGATGCAAATGTGAACAAGAGAGTGCCGAATCCTCATCAGCAGCTCCCACACTGCAGGGTTTATTTTTAGCTCTACAGGGAGGGTTAGCATGCTAGTCATGGTGGGGGAGATTAAGCATGATGATGAAGACGATGGTGAAGAGGAAAAAAGTGGTGCAGTGAGTTGTAGCTTTAACGCTGGCGAGCAGAAACGTTTTAAAAAAAAAAAAAAAAAGGGTGATGTCATCAGTACCCTGGATCCAGCTGAAAGTAGGGCAGTCTGAACAGGAGGAGGGGAGGGAGCGAGGAACAGGCAGAGGAGGGGTTGACCTACATACAGCTGTGCGACCTGAGGGGTGTAAGCAGCAGGGTGCATGCAGCATGAGAGACAACACTGCCTCATCAAGAAATCGATGAGGACTGAGAAGGAAGAGGAGGACAGATTAGAGGAGTAAAAACAGATAAATAACAGGAGGAAACTGTTGCAGGAGGAAAGAAAGAGTTTTAGATGAACAAGAGAGAGCTATTTCACAGAAAGAAAATCAGCCTGACACATTCGGAGGAGTGTGTGCGCTGCTGAAAAGGTTCATGAATACATGAAACTCCCACATTCCCCATCTGCTGTAGAAGCGTTTCTGTGCCGCAGTCGAGATCAGACAAGATCCTGATCAAGGATGGAGGCAGAGAGAAAGAAGGAAATGCTGGATTACATGACAGCAAATACACATGTCAAATTAGACATGCCCAGTTCTGGATCTTTAAACTGAGCAGTATGCTATTACTGGCCAAATGAGTAGCCTTTAGCAGCTCAGATGTTACATATGGTTCATTACTTCATTTATTCACTATAGATGCAACAGAAACAAACATAATCTGATAAATGTTGTTAAAAATAACCTGCACTCTTATTAATCTGGTTTATAAAACTTATGTATAGAATTAAGATGAGGTAAAACTAAAAAAGAACTGAATTTACTTCAATTTAATTATCTAATGTTGAATACAGCACAATTAAATAATGATGCATGGGTTTAAGAGAAAAGATATGCTTTAATTTCTCTGATGACAATGCTGAGTGAAACAAAATGTTTTACATCAGCAGCTGAGTACTCCTAATGTTGATTTAGTTCCAACTTGTTACTCTTAAAATGTTTTAGCTTCAGTTATAGAAATCAGTTTGCTAGAGTATTTTTTCTTCATTTATAACAATATTTTTAGCCAATCATAATAATACACTTCTTAAAACACAGTTATTAAGAGATTAGGATTTGGGGTCCTATGGGTCCCATCACAAGTTTGCAGGCGTAAGTGGTCCAACTCAATCTGTTGGTTTCCTTATATATCCCTATAATAAATTGGCTTTCATTATGTTGTTTTTTTTTCCTTTCTGGAAAGCATCTTGAGATGGCATTGGCGTGATTAGATGCTATATAAATAAAGTTGAATTGAATTGAATTGAATTGAATTGAATTGAAGTGGTTTCAGCGTTGCTGTGGGTGGTAAAAAGAAGCCATAGGCCCCACAGTGTACCTAGCAAGTATAAGTACTACCCTTTCTACTGGAAGATTCCACTAAGGATCACACAGTTTGGCTATAATTGCTAAATTTGTAGGGTGTAAGCAAAGGCTATGAACATCCTGACAATCCAGGGCATTTGGTTGATTCTGATATTGCAGCAGAAAACAATGAGAGCAGACATATTATATATGCTGATTTAAATGTTTTGCTGATGTTGATGTATTTACTTCTTGTCAAATTGGCCCTGAGACTGGACCTACTGGTTACTAGCATCTTAGAGCTGTAAACGGTTAGCATTCATTTCCGAGGACACCAACAAAATGCTTTAAACAAACAGAAAATGCACAACAGCCATGATAATTATGCATACACATAAATAAGAGATTATATTTTAAGATGAAGGGTGGGATAAAAGGTTCAGTTCACTTTCCTCAGTGGACACTAACAAACAGCTCATTGCCAGATTGGAGTGAATCTCACAGTTTGCAACTTGATACTTTTTTCTTGAGTTGATGTGGTTTCATTAAAGTGGGGCTCCTGAACTTTAAAGGATCACATCTTGTCTCTTCTCAGAGCTCTTTATAGCCAGAAAAAGTCAGTTTGTTGGCTCTTGTTTTTATTTGGTGAATCCGCCATGGTGCATGTTGCGAGCACGTGACATGATGTAAAGCAAAACACACCTACTAAATGATGCTCCAGGTTGAAACACAGTTATGAAGTGTGGTTTCTCAGGTCTGGTATACCCCAGTGCAACGACAGCTTCAGGAATGTGCTATATGAATGTCAGTATGCCTTTTAAAATGAGTCTGAGGCTGAGTTCTAAGGTCGGAAACCTATGTAGCAATGTTTTAAAGTAAGCATAATGTTGGGTGACATTTTCCCCCAGTTTACCTTGTACTTATTTTTTACCTTTTGTTTACTGATTCCTGTTACTTGCATGTGATTTAGTTGCTTTACAACACATGCATTGATTTCTTATCATGGCTCCATCTAGCATTATATTAGGGTGTCAGTAAACGTTGATAGTTTGTTGCCCCTCATTGTTTTTTGTTGTTTTTTTAATCACAGCTGCATTTTGTAGTTATAAAGAGCTGTGTTTGTTAGATGATTCACATTACAGGGCTGCATTAGAGCTGGGACCCTGTATGACTCAATAATAAATCTCATGGGAGTGGGTGATGGTGTTAAAAAAAGGCAACTGGAGTGGGATTAGGGAAACAGCCCCACAAAGAGCTCTATTACAGAGTGGTTCACAATAACCAAATAACCACTCTGCTAAGGCTAAGAAATTAAAATAGGAGTTGTTCATAGAATCTGTTGGTCTTTTAAATCAAAATATTGGACAATCCTGCTTCATTGTACTTACACATTGGTTATGTGTGAGTATCATATCAGTCCCTATTTGGTTATAAAACAACCTCCACCAGTTTGTCTTCATTAGACATGAGTTGTAATTCCAATGGCCTCTTCATGGTACTGGTAGTGGTTTAGTGGCACTCCTACAGCTGTTTTTTCCCAGTGCTTAAGTACTAAAAGTAGTACTACTATAGCAATTGTAAAGCCGTACCCACCTGAAGCTCTACAGTACAGTAATTAACATGTCATATCTCGTTTATTGGTGAAAATGATGTAAAAAGTCACGTAAGAGTACATTTCACACTGTATGTGCAGGATTATTAACAAGCGGCCAAAGCTTGCTGAAAGGGTGCAGAGCGATCACAAAATCTGTGATCAAAAATGATGATGGGAAGCATACTTCTCTCTCCCTCGTTGCCACTTCATCTTTGATAGTCATGTCACGTCGCTCATCAAATATAGATATGGAAGCTCAGCATGCAGATCAGAGAAACAGTAGCTGTTTGAAAAGAAAGTAGATCACGGCCTCTTTAACTATACATACGATGGGGGAGCAAAATGATGATGGGAAACACATGACATCTCAGGTTTCCTGAGCTTCTCTGAGTCTTAAAATGTTCAGAGTTAAAGTTTATATGACAGACATTTTACATATGAATAGGAAGGCTTATTAGGGAGGGAGAAAAGAAACAAAATCTGTGTCATTCCCAACAAAGTTGTCGTCTCATTTGTCTGGAAGACAAACGTCGCTTTGCTTTGAGAAGTCTGCAACAAAGGGGAACACACCTCAAAGAGTTCAGTCTGACTTAGTCTGAAGGGAAGTCCTGAAGTTTGTTTCCTCCTGGGTGGAATGATAAAAAAGTCCCTTTTTAGTTGCATTTTTTTAAGGCAGCTCATCAAAATTTCAGAAGAGGATCCTTTTGATGGGACAGAGCCTGAAATAAGGCTTTTCTTCACACAAGAGCTTACTAAAAATAATATTTTATTATAAGATTTCTGGTCATGTTGGAAGCCAAGAGGGAGTGAAATGTTATAAAGTCTATTTTCAGAGGAGGATAAAGTTGGGTCAATGCTCTGATGCTGCAAGCATGTCATTATTTAAGGCTGATTTGAGTCATGTCAGCTGATTCAAAAAAAACTTGCAAACAATGTTCCTCCTTCACATCTGTCTGAAGTTGTTAAAGTTCAATAAAGTTTTTCATTTAGAGGTTTAAGATGTGACGGTATTGAATTCAAAATCATCCCTGTCGGTAATGTGTTAAATTTGTTCCATATTTAAGAGTGCAGATGTTACCTTTAGACAGGGTGTTGTCTTGGTAATATGTGTTGGGAGAAATAAAAACTCTTTGAACCTCAAGTGAGGGAACTAATTTTTCCCAAAGTAAAGCAAAGAACTTGCATGAATATAACGAGGAATAATATTTTTAGTGTCCTCATGGGGACATACACAATGGGGACCCACCGCAGTCTGCAGGATTGCTGTAGCGATCACCTGTCTGGGGGGCTAGAGGGGGATCCTGCATTGCAACCCAATGGATCCCCAAAATATCATTTTGCTCTCAACAGAATCTGGCCAGATGTTCATTATCTTCATCACGTTTCATTTTATTAGTATTTTTATACCTATGTTCAGTTAAGAGACAGATAATAGGAGTTAAGAGTTCTTTATGTCAAACACTTTGTATTGCTTTATGGCATGAAAAATGCTTCATAAATAAGTAAAATTCAAACTTGAATTTAAGTACAAATAGCAAGACTGTCCCTTGTCGTTAAAGGGCAAACTGAAGAATAGATGAAGGTTGCTGCAGTGGCTGTAGGGTGACGCTTAGCTTTTGGCTGTCTTACAGATTTTGTCTTTGGCATGCAAGCCAACGATGAGTCATGATTATTCTTATATAGCTGAATATAATTGTGTCGACATTGACAGTTAATTAACATATGAAAATTTTCCACTGCAGACTGAATGGTTACAAACCCATAGAAATGTCTTTTATTTCCAGTCCTCACATGCCAGCAATGCACCTGTTTCAGATTAATGGATCTTCTCATCAAGTTCTTTGCAAGCCTGTTAATGAGATGTTCATTTCAACCAAAGTTAAAGTTTGAACGCCTACGAGCCTACAAATCTCCATTTTATAAAAGGGATAAGTAGAATTAAAGACCACTTAAGCTCTGTTATTCTTGTATTTAACTTCGGATGAAGCATTTATTTCCCCTAACTTGAAACTTTTTACCATGTTACACCTTCAGTATGCGAAAGGATGTTTGAAAGCAGGTCATGTTGTTCAATTAGTCCATTTCTTTTTTTAATAAAATCTTGTCACCTGGCTGCTTGTGCTCTAAAATCCACTGAAAGCTTTCTGAAGTAGTGTTTATTTTCAGATCACGTTGCAATTGGACAAACCAAAGTTTCCTACAGTTGTTGAAAATTTCAGTCCGCACATGCCAAGAAACATATTTCCTTAAATTCTTGCAGATTATGCACATATATAATTATAGTGGTGTGAGGATTTTCTTTTTCTCAGTTTAAATCGAGCTTTTCTTACAAACTAATTTAAAGAATTGATTTTCAAAAGTCACCTCGGAAAGCAAAAGGCAAATCCCCCAAACATAAAAATAGTTTGTCTTTTGTTTACTTTTCTTTTTACTCACATTTTCAATTGTGACCTTACAACTCGGCCTCACAGGAAAATGTGTGGTTTGTGTGCCCAAAATATTGCATTATCACAACAAAGCCAGGCAACTGTAAAATAAAAAAACTGTACCCTTGTGTTTATAAATATAGAACCATAATCATGTATTTTTTTTAACCCTTACCACAAGCAACCACAACTTACAGTGAAGTAAAAAAAAAAAAAATCCCGTGAGCCATATTGTGCTACGATGGCTTGAACTTAAGTGATTTTGTGTTTTTTTTATGTTATTGATGTGCAATAATTACTGTAGAAAGTTTTACATAATGCATTTTATGCACAGCTTGTAATGTAATATATAGACATGAAATATTTTCAGATCAATATCAGTGTTAAATCTACAATATCATGTAAAACTGCATGTTTCATGCTGCGAATGAACGTTACAAACATGTAAAGCGAAATTTTGCTGGATTTAACTGGAGTTACTATGTGGCCTGTGTGTGTGTGTGTGTTAAGATACTAGGTCATTTTAAGTCATATGTGTTGCATCACAGATGAGTTGCTTGTTTTGTCTGACCGTTCTTAAGCAAAAGTCAAAATCTTGCAAATTAATGCTGCTTTCTTGCTTTTTCTCCCCACTCTTTTTTTTTTCTCTGAGAATTCCCTTCCTCCTACCTTTTCAACTATCATTCCCAATTTTTCCCTCTTCTTCCTGTCTGTTTCTCCTAATTTTTTTTATTTCCCTCTCTCTAATTTATCTTTTTCACCTGTTCTATGCCTTTTTGGATTTTCTTCGATATTAACTTTTCGCTGTTTCTGTCACACATCTCATCATTCTTCCTTTTCCCTTCTCTGCCTGGATCCTCCTTGTTATCTTGTCTTAAACGTATTGTCTTAAACGTACTGTGCTCTTTTTAATCATTTCTTTTTAATCATTTCTCTTTGCTGTTTTTGACCTTGCCCCCCCCCCCATCTTCTCTCCTCCCCCTTCAATCTCCTCTATCACCCCCGATGCCCAGCAGTAAGTACCGGCCTTCATCGGAGCAGCACAATGATAATTTCTCGCTGTCCACCATCGCTGAGGGCTCCCACCCAAATGTAAGGAAACTGTGCGACACCCCTCCTAACGTCCCTCATGCCCGTGCATTGGCTTACTATGATAACATTATCTGTCAGGTAACGTGGTTCTCGCCTCTCTCTCACCCCTTTTTCTGCATCTCCCCCTGAATCCCGCCCGGGCCCTTGACTCCCTACCAAATGCATGGGCATGAGTATTCTCTGATACTCTAGGTGAAATGCTAAAAGAGGGTGGATGGGAGGGGTCAAAGTGCAAGGATGGATGATGGAAGTTTTTCTCAAATGGTTGAGGAAATCCAATACTGGGGAGATGGGAAGAATGGTTGATGAAAGTCACACGTAGTATTTTTTTTAGTTGTCTACAAATCTTTAAAAAATTTTCTTTCTGTTTTACAAAAAGTGCTCAAGTCTGAAAACTATAAATGTTCATTGGGGGACCTGAATGTGGTAACAATTACCTCTTTGTTTAACTTCTTCTGGCGTGTGGAAGTCCACAATTTGTTTATTGCTTAAGCAATTCACAGGTGTATTATATCGCACAAATTCAGCTTGAAAAATTCTCAGGAGGTTGTTTTTGGACTGCATACATCAAAACAATCATGCATGGGGTCCTTGTAGTGTGTAACCGCGGCAACACATGATGATCAACCCTTTTATTTTGATTTGGTTAATTGATTTAGCCTCCTAGGTTATCGATCCAGATTTACAGGTTGCAACACAACAACCTTGTTTTTCACAAGCGTTTTAGAGTAAGAAGTACTAAAAATCTACCACTATGACATTCACTGGGCTTACAGACGTAGCACGCATCTGATCTGTGGATGGAAAAAGGGCATAAACACATACAAGGTTAGAGGTTAAATTCTCCCTAAATCCATGCTGACTGAACATTTATGGACTGTCATCCTAACTTAGTGGCCAGCCTTTTTGGCTTCAAACCAACCATTATGAGAGAAAACTCCTTGCTGTGACCCTTCCCCATCCTGTCTCTCTTTTTTTTTTAAATGTGCTCTTTCTCTGATCACTTCATGCATCAGTATGTCATAGCATGCCTGCTCTGTCGCTAATATGTGCCACCCGGTGGCCATGTCAGCCATCACGGCGCTGCTTTGCAGTCTGTTAAAACACTATGTTTAACAAAATGTCTGCTTGACTTGTTTATCCTGAAAGTGGGTGACGAAAGCGGGAGGGATGGTTACAACTTGTAAGAAATTATTTATTTTGTGGGGGGGAGGATTGACGTCAGAACCAGGTAAGCTAACTGTGTGTGGGGTCTTAGCAACAAATGGTGGCAGTTATCAGGATAAACATCTGAGATGCAACGTCTTGCTGCCGCCTGTAGGTGGCAGCAGAGATCCGACAGGTACCTGACTAACTGAAGCATGGGTAGCTCGTAGCGCTAATGCTAACGTTGTAGCAGCATGGGTAGTTATAGTGCTACAACTAAGACAAAGTTTGTTTTTGTTTTCAAATTTTAAGTATTTTAAAAAGTGTGGTACCACCTTCTAACAACTCCATCAGTAGTTTTCTTCACTTTTTAAAAGTTTGTAATCATTGACCTTGTAAGTCTCATTTCTTTCATGCAGTAATTTTGCATTTAGTTCCTTTAGGGGCAATTGTGTCTCACCCATTCACTGTAACCACAATTAAATGCCATTTTCATCATCCTGACATGCATCAAACCCCAAAACATGCACATGCACATAAACATGTACAAACACATGCATCACTTCCTAACAACATCTTAGAAATGTCAATCTTTTTAACTTACTACAATGTACAAATCCAAACTATAGAGCCTTTGTAGTACATTGGATTGAATAATATCTTGGGTTGTAAATTGGATAAAATGTTTAAATTAGAAACACGTTAAGATACTTGGGTAGTGTGGATGTATGCTGTGCAGGAGGAGCATTTGGCCAATGCAGCACAAATGTCTGATGCCACTTTTGCAGAAAGTGTGCGAAAATGTGGCAATAATGGTCAAAAAGGGTTAAAGATAAATCAGCAATGATAGGAATATTGATATCTTTGCAAATATTTATGGTTGAGTTCACACATATTTTGGTGAAAAACTGTGAAGATAGCTATAATAAGAGGATAAAAGGTTCTATTCTGGCTTCAGTTTGGATATTTTTTCCTTTTGTTGTCTACAAGCAATGTAAAAGTACAAGTTTCAGGCTGCTTGTTATTTAGCCAACATTTAACAAACTTTGCTTTTCAATGATTACTTTGTAAACGATTAAATAACTGGTTTAAACTCTGCAAATGTTTATATAATGTCAGCAGGTTATTTAAGATTATTTTTAAAATAAAAACAGTCCATTTGCTTGTCTCATTTCGCTTTAACTAGTGTAAATATCCTATTTTTGCTGTTTTCACAAATGTCAATATTTTAAATTTAAAACACATTAATATAAACCTTGGTCAGAGCATGTGAAAATATGAATGGTAACAAAATTTCCATCTACTATTCAATCTGAGTTATTTTATGACAAGTTTTCCATCTGTAAACAAAACTCATCTGAGCATATAGGTGTCCCCGGACCCAAACCAACACCAGCTTTTCCAAATAAATCCAAAATACACCTTCTAATAAAGCAAATAACCTCAATTTTCCCACAAACTAACAACCTCACCAGAAATATCTAAACCTGTATGTGCTTTAGTGATGTCGACTAACTTCCAGGCAGTCCCAGACAGTCTGTGTTTGAATGGATTTCTGGAGCCAGCAGGAACTATCAGCTGGCAAACGAAAGGAAGTCAAGTTACTTCTACTACTGGTCTCTGTCTCCAGATCTCTCTCTGTTATCTCTGTCTCTTCTTGTCTCAAACCTTTCCTTCCCCCATCTTCTCTTCTTACTTTCTGTCCACTTCCGGTTCCTTCTTTCTCTGTCCATTCCTTTCTGTCTCTCTCTGAGGATGCCTTATATGGTTTTTGAGGAGTATAACCCTTTGCCCCATCCCCCTCCCCCCAGAAAACCATGAGCAGATACACCTGGGAGTGTAAGACCAAAGAGGAGTCCGACTGTGAGGTAAGACCAAATTCCAAATGCTAGATGGTCCCAACTCCCCCTCACCCTCCCAAACAGCTCTCATTGTTACTGTGGCCCTGTCAGTCACCCCTCTCAACTATCAGTGGATCAGCCTGAACCTCTCTCCCAACTGCCAAATAAAGAAAGAAAGAAATCCTTGCAATTAAGCATGACGTGTTAGTGCTGAATAGATGTTTAGAATTATGCCCATTCATAAGGATTCATTTTGAGCTCCAGGTGGGAAGCAAAGAAACACCATTGTGGGTTTTCAGCACCTGCCTTTACACACCGAACTTTAGTTCATTTACAACAAGGAAATCCAGACTTTCATTAATAATAGCATTAGTCCAATTTAGCAAATGAGTCAAAGTTATTTTAATCTACACTCACTGGGTTGGGTGAATTTAAAACCCAGAGTCGACAAAACTCCTAAAACATATGTGAATAGACTGCAGAAGCATATGAATGTCAAATAAGCTTGTTTAGAATTCACTTCATTTTTATACTGAATAATCTACTGAACTGTCTTCTAAATTAGATTTATTATGAAAGACTGATTTAAGTAATTTAATTTAATTTAATTTAATTTAATTTAATTTAATTTAATTTAATTTAATTTAATTTGTATTTTCATCTCATTACCTTATGGAGATAAATAAAACATTTCAGGAGTACCTTTTTATAAATGGCATTCAAATTTCCTTTTTTGCCCCTTTTTTGTTTTATTCTTTTGTTTGTTTATTTCTAATATGAGCTGCTTTAACCACAAATGTAATGTCACTGTCAGATGGAAACCTTGTCTAAAACATGTATTTTGTTGCATACTTGCCAATGTAAAGTGGAGGTTAGTGAACTGGATTACATTTTGTCAAGTATTCAAAAATCTGGTAGAATTAATGTCTTTCCAAACTAACACAGATCATTTGAAAATGGGAACTTTAATCTGCATTTGCACCAATCATTGTCATGCAAACAGCATTTTTGTTGAAAACGTATTTAACATTAAAGTAAAATGTCAATTTTTGGATAAAAATTCAAATACACAGCAACAACCTTTCTCCATAGTTGAGAGTTTAAAAAACTCAGTTTGAGTTTGACTCAGTGTTCCTGGCTATCATCTCACTGAGACATCTCCCCAAGTTTTGGAAAAACATCTCGGCCTCCTAACATACTCACTAGTTTCTTCGTAAATGGCTAGCTTGGTTTTGAATGTTTAACATTTGAGCAAAAAATAAAAAAACAAAAATGATTCTCCTGCTATTTTAGTTTTGATGACACGACGAAAGATTAATCCCCCCACTGAGCACGCTATCTCCACCTACTGGCACAAAATCATTACGACAGTGTTTGGAAGCTTTCTTTGTTATCTTCAGTTCGGAAAGCAAAGGTCTGACTGATGCGAAATATTAGGAAAACAAAGAAAAATACAAGTTTGGAGAAAACAAACAAGTATTGCTGTGAAAGCGTCAGTTGTGATCTGTTCATGATTTTTGGTTAAATTAGTTTTCGATATGTCTGTCTGAAAGGAAAAAATCCTCCAACTCTCCATTCTAAATTTTCTGACCCCAGCTGTTTATATTTGCCTCATAAATATTTTAATATTTGTTCTGGAATAAAACCTGGAGCTCGTGGTTCAACCAGTATTTTCCACTGATTGTACAGATCTAAAGACTTTCAATAACTTTAAGAAACAGGGATAATTCTGGGATATTAAAAAAGAAAAACTCAGAGATAGTGCACTGCTGCTAAAAGCCAAATATAAAAGTAATACTGTTCAAATAAACTCAGTTCAACTTTCTCTAAAAAGAAAGCATTTGAAGAAGCTCACACAAATCACAGTATGAAAAGTTACACAGATGGATTAAATTACAGATGAGTGAAAATGTCATTTAAATATACTTCAAATACTATACATTAAAGCAACATTCAGCCATAAAAAGACATAAGCCCATGTTCAGTCTTGAGGCAGAAAGATGAAACCATTTCCAACACACACACACACACACACACACACACACTCTCTCTCAGAGGTCGGGAAGCAGGAAGAAAAATAAATAAATAAATAAAACAGACATCCACCAATCAAGACACTCACAACCACAAACCAATTATTTCTACGCGGTGACACAAACAGCAGTTGTGTGTCCTGCAGTACCACAATTCTTTGTGTTTCATTCACGCTGAAAGATTGAACCCACTTGTCCTCCATCTTTCCTTCACAGCAATTCAGCCGAGTGTAGCCACACGCTCTCCTCTGCTGCAAAACGATGAAATGGAATTGTTTTCCGTCAATACTAAATAAATTCACCAAAGAAAGTGAATTGGCCGGCAGAGCTGGCTGTAATTTTTTAAGAGGATTTCATTTCCATTGACTGGATTGACGCTCAGTGACTTATCACATCTGACCTGACATGAAGTCCAGACGCTGCTGGCATCTGGTAAAACTGAGCATTTCCAAAGACTGTTTAGCATCTTTTAAATGGATATGTGATTATTATCCTCAATGCAATGAGAATGAATGTTGCTGTGATTTAGAGCCACCAGCTTCTATGATTTGGCACAGCACTGAAAAGATGTGTTAACTGTTCTGACTTATAGGTTGGACTTTTTTATGGCTGCACTGCTGTTGTGCTTCCTATAAATACACAATGCACCTCTGAAGAATGAAACAGAGTTGCGTAAGAATAGCTAAAAGATTAACTAGACCAGGATTTAAAGTGAAGGGCATAAGTTAAAGTAACAGGTCATGAATCAAACATTTTTTTCTCACTGTAGTTTGCTATAATGATATGCAGATGTACTTCTATAACCTAGTAAACAACCTATACTCTGTAGTAAAGTGAGAAATGATCCAAACAATAGGTTGCTATAGTACAAAACATTCTCAGTTACTCTTTGAAGACTTGTACATATTGTCCCTTTTCCATTAGTATCAGCTTGTCTCAACTTAACTCGCCTCGACTCGGTTTGTAGGATTTCCCACGAGGCTTTTGTACCCGTTTACCGGTACTTTTTGTAACTCCACAGCCTAGGTTTTAGGCGAGCAGAATTGGGTTGTGTGTGACGTCGCCAGACTGCATGCCACTATTGGTCAGGGGCTCTGCCAATCAGAGGTTAGGGTCAGGGAGTGACATCACTGTTAGAGCAACTCCAACTCGCAAGTTGTTTACATTACGTGACAAGTAATGGCGCAACAAAAGTCTGTTCCGTGGTCCAACACTGAGGTGGAGACATTTCTTTGCTTGTTGCTGAGGAAAGGATACAGAAGGAACTAGATGGAGCGACACAAAATGGAAAAAATCTACCAGAGCTTTCTGACTCAAGGGCTAACAAAAGAGTTTTCAGCAGTGTGGAGAGAAGCTGAAAAAGCTCAGAAGGGACTATCGGCCGGTCAAGGACCACAATGGTCGGAGTGGATCAAACAGACAAGACTGGACGTGGTTCCAACAAATGGATACAACTTATGGTCAGCGACCGGCAAGCCACAGACCAAGTAACAGGTTGCCTCTAGGTCATGTGTTGTTATTGAGCTTGTCATGCACAACACTGACATCACAGTGATTTCACACAAACCCCGCCCATTTCTGGACCTGGTACTAAATTGTAATGGAAAAGAAACACGACCAAGCTGAGACGAGTTAAGTTGAGACAAGCTGAAAGATGTGTCTTAAACTTGAGAACAGCACAAGACACAACCAACCCTACATGTCCAGATTCTGTCACGTGGTGGTAATGTGTTCGGCCACTCTGCTCCCCTCTGTTACAGTCACACAACCACAAGTTCCTTTAAAATCCAGGAAGCATGTGGACTGCTCTAATATAGACACGTAAACAAGAAGCAGCAAACATCACTCTGTAAACACAAACAAGGGTGTTTGCATGCATTGTGGCAGGATATACACAGATGCCCACATACACACTTTCCAATCTAAATATTTTAATGTAAAGTGAGCCAAAGTATTAACCACTAATGCTTACACTGTACAAACACAGAGGTTAATTTGCATCAAGGGTAGCGCTCACTAAAAATACTCAATCCAGTTACAGCCAGCGCATGCAACATTATATAGTTGTACATTCTGCAGCAATCCTGTGACTGCCTGAATGTAAGAAGTGAAAAAAGGAAAGGAAAATCTTATTTCGTTTTCATAAAAATCAGACTGCAAAGGATGTGTTCTCATTGATTTTATAAAGTCTGGATAGAAGTTTTTTGCAGCACTTGCAGTGAGATACAGTCACGTCCAGAATGATGGAGGTAATGAGCAGAATCAGTGCAGCTACCAGCAGCTTGTTGTGGCACTCATAATGAAAAGAAACAACAAATTTTAACTAGATGCCAACATAACATCTGTTTGCTCTTGATGCAGATGCCACACTCACCTGGAAGAAACAGGCTTCTCTGAGTGGTAGTTGTAGAGCCAAAGAAGTAAAAATAAATAAATAACCAAGTGAAACAGAGGTTTTTAACATGCTGTATCAGTTGTTCTTGTCTTTATTTAAGGCAAGTAATTGTGTTTTCTAAACCCAGTCATCTCAGGTCTCCTGAAAGACAGCCCTCACTGTTTCAGCAACTCTACCATTCATCTTATTTAGTGTTTTTATGTTATCAGATACTCTGATGAAGATGGAAGAATACCATCTAGACCACAGGTGTCAAACTCCAGTCCTCCAGGGCCGGTATCCTGCAGGTTTTTGTTGTCTCCATGCTCCAACACACCTCACAAGTTCATAATTAGGCTGACAAGAAGCTGCTGGGTCCATTAGATTAGAATCAGCTGTATTGAAGGAGGGAAACAACAAAAACCTGCCGGATACCGGCCCTCGAGGACTGGAGTTTGACACCCCCTGTAGACATTCAGTTACGCCTATGCCAGGGTTATTCAATTCGGTCCCACAAGGGCGCTGGCCCGCAGGTTCTCAACATATCCGCGCAACACACCTGACTCCAAATAATGAGTCATTGTGCAGAACTTAATTGTCTGTTGCAGCCATTTAATTTGGGTCAGGTTTGCTGTAGCAGGGATACATTGAAAACTTGTCGGGCTTGTGGGAAAGAGCTGAATGGCCTTGGCTCATGCTAAAACTGTTGGATGTTAACCTTCATTTTTCCTTATGAATTGTATCTCATGTTCTAGCTTGTAACATTTAGGGCTGGGATATCTTGCAGTGCACAAATGCGTACACGACAGCGTTCTGCTACGTTGCTGTGTATATACTTGCAGCAAACAGAAGCATGATGACGGCAAAACGTTCAATACTGGATGTCACCACTAGGGGGCAGCACACTGCACTTGGACTCTGAAATAGTGAAAAGGTCGATATGCCAGTCACATTGTATTTCCAGGACATGTCTGTAAACAATAGCTTACCAATCTGTTGTTACGGCACGAGTGTTTGTTGCTGTGTAATGTGGAGGAAAAATCATAAAGATGCATATCACCAATAGATGTCACCAAATTCAACACACTATAACTTTAAACTATCCTGGTAGTATTTTTTTGTTTGTTTGTTTCTATATGCAAGGACAAAAATGTCATGATAGGACCACAGAATGTTTCAACGCAACATTTTAACTAAAATTTTGTGATGGTATATTAAATTTCTACAGGATTTTGTTAAATAACTCTGGTCTTTTTAAAGAACTCAGAACTTCTAATATATTGAAATATAGTTTCCATGATATGTTACACACAGAGGTGTATAGTTCAGGTGCCATAAAGTAAACGTCCTGCCATGTTTTGGATCTACTGATGCATTTAGAACAGGTGTTTTCACTAACAGGCTCATCTACCTGCAGTAGAGCTGAGCTAATTAAGTTCTGCTGGTTGGAACAGCTGCCAGACAGAACTTTTACTTTATGGCACCTGATTATACACCTCTGGTTACACATCATAATTTCAGTTTGATATGTCTGAGATATACACTATAAACACTGGCCATTAGTAACACAATTTAATATAGTCAAAATAAAAAGATGATCTTGAATTTTTTTTAAGAAATTCACCAAATAGCAGTTCTGGATAAAGAGAAGATGGCTTTCAAATGTTGCTAATACCAAATTGTCTAACTCGTAACCACAAAATGGTGGCTAAGGTCAAAATTTCTATCCTTTATGCAATGTTTTTGCAAAGAAAAAGCAACTTACCAAACACATTTATCTAAATTTAATCTGTTTTTCAAACAGAAAAATGTGTTTTTACATATATTTGAGAGATGTGGGATAAAAATAAAATAGTTTGCTTATTCTATGCACTCAAACTTCTTTAGGCACTTTAAGCAATTCGTGTTCACACATTAAAATTAACATAAGATTAATTTTGTAATGCTTGATTACATTGTCTCACACTGAAACCAGATTACAATCCACAACATGACAAACGGACATCAGGAACTCACCATGTGCCTCCATCATCATCATCATCAGAACCCTGTATATATCTCTGTTCCCGCCCCCTAAATTTACTCCCACTCAAAAGTCCTTGTGACTCTGTGCTCCCACTCACTGCCCGCACCCCTCCACCCCTGCGCAGCAACAATGAAATCCAACAAACACAAACATTTTCCAGTTTCATGCTGACGGGAGGACAGAGGGCCCCTATCCCGTAACCATGGAAGTGACATACCCACACGTCCTGCCTGAAGTTACTATCTAGGCCAACAGCCATCGGGTAAATCCTCTCACTGCTCTTCCTCTCTAAAAGTGCCATTGACTTCAAATGCAAACATTCAATTAGGGGGTGTTTGCAAATGGCACAGGCCTCAGGGTCAGGGCCTGTGTGTCTGAGTGTGACAATGAGTGCATCTAGATCTCTCCATATTATGCGTGTGTGTGTGTGTGTGTGTGTGTGTGTGTGTGTGTGTGTGTGTGTGTGTGTGTGTGTGTGTGTATGGGTGGGCTTTCTCCACTGTGGTAGTGATTGTGACAAAGAGGTGCAGCCCCAGGATGCCTCAGTGCAGCTGAGTCGATGATGCCATGCAAAATTAATGGGGATAAGAGACTGGAAAACAGAGTTAAAATGGACTCTGCAATCAATTTTCTCCATCTGACCTTAATTAAATGCAGATTAATTCAACTCTGAAACCTCTAAACAATGTTTTCTCCTCTCACAACTGTTTGGGTATGTATGATGGTGGTACACACAGATAATCAGCCGGAGTGGACTGTTTACATGTCTTCATTTTGGGACAATGAAAGGATGATGGAAACGGGAGGTGTTCTGCATGAGCGATCATTACAGTCTGTGGGGTGCATTATGAGGGTCTTGCATGTGGATGTGCATGTGGTTTCTGAGTTGCCTGGGGGGGGGAGTTGTTTTCGCTCATGCAGCTCACCTCTGTCTCCTCATCCAAACACAACATGCCATCCAAGCATGATGGTTTTCAAACAGTGGAGCATTCAGACCACTGAAATGGCTGCTACCAAAACTGTTACTGGCAACAGCTGCATTTTGATTTTCATCAACATCTTGCAGTGTTTAAAGGATCTTTTCTTTTCAGATTTAATTAAGTAGACAACACAGTGCATCACAAAACAAATCCTTGAACACTTTTCTTTAACCAGTGATAATAGGTATGGATTACAGTGTTTAATAACCATAGATACAAAATTAGTGAGATACTCTCACGCCAACAAATATTGTGTTTAAATACTCACAGTCATTACCAGATTCTGCAGGTTGAAGTAAAGTGTTATCCACAAAGCATTTAAAGTTATTTTTTGTTTCCATTCACTTTTATGCATGTCTACTTTTATACAAATCTAAAACAAACAAAAGTATATATGTCAGCCATTGTCTTTAGTGTCATACTTTCATAGGAAATCAACAACATTCTGCAGTGATTTAAATGTTGATCAAATGTGAATGGAAATTAGTGCTTGCAACTAAAGATGTTAAGATTTGTAGTTGAGTAGATAAATGACATTAAAACCTTGGTCATTCAGTGCATGTGGTTAGAACATTAACATCTGTTTTGATGCATGAAGCTCAATTACCTGCATCGATAACATTAAAACTTTATCAAAGAAAAGTTGATCTCAGAGTTTTAGAAACTGTCTACTACCAAATTAAAAAAGAAAAAATAGAAATGTTTTGTTGGAAAACAAGAAATTAAAAATAAAAAAAGGTAAATGCAGTTCCACATCAAAGTTTAAGCTAGGTTTACGTTGATAAAACTTTATGAAATTGAATCAGTCACATTTTAGTCATAAAGCAGTTTTCATACATAAGTAGCACAAAGTGTTTTATGTGATTAAAAACAACAGCTTTGCATAAAGAGTTTGCATAATAAATAGAACTTGATGATGCAACTTTGGCTGATTGTTGCAACTTGTCAAAAGTGGCAAAAACAGGAAGAGCTGCAGGGAGGAGTATGCAAGAAGGACCAATACTTTACTATCTGTGTAAACCATCAAAACCCAGTTATGTGGCAAATTTTATAAACATTACAAAATCATATAATATGACCGGAAACAAAACTGATCAGATGAAACTTTGTGTAGGAATAATTTCCTTTCTACTCCTGTGCTACTCCTGTGATGTATCAGTGCATTTCCTCAGTAGCAACGCTAACTCTTTATGTGAAAGACTGTAGTGAGCCCAATGTCCCTCACACACCAGTATAAATGGTAACGGTGTTGATGATGACCAGTTCTGCAATCATAATGGCAACTTAACCCCTCATATCTTGTTACATAAAGATTAAAAACTTCCTAATTTGGCACAGCATGTTATCGACTTTGGCAAGGAGTCTCTAGTTTAACGGTGCGACTAATCAGGAAGGTCAGTGATGCATCTGAAAATGAATATAATAATTGTTGCTGTTGTTCTAACTGTGCTCTATGCCCTCCTCCCATCACTCCATCTTTACCCTTTCTCGGGTAGGATGATCCTAATTCCCAGAACAAGCTGGAGGATCCGGTGAAGGCTCCGCCCAAGGAGGACGACTCCCTCAACATCCACAACTCTCTGACCCCCAAACATGAGAATCACAAGGTCCTGGGCGAGGAGAACTCCTCGGAGGTAAACTCACTGCAGAACAACATGATGTGAAACAAAACAAAACGCAAAAAAAAACCCTCAGCAACCCGACAACACCACACAGAAAACAAGAAGTTGCACTGGCAATGGGAGTCCGTAAAACCTCTCCCTGATTTCCGTTCATCTGCCGCCAAGTGCGCCCGCCAAACCAATCAACTGACCAACAATCCAGCCTACCAACGTACCAGCCAGCCAACACAATCTGCAACCGTCTCCAACACGGCAACACTGCCACAAGCGCTTTGGGTCGCTGCTAAAAAAAAAAAAAAAAAAAGAAAGAAAAAAAGAGAGAAAACAAAAAAGGAAAACACTACCACCACCGCCGCCGCCGTCACTGCTCCAGCTGAACGTAACCCCACCCCTTCCTGCCTCAACCTGCAGCTTCCTGATGACACCCCATCACGTCCAGCCACGCCCCTTTTCTGAGACCCGCCCCTCTCGTTGATGTCACTACTCTCCCTTTTTTTTTTTTTACCTAAACACACACACGCACACACACATAGGAAGCATACACATGCTGTGAAAAGAAGACAAACCCATGCATAAATGTGTACGCATACATACACACACCTCCCCTTCCCTGCCTGCATCGGTGTATTTTGTAAAAAATCAAACAAAAAACAGAAGTTTAAAACGTAAGTAAAAACGTCATTGTAAAGAAAAAATAAAACAAAAACAAAAAAAAGTTAAGATAAAGCTACTGAGAGGTTTTTGATGTTTGTCAGACTAATCCAGTGAATATGTATAAATATTGGGAAAAAAAATTTGCTTGGATTGAATCAAAAGAAGCAACACAATGTGTCTTGGTTTTCATTGATGTGATTTCTAATCCTTTGATGTACTTTTTTATTTGTTTTTTTGTTTTAGTTTTTTTTTTTTTGTACTTTTTTGGGACTTTAAACACAGAATAAACAAACGAGATTCAGTCAGTTGTTGAAATAAATCTTTTTAACATGACCTCTCTGGATCCTGTGTTTTCCTCAGTGTTGTCTCCCCCTTTTCTGTCCCCCTGACTTCCAGCGCGCTCCGCATGGCTTTGAATGCAGCTTCTTCACTCCTTGTCATACATGTGCTTCCTTGCTTCCAGTCAGGGTTAGCCACAGTTTGATCATTTTATTACTGCTCAACAATCAACAGTTTGTTTTCTGCAGATTATGTAACTAATTCTGGCTTTATATTGGAACTTTTTCTCTTTTCCTGATTATCAGAACACTATTAAAGCATATCACACCACATCATGGATCAAACTAAATGGCTGTAACTGGGTGATTCACAGCAAAATACCATCATAAGTGAGGTTTAGCATGCATACAGTAATGTGCAAAAGTCTTGAATCAACTCTTTTTGTCTTAAAAGTTAGCACTCTTTAACAAGCTTAATCCTTTGAGCCTTGTACATATTTTTAGGACTCTTCTTGGAAATTACATACCCAGAATGAATTCAGGACACCTCTGCAACTATTTGGTTGATTTTGGAATTGGTGAAGAATAAGTAATGATAGCACATAGCATAAATTTAAAAAAAAAAAAAAAAAACCTTCAGGCTTGCCTAAAAAAACACCTTCAGAATTAATACAATATCCCTTTAAAACAATGCATCTGTATATACATCCATCCATCTATTTCCTGCTACTTATCCGGGGTCGGGTCGCGGGGGCAGCAGCCTAAGCAGGGAAGCCCAGACTTCCCTCTCCCCAGCCACATTTGCCAACTCTGCGGGGGGGATCCCGAGGCGTTCCCAGGCCAGCCGAGAGATGTAATCCCTCCAGTGTGTCCTGGGTCTTCCCCGGGGTCTCCTCCCAGAGGGACGTGCCTGGAACACCTCACCAGGGAGGTCCAGGAGGCATCCTGACCAGATGCCCGAGCCACCTCAACTGGTTCCTCTCAATGTGGAGGAGCAGCGGCTCTACTCTGAGCTCCTCCCAGATGACTGAGCTCCTCACCCGATCTCTAAGGGAGAGCCCGGCCACCCTGCGGAGGAAACTCATTTCAGCCGCCTGTATGCGAGATCTTGTTCTTTCAGTCACGACCCACAGCTCATGACCATAGGTGAGGGTAGGAACGTAAATCAACTGGTAAATCGAGAGCTTCGCCTTCTGGCTCAGCTCCTTCTTCACCACGACAGACCGATGCAGACGCCGCACCGATCCGTCTGTCAATCTCACGCTCCATCCTTCCCTATCTTGTAAACAAGACCCTGAGATATTTCAACTCCTCCACTTGAGGCAGGACCTGACTCCCGACCCGGAGAGGACAATCCACCCCATTCCAGCTGAGGAGTCATCTGTATACGTGAATGTCATTTCTGCAAACGCCAACAAAAAGGAGAGATGTTTAGGTACACTCAGCATCTTTAGGAATAGTTCTCCAAGTTGTTGAAGGTCTGTGTTTTTTGGATGTTAGTTTGTTTTGTTCTGTTATCTGTCAACATGGCTTCATCAATGTCGAGGTCTGGTCTCTGGGGAGGATTCATCATACCATCAGACCTGTTGCAACAGTCCAGTTTCAGTCCAGTTCTTGCATCATTTGGCAGACCTCTTCGCTTCTCCCTACTTCCCTTCTTTACAAATGGCTTCTTAACAGCCATCCTTCCATGGAGACCATTTCTGATGTGATCTGAGCAGCAGATGAAACAACTGAAGGTTCAGATGCATCTATTACCTCCAGTGTCAGGTCTTTGTTGGACTTCTTCCTATAACTGATGACAAACTGCACACCATGTTGAGATTCATCAGGTTTTATGAATCTTTGGGAATCACTTTGTTGGTGAAAAAATGTTACTGAATGGGGCTTAATACCTTGACTTAAAAGAAGTGTAAAAGCGGGTCTTTAAAAGACCTTCATAAACCCCGGAGAGCTGCTCAAGACCACTTTAAAAGACTCCAGTAAGTCTTGATGGTTGCAAGAAAAATGTAAAGTGAATGGTTTTTTAAGACTCTCATGAATCTCATGCCAGACATGTGATGTTTGGCCTGACCTGATCCTGTCTAAATGGTTGATATGAACTTAAAAGCATCCTTTAAGACAAGGATCTTCTATCCTGGTTGTCGAGGGCCAGTGTCCTGCAGGGTTGCCTGGTGTCCCTGTTGGAACACACTTGATTCAGATAAGTTCAGTACAAGTCTGCAAAATAAACATAGACTTGAATCAGGTGTGTTTCAATGGGGACACTTGGAAAGCCTGGAGGCCACCAGCCATAGAGGACCAGGATTAAGGGATCTGGCTTTAAGATGTGCTTAGGATGCTCGCTAACCCATCTAAATATCACAAGGCGTAGGATTCGTTAGTGAAGACAAAATGTACCCACTCCTAATGTTGAAATATGAAAAGAAAAAAAATGTTCCCGTTTTTTCCAAACCAAAAAGGCCAAACTATAATAAAGACTGTTTGACACAAAATTTTTATTACTAATGCAAGAATCTAATGCAGGAATTGGACCCATTTTTCAAAGAAAAAGGGAGGAAAATTAAAATTCAGAAAGTTGATATGACTGTGAGGTTTTCCATCTTTAAAGGATCTGCTGTTAAAGAAATTGTCTTCAGAGTACATAAATCATGACAGTAAACAGAGGGAACCAAACCGCTGCTTCTGCATGTTTCCTGTCTCCAGAGACGCTTACCCCGTTTCCAGCTGGACACACACATCTTGACATGCTCACACTTGCAAATAAATAGCACTTTTGAAGGTGCTTTATTCAAATAAGATGAAAAACACATCTGCTAAAAAGGTTTAAGAACAAAACAAAAGGTTTATCTGAATTATTTAACAGCCAAATTCAAATACTTTACAGTAGTTGCTGGTTGGCAGTTTTTTAATAAGAAAAAGTTTCAATGTTCAAGAGATACGGATTGAATAATCCTCTCCTTTTTTTTACCTGGAAATATAGGAACGCTTGTGTAAATGTACTTTCAAACACACTGTGAGTGTATGTGCACACGTCTCCCGCACAATTTTCAGCTCTTTTCTGGTGAATTTGTTCAGTTTGGGATGCTGAAATGGTAAAGTATTACTCAGAAACTCACATTTACATTTATGTTTGTAAAAACATTTGTCAGTTTCAAGTCAATTCAACTTTATTAGTATAGCACCACTTCACAACAATGTTGTCACAGGGCACTTTACATACACGAATCAACATAAACATCATTTCAAGCCAATTCATACATATCCTATAATAGAAACCAACTGATTGCATTGAGTCATGACTTCGATCCAATCACCCATCCTGAGCTGTACGTGGTGACAGTGGGAAGGAAAAAACTCCCTTTTAACAGTAAGAAAACCTCCGGCAGGGCAGCCATCTGCCTCGACTGGTTGGGATGGAGACGACAGGAAAGACAGATCAACATGTACAATTACACTCATTCAGGAAGACCTGCAGAAAAAAGGAGAAATAAGTTAGAGATGGCAAAATTGGCATATCTTTATTCATTCATACATTAGAGAAATAGAGTGAGGTATTTCTCAGTGCATCAGGTAACATCCCCATTGCTACATAAGTAATGGTTGGCTAGACTACCCATAACTATAAGAGCAATTAGCATAACCTGCTCATACACAAACACACACTCATACATGAAACTTATTAACTTTTTTGCTAATCTGAGTAATTCCACAAGTCATTTCAGTTCAAATCAGAAAAGTATAGAGGAGATAAGTCAAGGTAAAGACTGAGTCATCAGTTTGGAAAGACAATCCATGTCGCTATGAACAGGCCCACACAAGGTTTTGAGTCATTTTCTACGAGCCTCCAAATGATTAAAACTAGTAAGCCGAGTTTAATATCGTTCCCTTCAAGTTCTTTAGAGAAAACGTTCAAGCCACGTCTGGTTATTCAAGGCTCCTAAGGTTGTTTAAGAGGACTGGCTTTTATTTTTGGCTTTCCTGGTGTGTCTCAGTTTCTACAAGATGTGTCTAAAATCCAATTGTTTCAAGTCTGAAGTTGATTCAAAGGTTCGCCAAAAATGGCTCAAATGAAACTTCAAGACCATCAAGGTAAGTCTTAAATCAATCTTTTAGTCATTTAAATACTATAAATGCTGTTTCATTCATTCATTCATTCATTCATTTTCCTAACCGCTTAATCCAAATCAGGGTCGCGGGGAAGCTGGAGCCTATCCCAGCAGTCTTTGGCCGAAAGGCAGGGTACACCCTGGACAGCTCGCCAGTCCATTGTAGTATAAAAGCTCTTTTGATTTTATTTTCTTGGATTTTAATTTTTTTTTTTTTGTCAGGCCTGTCTTTGCTTTTACATAAAAAGATGCATTAAATAATTCATACCATGCGAGTTGCCTGCATTCCAACATCCAAATCTAAAGTATACTTTTCTAATCCACCTGAAACAAGTCTTGGCTCTCTGGTTTAGAAGTGGGCTTTAAATTTTAAAACACAAACTGGTTCCCACAAGCACACACACATTCTCTCAGAGCTGATAAACAGCAATGAATGTATCTGCGAGGAGGTTGCAGTGGCTGCAGCCCTTTGTCGGGTTTCTCCTTTGGGTTTGGTGCAAAAGCGGAGGGTTAAACAACAGCATTGTGGTGGATCCTTCCCATGGTGGGGTGCAAACGGTTAGAGGTGGGGGGAAGGTTTGGCTGCCTTTCCTTTTCTTCAGATAAATGAGCAAAGGGCTACGGGTGCATTTCAGCCCCTAGAAGGTGAAATAAAGGACTTTTTATCGCCACAGAATAGCAAACAGCAGTAGGCAGGCTACAAAAACAGCAACAACGATGATTATCGCTCTCTTTATTCCCATCAGCCTGTTACACACACTCACACTGGTGGAGGCTGGCACATGATTGCACATGCTCAAACACACACACTGACACCAAAGGAGGGTCGTTTGAATTGAAATGAGTGAAGCTAGAAACACCAGCGGACGCCATGGCAACAAGTGGGCATTACCGACAGAGAACTGAAGCAGAATGGGGGGAGGTGCCACCGTCCCTCTGAGAGCAACGTCTTTATGTGCTTGTTTATATGAGTAAATGAACTTTCCACACATTACGGTGACTATGAGGTCTTTATCTGTGCTGTTACATATATTTTGCTTGACTGTGCTTCAATCTTTAGGGATTGGCTGTCAGGCAAACGTTCAATCAAGAAGAGCTTTGTCTCTTTTCTCTGGTGGTGTTGAATGAAGACAGGAATTTAAATACGAACAAATGTATATAAATTCTTCCACATATACTTTATAGCCACTCGGCTTCCACAAGGTCACTGACAGAAAATAAAACTTTATTACCCCAGATACGCTGTGTTCTATTAAATGAGCCAGCTCAAATGTTATCAGTTTCATAAATGTCTCATGTTTAATCAAAAAAAATTGTTAGGTTGCTTGCTTTTAATTGATTTCTTCCTGCACATTGTGTTTACAATGGTTGCATCTGTGTTTACAAATAAAGAAAAAAAAGAGTGGATCACTCACAGAACCAGATGACTGATGTTAATTCCCCTGGGTTAGTAACCCTGCCCCGAGGTGTTGGCACACCTAGTCACAAAGTAAAGCTAACTTTTGACTGTTTGAGGTGTGTTTTTTTTTTTGCCTTTGTTTTTGTGGAAAAAGAGCTAATTTAGCTGCTTCAGATGCTAAATTTATATTTGCGTGATTACATACTTGTGTCAAAATATACTGGTATTGATTATTTCTGAGATAATACAAGAGTTAAGATCCTCATGATTTCATATCAGCAAATAAAATCAAAACATTATTGAATGTTTCTTTTAATTACCCCAAAAAAGTCTAAGAACAAAGCATGTATAATTTCAAGTTTAACACAATAACATGGATGTCATTCATACATCTGGCATGTATGTGGGTGTGGTCTCTCAGTACGGTTTGCATGGCATGAAGCAGATTTGAGGGGACACTGGTGCAGAGTTAAAAAGTTTGTAAATGAAGTTGTGGATGCATTTTTAAAAATTACTGCAAAGTTATTGGTAATAATCACATTATCCTCCAATTTCAGACCAAGTTCAAATAGCTGTGTATACATGATAAAGAGCCATTATTAGAGTTTTGTTACTACAGCAGGATTAGCTACCCAAGACAAAAAGTATGTCTTTTTGTCTGTGTTTTTGTTGTTGTTTCTTTTGTTGTTGTTCTTGTTGTATTTTACTGGAGAAGATGATGAGCCACAGCAGATATGTAATGTGAAAGAAAGCAGGCAATGAACCAGACAGGAGTCCAGATGTAGGCAGAGATGGAGACGACTGATGGAGATGTCCTTTACAATCAGGTGGAAATGGGGGAGGGTTACATAAATAATGGTGTAAAGTCAGAATATGTACAAAAAAAGCTGCCAGACCAGAGTTATAATGGCAAAAAAAAAAAAAAAAAAAATGAGCGTAACAGGAGTTGTATTGAGTTTCAACATAGAAGTAATGAACACAGTAGGAAAGAATAATAAAAGCACATTAACAGAACAGTTCTTCCTTTTTGGTGTAAAAGCTTCATTTTGACACTGGCACGTGCTTTTTCCAAGAAGCATTAAGATATAATGTAGATAATAGTCACTACTACTAATAATAATTATATATATACACATAGATAGATAGATAGATAGATATGTGTGTTTGTGTTATGTGAAATGAAAATCTGCAATTTGTATGCAACACTCAAAGGTAATAGCTTTCGAGGCATGAGATTATGTCACTTTAAACGTGTCTGTCGTTCTCTCAGAGTTAGATAATAAAGTTAAAGGTCAGAGATTCAAAATACTCCATATAGCGTCCAAATAACCGTGACGAGGTTGATAGCGGGAGCTTAGAATATATTAAAGGGATTGCTTTTAATCAGAAGCTTGGATACAAACATCCTAACACCCCATCCGTCTGAGTGAAGACAGAAAGGCGTTGATCCATATTCACTGCTAAATGACACATTATCACCATGGGAGTGTGTGCAACTTCCATGTCCGTTAAGCTTTAAAGCAGTTTCACTGCATCCCTCTGCATCTCTTTTTTCATCTTTTCATTCCCACTTATCTGCTGCTGGCAGGGATTTTATGCCTCTTCAGACAGAGGGCGTTGTTGCCATGGAAACCCAGTCTGAAAGTACACTTTTAGATCCAAACCCTGTGACCTCTGACTTCTTCAACTCACACGCACACACACTCTCTCTCTCTCTCTCTCTCTCTCTCTCTCTCTCTCTCAAACAGTGATGGATGAGGCAGATTAACAGACTCTTTTGCAGCTTTACTGTCGTCTAGTAATAAACTGTAGACTATCAGAGCATTAAAACTGCTCTTAGCTCCACTTTCAGGCCAATGTTGTTCTGTGCATTCTGTGCAGACAAACCTAATCCCACTTTTTTTTCCCCACACTTCAGTCCAGCTGTCGCTTACTGGGCTCAAAGCACAAGCACAGACAGCGGAACTGTCCCCATCATGCCCCTGTTTAGATTTGACTTTTTAGTCTCTGACACTAATTTCATTTTTTCAAAGTGATGGCTCTCAGCAATCAGGATGATGATAATGCATGATTGAAAAGATTTTTTGAAAAAGGTTTGAGGTCAACATTTTTTTTTAATAGAATTTTTATTTTTGCATTTCACAGGTATCAAATCACATCACATCATCACCATCTCTGCTCCCCGCCCTCTGACTAACCATTTTTCAGCTCTTTGTTTTGTCTATTATTTACTCACACTTCTAATGAGTCATTATAATGAGTCAATTATATCAAAATTAGAAAAAAAGTATTTTTTAAAAAAATGATCTAATAATTTCAGAATATTTGCAATCACCAAGTTTGTTTTTATATTTCATATGCATCGCTATAGTTGCCAGTCCATTTGTCATCCATTGTGTCTTTTCTTGAGTTGACCGTTTCAAGTAATGTTTTTTCTTAAACTTTAAGTTTTGAGATCTTTTCATCTGCAACTCATCTCCTGTTGCACGAGACAATTTTGGATCATGCATGAGCTGTATCCTGTACCTGCAGTTGATTAAAAAGCAGCATAATGCTTTCTAAATGTAATGAAGAAGATGGAGGACAAGTGGTAAATGGAAAAAAAAAAAATCAAAATTACACAGTAACCTGAAAAAAATGCACTGAACTACTTTCACTTTCATCCTTAATGACATGCAGGTTGTTCTTTGCAGCTGGCCCTTAAGGAAAGAAAGTATGAGGGTGTGAAGAGAGAGAGGAGGTGCGGTAAAAGAAAGGGACAACACGGTGAAGGCATGTGAAGATTATATTTTTCTCTGCTGCTCCAAGTGAGGCCAGATGGGACCTGGGATTCAGCGGCAGCCAGTGATTGGCTGACTGTGTGGTGGAATGATGGCGTTAGAATCCTGAAGTGGCTTCTGTGATTGGCTGGCACACACAAGTAGTGGTCCATGAAGAAGGCATGCATACTCAAGTGCACATACACAGTCATTCATGTAGAAATATAAAAATGCTAAAATGAACACGAAATGTATAATTTTAGATTAACGTATATTTTAAATGATGCATACATATATGTGTGTTACTGTGTCATTAATAAAGCACAAGTGCTGTTTGAATGTACATGCTGCATAAAGAATCCCACCGTGACTTACAAAGCTGTCTGAAATGCAGGAATTGCAACCAAAAGAAGCAAAGACAGAAGCCAGGGGATGGGGTCTGGAGAGTATTTTTTACTCCCTAACTACCCCCCACTTCTCTGTCATACTAAATGAATCAGTCTGGCACCGTCTGGTTTACTAATGAGCCACTGAGGAATGCTAGTGATCCGAACAGAACCCTCTGGCTTCTTTCTGATGGAAATCTGGTGATACGTTGCTGGTCCAAAGCAGAATAACTTCTCCCACTCCTCCTACACTGCAAGTGTGTGAGGGACTGGTTTGGCAGCAGGACAAGCATGATGGCAGCAGCTTCACAGGGCTGAAAGTGATGTGACCCAACTGCGTGCCCCTGAAGAGATTGCTCGCTGATGAAGATGATGATGAGGCCCCTGTGACTACAGAGTCTTGGCTTGTGCCTTTCAGTTGCAGAGATTGTTTTGTATTTGCTAAATAATAGGTTGCCGTGACATTTCATCTTTAGAAACTCATCTTTCAGTGGAAAATGTAATGTGTTATCATGTGAAATATGTTATTTCTTCGTAATTTCTATTCATTTAAGTAGGTAATTGTATTTTATTTTATCTTTGGCAACTGCAAATCCTCACGCAAACCATAGTTCAGAGTCTATATTAAGCTTTTTCTGACATAAATGTGTTTTTTCTGGTTTTTACTAGGATCCAAAGGGGATTTCTGGGTTTTCCTTGAAACCATCATACTAAATTTCCAATCCCCTGGTTTTCAACAAAATAACCACTTAGCTAATGACACTCACATAAATTCTTTGTTTACGGTTAATCCTAAAGTACAAACAGGCTGGAATAGGCAGAAAATGTGACTTCTGACCACAATAACGCTTATTGTGACATTAACCTTCGAGTTCAGCCTCAATTTTATGGCCTTTTGGTACATTTGAAAGGAAAATCAGAGCAATGTGTATAATTATAGGTTGAATTTTGGACTAACCTTACCTACCTTGTGATTGTTTATAGAGACTCTTAGCTCTAACTATCCGTCCAAATATTTGGAATATTTATGTATTTTAACAAAGCTATTGCTGAGTAATGATCTGAGGTCAATAAATAAATAAAAAAAACTTATGAATGACAGTAAATCTGGGAAATGAACTGTCCTGTACAGCAGGTATCTGTTATGAGTCTCTACAACCGGTGGCCATTAAATGGCCATTAAATGGGCAGCTAATTGGGATCCTGATAAAACAAGAAACATTGACGGGGTCTTTGCAGGCTGACTTGTGAAGCACAAACACAAAGTGGGAATTTCAGTGAGTGATTGATGAGGCCTGTTTTTCAAATGTGTCAAAGATCCTGTTCAGGACCTACTTACAGTGACAATAAGGTTGTTATTGCTTCATGAATCATTACATGTGTAGTTTATGTATTTACTTGTCCATTTTCACATCAGTAACCAGTCTCTTCCTGCACTGCAAGGTGACCATCAACTTGGAGCTCTTCATCAACAAGAGGACTAAGTTAAAGCCTTCTGGAGGAAATTTTGCAAAATATGATGTCTACCTCTACAGGATGCCTCGAACCAAACCACGGATGCTCCAAGTGCCGAAAGCAAAAGCTGTGAATGGCCCCAGTAGGGTGAGACGGCGAGTGTTGAGGTGGGAGGATGACTTATACCCGCCGTCTCCTCCTTGTTCCATCTGCAGCCCAGTCAGTACTCGCTCACTACCGGCTTCTGTAATCAAGGAGCATCAGCAGCCCAAACCGTGGACACTTAGCTCCTATAACCTCTGAAAAACTGATTCCAGAGTATCCTGTCCTGGCTAATCGTGAAGATGTCTTTTAAAAAAAGAAGCTTTTATTCAAAGAAAGTAAAATTCACATAATTTATTGTGAACATATTGTGAGATCCTTCAGACTGAAGGCTGAGTAAAAGTGTTTCTATCGAACCAGGACATGACAGCCTGGTCTGCGGGACAGTTATGGACCACAAAGAAGGGGACGCATGCAGGGAACCACTTCTTCTGGAAGCTGACTTGAATTCTGCATTCCCAAAATTTGGGACCTGAAAAGGACTAAATGTTGAGGTTCACAGTCTCATAGCCTGTTTGAAGTTTGGAAATGAAATCATTTTGCTTATTTGTGCTTATTTGTTTACATACTGAGGCAACTATTGCCCAATGACATAAACCTTAACACCAAGCTGATATCTAGTCTGTAAAAATGATGGTGATAAAATGTTATATTTAATATAACATATTATATTTTTTATATGTAAAGTAATAAATTATCTATATAATTAGCTACCAATAATTAAATAATAATTAAACTTGGCACAGAAAATGAGAACATTTCTGTTTGGTTGATTATGTCTATTTCCCTGTTTTAAATGGAACAAGCATAAGAAAATGGATGGATGGATGGATGGATGGATTAAAGACTAAAAAAAACAATCTTTACTCTGATAAGAGATCTTTTTTTTTTTTCCAAGAAGCATTGTTACAATAAAAAGATAATCCACCAAACACACATTTTCTCACTTTTTGTGCTTAAATATGCCATTTATAGAGGTGATGTTTATGCAAGCTGGTTGTCTCAGAACAATTTGGTGCTTTGGAAGAAAATAAAGATAAATAAAGTAAGTTGAATTTTTTAAAGAAAAAGCATCCAAGCAGACACACCAGCCTAGGCATAGTTATTTATTTATATTTTAATTTATTATTATTATTATTATTATTATTATTATTATTATTATTATTATTATTATTATTATTATTATATGATAATATAATATTATACTGTTATTGTTATTATTATTAGTAGTATTATTTTCTGATCAAAATAATACTGAAAAAGTCCAAACTATATGATGTTCACTGAATAACAACTATGTCATAAAATAATATGTGTTAAAACTTTGCAATAGTACCTTTGATTTGGTTTTACACTTGTACAAACCCTTCCCATCATTACAGAGCTTCATTTTCTGCTTTTTCTGCAGTCTTGAAGGTGTCTTATCGAGCACTTGTCCTTGTCTTTGTTGGAGATGTGTTTTGCATCATTGTTCTGTTGATATAACAAACAACAATCACACTGGGATCAATCCAAATGGGATGACATAGCAGCTGAATTCCTGCAATTAAAAAGAAATCTTCAGCAGGACCAGTCCCACACCCTCACAACTCCCTTTACATGGCTCACAGTACAAGCAAATACCATCTGCTTACTGTGTTTGGCAAAAGAGACAGCAGCTTTCTTGGATCTGTCACCCTAAAACTGATTCTTTGGCTCCAATTAGCATCATGTAGACATTTCTTTACTGTGGCAGGACAGTATTGAGGTATACATGTCACTTAACTCATGTAGACTTAAACTTCAGGTGTGACGATTTCAGATGTTGGTAAATCTGCAGTACAGGCGGGTATTTACCAGCTTGTCCTGAGAGGACTCAAGAGAACTGGTTTTTATCTTTGTGTTTTATTGGCATTCATTGACATTTACGATTTAAAGTAAAGCTGCAGTCTTTCTTTGAGCAGTTTTTGACATAAGTTCTGCATTGGTTTGGTAACCTGTCCAGGGTGTACCCCACCTCTCGTCCAATGATTGCTGGGATATGCTCCAGTTTCCTCACAAACCTTAATTGGACTAAGCGGTCAAGAAAATGGATGGATGGATGGATAAATGGATGGATGGATGGATAAATGGATGGATGGATGGATAAATGGATGGATGGATAAATGGATGGATGGATGGATGGATGGATAAGTGAATGGATGGATGGATAAATGGATGGATGGATGAATGGATGACTGGATGGATGGATGGATGGATAAATGGATGGAAGGATAGATGGATGGATGGATGGATGGATGGATGGATGGATGGATGGATAAATGGATGGCTGGATGAATGGATGGCTGGATGGATGGATGGATGGATGGATAAATGGATGGATGGATGGATGGATGGATAAATGGATGGATAAATGGATGGATGGATAGATTGATGGATGGATAAATGGATGGCTGGATGAATGGATGGATGGATGGATGGATGGATGGATGGATGGATGGATGGATAAATGGATGGATAGATTGATAAATGGATGGCTGGATGAATGGATGGCTGGATGGCTGGCTGGATGGATGGATGGATGGATAAATGGATGGATGAATGGATAAATGGATGGATGGATGGATGGATGGATGGATGGATGGCTGGATGAATGGATGGATGGATGGATGGATGGATGGATGGATAAATGGATGGATGAATGGATAAATGGATGGATGGATGGATGGATGGATGGATGGATGGATGGATGGCTGGATGGATGGATGGATGGATGGATAAATGGATGGCTGGATGGATGGATGGATGGATAAATGGATGGATGAATGGATAAATGGATGGATGGATGGCTGGATGGATGGATGGATGGATGGATAAATGGATAAATGGATGGATGGATGGATGGATGGATGGATGGATGGATAAATGGATGGATAGATTGATAAATGGATGGCTGGATGAATGGATGGCTGGATGGCTGGCTGGATGGATGGATGGATGGATAAATGGATGGATGAATGGATAAATGGATGGATGGATGGATGGATGGATGGATAAATGGATGGCTGGATGGATGGATAAATGGATGGCTGGATGGCTGGATGGATGGATGGATGGATGGATAAATGGATGGATGAATGGATAAATGGATGGATGGATGGCTGGATGGATGGATGGATGGATGGATAAATGGATAAATGGATGGATGGATGGATGGATTCATCCTGTCATTTCACATTCAGTTTTCTGTCACCGAACACAAATCACTTTTAAAACTCCATTCAGACTCAACATATTCAGAAACCTACAAGGCCTGATGCGTCTTTTTCTTTTTGCTTTTTGTGTGTAAATCTGGATGATGTACAAATCATCCTGCTCCCAGGAGTCCAGCACATTAAAATGCATTTCAGCACATTGAAGTAAACTTTACTCCAAATTGTTTCCTCATTGTATTTTTAATAAATATGTGCTCAGATTTATAGCAACACTTCAATAAAGAAAAAAGATAGTCAAGAGAGCTTTTTTTTCCCTTTTTTTTAAATGTGTCAGTATTATCTTGTTTACACATGTAAACAGGGTAAGTGTTTTTATGCCAGGATGGCAGAAATAGTGCAGACTTTGCTTCTAGTGTGCAGAAAAAATGCATTTATTTCTTTACATAGAACACAAATGAATATATTATACACTGTCCCGTAATGTCCAGAAATCCAAGACTGGTCTGCCTACCATCTTTAAACTATGCTGGGTTACTAATGGTTATTACACCCAGAAAACACATGAGTGACTGCAGGAACTTGTGATCTTGTATTACAGTAGAAACTCCAACCACAGAAGCTGCAGGAATCCTTCAAAGAGGTGGAAACAGGCATCTATGATGCTGTGCCAACATTGTACCAGAACAAACAGGCAGCTTGCCAAGAAACTGAGTGGAAGCTGGATCTCTCTGCATCTCTGCTACATTTTCATGGACAAATATTTCATCTATCTGACTGGAATCATTCTGAGCAGAGATTCTAGCTGATATGTTTATTTTTGTTCTGATTGGACGTTTTTTCTGATCAAATGTGTTTCGTGGAAACGCAGCTAGTGATGATTCTCTGAACTCATCTCTCTCACATATGACTCAGCAGTGTCTAGCAATATGGATCACCACAGTTTTCATCATGTTGGACTTTGTATATATCCACTGGAAAGATTATTTATTCATTTATCTATTATTACTGACAGACTAAAGGCGTTTTATCTTTAATTTTGTTGAATGTAAGCAGCTAAACTGGTGGGTATAAACGAAGTAGATTCATTTTTAAGAACTTTTTCTATTCATAAAAAATGGATTGGTTCTTCATGATGTTTGATGTGAACAATGGTGATCACCACGACGATGCTGGCTTGAATCATTGTTTGACTGCAAGTATCATTTGTTGATTTGATATTTTACCTTTAGTCTCACACCTTTCAGTGTGACATGTTCAACCTTAGCGGACAGCCGTGTAAAACTGACAACTCAAGAGGAGTATTTATCTGCTTGACATGTTTTGGCTAAATGTTTGTGTAAACCAAGGAGAGTTTGGATGCTCATATGAACTGAACCTTGAACAGAGGCTATAAATATCCCATTTCTACAGGCTGTATTGATATGAGCTGACTGAAAGAGGTGGTCATGAAAACACCTGATGAAGCTTTAATGTGTCATTTATTTATGGCATATTACACAAAAAAATATTTCATTGCAAAAAAAAAAGAAAATCTGGTTTAGGGAATCTTACAGCTTTGACCATATTACAAATGTCACATTGTGCAAATTAATCAAGTTTAGTAGGTTTAGAGCTACAGAGTGCCATCTGCTGACTGGAAACAGCATTCGGGAGGATTTCTATAAACCAAATAAAAAAATGATCATGTCTAGTGATTTATGTCCAAGTTTCCTTATTTTAAGCAGAAACACAAACCTCCCTTTACGTTTAGACGATGAAGTATTTTTATGACAACACGTCTACAACAGAATTCAAATAATTGCACAAAGACAGTGCATCAAATGCTGAAGCAAGAAAAACTTACAAGCGCCTGTTTCACATTACCACTCGTTTGATACACACTTTGAGCTGCTTAAGGTCTCTTTACAACATATTCTAGAGGACAGATCTGTACAGCAGGCAGGCCAGTTTACCAGCAGGATTAAACTGGAGCTCATGCTGACATAAAGTGTCTTGTTAATAAAAACACACAGTTTCCTGGAAAAAGTCAAACTTCTCGTTGGCACCAATTGTATTTTCACCAAACATACGTCCCAGCAGGGATGGAGTCTTTGTAGATGTCCAGATTACCCCGCAATTATTAATGTGGCCCTGTTCATAGTTTATAGTGTTGGGTTGATAATACGCCAGATGGAGAATTTTTTTGTTTAATTTGAAAGAAGCAACATCTGTGTTTTGCAAAAAGAATTTCAGATTTTGACCCTTCAAATGACAAGACTCAACTGAAGTCCATCTTAAATTATCCTGGACTAGAGACAGTTTTTGTCTTAAACTTTTAACTTGTAATGGTTAGAAAAGGTGTTCAATTCAATTCAATTCAATTCAATTCAATTCAATTCAATTCAATTCAATTCAATTCAATTCATTCCGTTTCATTTCATTTCATTTCAATTCAATTCAATTCAATTCAATTCAATTCAATTCAATTCAATTCAATTCAATTCAATTCAATTCATTCCATTTCATTTCATTTCAATTCAATTTAATTCAATTCAATTCAATTCAATTCAATTCAATTCAGTTCAATTCAATTCAATTCAATTCAAGCTTTATTAAGTACACAGAATCCCGGTCCATAGAAATAGAAAAAAAAAAAAAAAAAATCACATGGAAAAAAATAAAATGGTGGAAACAATAAAAGGAGAAGTGCAATGCAAGAAGAATTACAAATATAGGCAGGAGTGCCAGTTTTTCCAGATATTAGGTGGGAACCTGACAATGCTAATCCTAGGACAGAACAGAGCTTGTACAATATCATTCGACAGTCTCAGATCTCTGCAGATGATTCCATAAGTACAATGTCTGACAACAGCAGCACAAGTTTAGGTACCCTGGAACAACAGCAGCACAGGATCTGACATTATTGCTCACAAACATCTGACTGGCGCTGCTGTGTCTTGGGATTTCAAGAGCATTCTCAGAGAGTCGTTGTATGCTACTGTTAGGGACTGCATGTTCTTCTTTTTGTTTCTGCGCCATAAGTGTGCCGTATACAGCAGTGGCGGATTTAAGATATTTGGGGACCCAGGCAAAGGTAGGCATGAGGCCCCATGGTAAATATTGCACTTTCTACTCCACTGTTGTATATTATTTGCATTGCTAACAAACATCCAGTGTAAAAGTCTCTTTGCTGACTGAGAGGACGGTGTATAATGACAGGGAAGGGTTGCTTTACTCAATGGTACGAACTGATCATTTATCGTGACGAGTCATTCTTTAAGTTACAGATCAACTCACTGACCGCATCACAGGCACACACACACACACACACACAGATCACATTAGGTATTATTGCGCGGCTCTATATACCTGAAGGGGGGGTCCCGAGACGCACATACTATAATAATCATTTTGCTGACAGTTTAGCGAATGCATTTTAATCAAAAAAAAATTTTTGTTTGTAGAAAGTAATAAATAATCATAAGTGTAAGACAAGTTTTATGGGGCCCTAAAGAGCTGGGGGCCTTACGCAACCGCTGAGTTTTGCCAAATGGTAAGTCCGCCCCTGATATACAGCTGTGAGCAGAATCTTTTGAAAAGCATCATTTTAACATCGGTGGAACACATGTAGAATTTACGGGCTAATACATTAGCCTGACCATAGAGGTCACATCGCTGCCTATGCAAATCTCTATCATCCGAGAGGTCACCTGTGATGTTTCCGAGGTATTTCACCTCTTCTGTCACCTTAAGAACATTTCCACTGAGATAAAAGTCGAGAAAAGCCAACTTCTGGTCCTCTTCAGTACTCATAGTTGTTATGTGGCTTTTTAGGGCATTGTACTTAATGTCATATTCAATACCGTACAAGGAACAGATATTCAAGAGCATCTGCAGACCTGCATTATCAGGACTTATCAACAACAAGTCATCTGCATACATCAAATGGTTACACAGGACATTTCCAACAGTACAACCAGTTTTACAATCATTGAACTGGACAGACAGAGCATCAATATAGATGTTGAACAGAAGCGGTGACAAGATTCCACCCTGACAAACTCCATTACTCACTTTAAACAAGTCAGAGACAGAGTCACCCCATTTCACCATCATTGTCTGACAGGAATACCAGTAGATAAGTATTCTTGTTAGGTACCCTGGAACACCTCGGCGTATGAGGAGTATCAAACAATTTATCATGATTAATCCGATCAAATGCTTTAGAAGCGTCCAGAAAACACATAAATACTGTGGACCCTTGGGTGTGATATTTATCCAAGAGTTCCTTGAGTGCAAAAATGCATATATCTGTACCATGCCTATGCTTGAAGCCAAACTGGTTGGACGTGGTGTACAAATACGGCTCCATAATGACTCTTTCTAATACTTTAGACACAGAACTTGCCATTCCTACTGGTCAGTAATTATTACTGTCACTAAGTTTACCTGTCTTGTCCTTTATCACAGGAACCGATACAACAGACAGTATTGGTTCCTGTCACTGACAATAGTTTTCAGAAGTGTGCCTGAGCCCATATATATTGACGCTGCTGGATCTGAAGATCACAATCATTTCTAGATTACAGCTCTGTCCAGTCTTGTATGTGCAAATAAACAAAAATCAGAAGTCCCATAATAAAATATTTTCTCTACAATGAAACACTTCAGTGTCTCAGAGCATCATAGCACCTTTTTTTTTTTTTCTTTTTTGAGGAATATGGATGATGAGCAAAAGTAGACTAATATTTCTTTATTTATATCTTGCAGTTTTCAGCATTCGTACCCACTCAAGCACAATTTTTTTCTTCTTTTTTAATTTTTTTTTTAGATAAACACAGCCTGTATAGCATTAAATTCCAATATGTAATATTTGTTTAGCCTGAAAGCCATTAATAGTCTAAAATAATGTATATGAATTATCTTGAAAACTTGTGAAGACATTTATTTAGTATTAATATTTATTAATTTAGCTGTGAATTCATATAAAATATAAAGCCACCAATTCCACTAGTTCACTTAGCATGAAAGAACTGCAGAATTGTTGTAATATGTGAATTATTATATAATAGTATAAGGTATTATGTAAAGGGTGACCTGTCCAGGTGTGCCCTGCCTCTTGTCCAGTTGCTGCTGGAATAGGTTTTTAACTTCCTGCAACCCTGCATTGGAATAAGTAACTATGGAAAAAGTATGGGTGGCATTATTTAAATTCCAAAATTTAATTGCTCTTAAGAAAAAACTTTAACTGTGGAATCGTGGGGAAAAAAAACAATTCAGGTTGCCAGTCTGAATTTGTCGTTTTTAAATGACGGTAATAAGTTATTATCACCAGCAGGTGGCGCTAAACTTAAAATAAACCAAAGGAGAACATCGAAGAAGTTTCATTAGTCTACAGAGATCGTCTATAAACAAAAGCCTCTCTGTCCCACTGATCGCCTCTCATATATCTAGTAAATACGCTTAGAAGGGCTTAAAAAATAATAAGCAAAATGTGATTAAAGTAGAATTAAGTATGAGAAGATCTTTTGTTATTCACAGTTAATGATTAGCTCTTACATTTGAATTCTGCAAGTGATAAGTAAGGTCTCAAACTAGAACATTTATGCTAAATGTGGTTCTTTAAGTACTCTTCCCATTTTTAAAAATGCTTTTTAAATTAAACATATTCTACATGTTCATAGTTTATACCTAATTATAAAATTGTATAATTCAAGCACTAAAAAAGTACGAGGTATCATATGTTTATAGTTCATATAGGTATTATATAGATTTAATCATCTACTTGTTGTTGTTGTTGTTGTGACATTAACGTATATAAAGGAAAGAAAACTTCACTATCCAGAGACTTTCATCAGAAATGTTTTTTTTAAACGAAAGAAAGAAAGAAAGAAAGAAAGGAAGGAAGAAAGAAAGAAAGAAAGAAAAGAAAGGTAAAAAGAAGACAAGTTAAGTCAATATTAAGACAGGAATATCAAAAGGCCAGTTTGCTAACATTTTTTTTTTTCTTTAACTTCCAATAGTTAAAGTCGTCTCTTGGAAATAAGATTTTGTTTAAATGACTTTCTATTTAAAATTCTTACCCACCAACCCGAAAAGGCGCAGAGTTGGACTTCTTTCTACAATAAAACATCTTTGACAACACACGCTGTAGTTTCAAGCTAGCAGGTATCAGACTGTAGCTTCCAAAATCTTTTCATAGACAGCAATATTATTTTTTTTAAACTTTTTAATACACAATAAAAACATTTAGATTTGCATCTCCACACAACTTATTTCCATAGTGTTGTATTAGTTTCCTACAACCCTTTGTCTTGAGATATTTATGATGAGTTTTTCTGGTTAGTTTAGCGATGTTTACAGAGCTTAACAGTATCCTGAACATCTCCCCGGACAGCTTCACACGGGTAAGAATGAAATGTTTTTACATTGTTTGTCACGCTTTAATTTCATACTTTTCTTCAGTGATATACAACGCATTGTCATTCATGTGAACTTCATTGTGTTTACAGCATTTAATATCATCCTTATTTTATTTAATATTCGCAGGGAGAGTTTATCTTGGTGTCCGACAGACAGAGTGATGCCTCTTTCCTCATTCATCACTTCCTCTCTTTCTACCTTCGAGGTGAGCTGCACCACCTGTTTGTTTCTCATATTAACTGTATTGTCTTTAAATGTGACAGATAATGTCTGTTTTTTCTTTTAGCCCGTTGCAAAGTGTGTTTTCTGGGTCTGGTTCAGTCCTTCAGCCATTACAGCGCAGTTAGTCAAAGACTGGTGAGTCTCTGGTCATCCTAATCCAGCTGTTTTATTTAGTTATTACAGATGTGGCATAAAACTGTTATACTTTACAGCTGAACATCTGGCCATGTAAAACACTCTTTCACTAATTATATAAGTTGTTTTAATTCATTAAAACTTTTTTGGAGTCGTCTTAAAAATGACATCTCTAAAATAAATACCTGTCCAAGTCTCAATGTATGAATCAGTGTCGACAGCGATGACAGGTCTAGATGAGCTGTGGTGCCTGGTGGAAGACATGACCCCCTACAAAAGAGCTGTAAATAAAAACAGTGGAGCATATAAGTAATTTCCTCAAACACACGTAATTCATCTGGCAATGTGGCAGGAGACCTTGCTTGTTCCTAGTCGGCGTTGTCTAAAACTTGGAACAATCATGAACAAAGTGGGAAGGTTACTGGTGAATGTGATCATTTAGGATACATGTCACTGTCCATTGAGGGAAATTCATTGTGCAATTGTGCAAGATGGCTGAAATGTCACACAAACAAAGTGTGTGACATTTCACACTAAGTAGAAAAGAAAGCGACCAAAGAGCACACATTACAACTCCTCCCCCAAGCAGCTCATTTCCATTGTGAGTTCCATTCTATATTATAGTTTCTATGTTAATTTTAAACTGTTGGATTCCCAGATACATTGATAATGAACCTACAGTGTCTTGGGTATGTTGCTTGTTTTGTCTTCATTTGTTCTCTTACAGTAATAAAAATGCCAAAGATCCTCTATTTTTTCCTGTTGTAGATTGTAGTATAAGGAATTTCTGCCAGGATCCAGATCTGTCTTTGATATCTTGTAAAACCTGTCAGGAACTTGTCCTGTATTTTATTTTCCAAGCATCCTGACCATTTATTATGGAGTTACATGCATATTTAATAAAAATGATCTTCTTTGCAATGAGAAAGAATCTTTTAAAAAATCCTTGGATCCAGATGGGGATCCGGATCACGCCAGAAATTAAATGAAATCTGAATTGGACCGAGATCCATTATCAGAAAAAAAATTAATCAAGTAGTTTCTGCTTAAAGTTGCTAACACACAGACAAATAAATGCCAGAAAATCATAACTTCACCACCTCCTTGGGAGAAGTAACAAAAAATACCACAGTACAAACATTATAAATAACACAAACCCCACAATAACATATACAGCAATAGATAAATAAATAAGAAGATTGCACCACCTTATATTCACATTAAAATATACAAGGATATTGCAAAAATTAAGAACCAGCTGTGTAAAAGTAACATAAATAAAGTTATATAAATTTTAAAAAAAAAGAGTCACTACCACCAATATAATGTAGTGCATATAAATACATAACCAGACAATCATTGATGTTTTGTTTGGTCCAACAAAACGTGAAAATGACTGCCTCCAAATCGCAAACATAATTCCACAGTTGATGAAATATGGTTGATGGAGTGATGAAGATCAATACCACTAGTGATCCATTACTTTTGCACAGCATGAAGGTACCGTATACATTCAAAGTATAAAACATTTCTCAATCCATCAGTTGCAAGTAAAAGCATCATGGGGTTACTTTTTACTATAATAAAATATTTTATTGTCAAGTAAAGGTTGGTAAATGCTGGGTTTGTTTCCTGAGCTCCTACAACCTCTCTGAAGTGACAAGTAAAGCATTTTGAGCTCAATCTAACTCTACATTTATGGTCCAGATGAAGAAAAACGAACCATGACGGAAATCTGTCCAACAAATCTGAGCTGTCAGCAGCCGCAGGAGAAAAGTAACTGATTAATGGAAAAACTTGGTTTTTTTTATTGATAAAAGTCCTTTCCAGGGAGAATTCAAGCCATCAGGAAAAAGCCTGCGGAGCTGCTGCAACATTGTACTAATATTGATCTTTTTTTCTTTCAATCAATTTCAGCCTGAGAAAAATTCCCATCAATTAAAACAATTAGATCCTTTTTTTTTTTGTTGTTGTTTCTTCAGGCTGATCTGTTATTCAACTGTCCTGCAGTGCAAATTATTGTACAGTGTATGAAGTAAATATGTCTGCAGTTATATTAGACAGCTTGAGTTCTGGGAGTATTTGTGTCTTTTCTCACGTGTGTGTGTGTGTGTGTATTTGTGTGTGAAATGTGTGGCTTAAGGGTGTCAGCTTAACCCAAGCGAAGGAGAAAGGCCAGCTGATCTTCCTGGAGGGACTGAAGGAGTCGCTTTCTATTTTGATTCCTCAAGAAGGAAACCCAGAATGTCAAGCCATGGACTTTCTCAGGTTTGGGAGAATAATCCGTCTCCTCGCTCGTTTTTGATTTAACATTTACAGATTTGTTGGCTTTTTTTTTCTTTCATCCCTCCCATCATCTCCACCTTTATCTCCTCAGGAACCCCGCTGTTGGCCTGCGGAGTCTGTATGAGTTTGTTCGCTCCAGTGTGACCAGTTTCGGTGGTGGGGAGGAAGCGGCAGAAGATTGGGGACCTCCTGTGCTGCTGGTGGACGACCTCAGTGTGCTGTTGAGTCTGGGCGTCAGCGCTGGAGCTGTGTTGGACTTCAGCCACTACTGCAGAGCCACAGTCTGCTCTCAGCTGCAGGTTTGACCTTGAAAAACAGAATTAATTACCATGAAAGTAAACGGATCAATCATTCTGACTTTGACTCGTACGACAGGGGAATATGGTGATGCTGGTGCGGTGCAACGGCGAAGAAGAGGGGGATGGAGATGAAGGCTCAGAGCGGCTGTTGAAGGGCCTGACCCACCAGTGTAGCCTCACTCTTCATGTTCAGGGTCTCCCGACCGGCTACTGCCGGGACATACATGGACAGGTGTGAGACATGAAGCTTCTCTGGCTTTGAATACAAGAGGCACTTTTTACCTCCATACTTGTTAGTTTACTGATACGAAACCACAGATCTCTAACGCCGAGTCAATATTCTTCATTTCCCATCCAGCACGACGAGCACTGAGCTTTCCCTCTGAGGGTGTGTCGATCTGTACAGCAAAACACTTCCACTCTTCTTGATGTCCCTGTCCTGTTATTTTTTCTGTTTCTACACTACTATGTCTCCCAAAAAGGACAATAAGGACTAGGGGTGGGAAAATCGAATCGAAAAATCCAGTATCAGGATTTTTTGCTTCACAATTTAAAAAAAAAATTTTATTAAAAAGAAAACAATTCTACTTTTTTTAAGATAAAAAATTGATTTTTTTTTCAAACTAAAAACAATAATAATCCATTGTAACTTTTTTTTTTTCCCATTTTATTGATCTTTTTACTCGTCTTCTTGGGTATTATAGCAGCAGAATGATGGTCTGGCTACTGTGTTGTTTTTTCCTAATTAAAATCAAGAAAAATGACTAGCAAAAAAAGTTTTGAACGTTTTTTCTGTTTGTTTTTAGTCTAAAAAAATCAGCAATATCAAAGAATTGTGAGAATTGCAATTAAAATCAAATCAGCATTCAAAAAATCAAAACAGAATCAAATCAAATCGGGACTAAAGCATATCGTCACACCCCTAGTAAGGAGGTTGTTTCACTGTTTTAAAGTCCACCTCCAGCTGCATGAGTAAACTCTGCATAGCTAATTGATGTAATTGATGAATAATTAATGATTAACTAATTCTGCAGCAAGATTTTCACTGTAATCTTGAGCTGTTTTATGCCATGGACCTTTTCTAGTCAGTGACGGCAGCACTGTGGACAGATGTGTGGATCTGTCGGTTGGATCTGATACCAGATCTGTTTAGAAACATCAGTGTTGGAGCTAAAAGGATTAGTAGTTTCTTCACCACTGCTTGCGTTGAATTAATAACATATCACAAATGTTTGTTTTGTTTTCATCTATGTCTGAATGAGAAAGTCTGACATGGTATCTAAATTGTGATGAGAGATACTCTTGTCAGAGATTATCTTCAGGTTTAAAATGCATCTCTGTTGCAGCTGTTTCCATTTAAAGGGAAGAATCTAAACTCCCTCTAAAGCTTCATCTGTTTATTTCTTCATGAGATTACCTTCATGTTAAATGCCTTAGATGTAACTCAGCGTCTTTGCCTTATTTAGCATGCATTGACCTGTGGATATGCAAATTAGTTTAGCTGTCATTTGCACCGTTTACCCAGTTAAGCTGCTCAGCCTCATGCAGCTGTGGCTCGGCTACATCGGCATACAGCGGTGGATGTGCTGTTGTGTGTGTGCGCTGTTAAACTTGTCCCTGCAAAGAGTGAACCAGGATGCAGCAGAGCCCATTTCCAACCCATCATAATTGTAAATGTGGCCTTGTAACGGTACTTCCATTGAACTCATTGGCTGCCAGGCATTGTTGTAGCAGAGAACCCAATGCGTTTTGGAGGATTTTGGCTCATCTGTCACGACTGCCTAATGTACAGGGGCTGATTTGGTCGGGTGCATGCGTTGGGGCGTCTTTGGGGTTGCTCACTCAGAGCGCATTTACAACATGTTGGATGTGCATTCTGGAGGTACATTTTGGAGTAGTTTTGACGTGCTCCTAGCTAAATCGGCTTTCCATATACAGGAAGCGCAAAAGTCGTCTTTGGGAGACAATGAGTTGATAAGAGATTAACCAGTGCACATGCCATTATATTTGGATATGGTATTAAGTGTGATAATTCTCCTTGTTTTATAGGTGGAGGTATCCTGGAGGAGGAGACAAGGTGATGGGCAGCATGCACAGAAGAAAATCTTTCAGTTCAAGGTCCACGACAAAGGAGCATCATTTTTTGCCCGTGGGACGTCTAGTGCTGTCCTCTGATTCCATCTTTCAGCATCCACCTTTGGCTCTACTGTATATTACAACTAATGGGACACTTTACCAACTACATTATTATAACCAGATATTAAAGATGTCATCTGGACTAATTTTAGGAAATACAGATTGTGTGGAGGAGAAACTATGAGATATTGATGTCTTATTTAGAGCCTGGCTTGTGATTATCAGCAAAACCACAGATTTAGGTTATGGTTAATTTGTTACATTTTGAGGGAAAACTGAGAAACTACATACTTAACATACAAACACACACTTCCTTTCAGCACTCAACAGGATGTGAACATCTATACTCACCTTATTCAATTTAGGGTCAAAGTAAGGCTATGATATAAACAATAATTCTTAGATTTTAAGGCTTTTTAACACATAAAAACAACATATTTGTTATTAGGGGTGGGGAAATTGATTTGATCATTCACTCATTCATTTTCCTTACCGTTTAATCCAATAAAGGGTCATGGGGAAGCTGGAGCCTATCCCAGCAGTCTTTGGGTGAAAGGCAGGGTTCACCCTGGACAGCTCGCCAGTCCATTGCAGGGCCACAAACAGACAAACAACCACTAATGCTCACACTGACTCCTAGGGGCAATTTAGTTAAGTCAGCCAATTAACCTAACATGCATGCCTGGGAGAGAACCCACGCATACACATGCAAACTCCACACAGAGAGGCCACCAACCAAACTTTGCCCCAGCCAAGGCTCAAACCAGTGACATTCTTACTGTGAGGCCACATTGCTAACCACCATGCTGCCCCATGTGTGAATGTTTTTATTTGTTTTATTTTGAACATGCAGATGATTTCTCAAAATTATGGGACAAAACATTTTAGTATTTATTTAGTAAGCTAAAACAAAAAAAGAGAGAGAGGAGGGAGACCAAAACGAAAATAAATGCCAAGTAACTTGACTATTTCTACTGTGAATAGTTGGAAACTGTGCACACATCGAAACTGTGCACACATCAGATGTAGTTATTCCAGGTGTCCGCTAGAGGTCGCTCCGTACCTGCTTTCCACTTTGCGGGTGAGAGGTCAAAGTGGAAAGGTCTCGCTAGGATTTGACAGCCAGTAGATTTGACACGGTCCTCCGCATGACAACATTATTACAAGGACCCAGTCTGTAGCGGATTTACATAATTAGGAATAACACGGCAGATGAGAGTCAGTTTATCTAAGAAGACCGCAACGATAGTGACATTTGGAAATCCTTTTTGCCCAGGTATGCGTGAATAACCCGCTAGCATTAGGTAATCTAGTTAAATGGAAAACGTGAGTCTGGTTAATTTTATTGTCTTAAAGTGATAGTTTCTGGTATACTTTGAAGAAATATATGTTTCAAATTTGGTAAATGGGTTACATGAGCCCCCAACTTTCCAAAAGAACATGTACAAGCTATCGTTTTGCTAACTTTAGCTCGGGTTAGCAACTTGCAAGCTAACGTCACTTTTGCAAGATTGATTTGTTTAAAGGTTGTCTTTAAAGTTTCACAGTAACACGAACAATGATTAGGTTTTGGTCCCCTCAGTCTCTCAAGGGTTTCACACAGTAAGCTTAAAAAAGTATAATAGTAATAATAATAAAAATGGACAAAAACGAGAACTGTTCATTGGTTAGCATGATTGCTAGCAGTGTTAGTCTGTAGCTCAATGCCATAAAAAGTTGACTTTAGGTTCTTAAAAGGTGAATTATGACTATATCAAACAGGAACAACTGCATATTATGTAAGACTGCTTTTTTTTTTTTTTTTTTAAGTGCTCATGTTTACTAGTTATGTTTTATTATGGGGACGAGAACAGGTACATCACATAGTTAACGTTATCAAGCTAACTAGCTGTATTGTCGACTATTATTTGTTTTATTTGTTCTATAATTTTGACACCTGCTGTTAAAACACTAGTTTACAAGTAACTCCTACAAATTGGATGAAAATCCACGCGATAAACGGTTGTTTTGTGCCTTGGTGCGTCGTGGAGTTAATGGAAACCTATTGTAAGAAATGTTTTAGGTCAAGACCAGATGATTCAGTCTAACGTGTCTTGACTTGTCTTTTCTCCGAAAACCTTAAGAGACAGGTTGTTAAAACGTCTCAATATTATTGTTAAACAACTCTATTATTGTTAAACATCTGTCTGTGGAAGCCTCTGTGCCAGCTTGATCTAGGCAGGTGATGTTGCAACATGGTTGCGTCATATCAGCCAACCCTACATGTGCTTACTGTCTTGGGGAAGCTTGTTAAAACATTTTTTAACTTTAATACGCTTTATATAGTAAATGCACCTTTGGGGAAATAACAAGAACGTCACCGATTGCAATGCTTACTTTGAGAATACAGTTGTGCTCATATGTATTCATCCTCTTTCATTAAAGAAAAGGCTGAATTTACAACAGTCACTCAAATAACTGGAGACTTAAAAAAGGAACAATAACTAAAAATTTGCAAAAAAAAAATAATTTACTAATATATAGGACACTGTTTTTTCATTTAATTGAGCTGAAGAAAGACAAACAAACAAACAAACAAATTGGTCCTGGACAAATTAGAGCACTTTTCTGTTGAACAGTGGGACAAAATACCTGTCAACAGGTGCAGAAGTCTGACTGAGAGGAACAGAAAACACCTGACTGGAGCGAAAACATTAAAGGATTGTTCAACAAAATATTAGTTTATGAGTGATGTAATATGTGATAAATTATCTTATTTGTTTGCTTTTAAAAAAATATGTCTATTGAACCAGAGTTAGAAAATAATGTAATGTTTTATTTATTATTACTTTAGTCAATTTCATCTTATTTTACAGGCAGCTGTTTTTTTTCATTCTTTAATGAAAGGGTATGAATACATATGAGCACAACTGTATAAGGGTGATATTGTCCAGGCATATTTATTAGGCCAGTGAATTAGTCAGTATGTTGTCATACATCCCGAAATGCTTGTGTGGAAATAGTCTTTTTTTTTTTTCTTTTTTTTTTTTTTGTTATACATCATTACCATATGGTTACTGATTGACAGAATATTCCTCCTTTTCTTTAGTCATCAGCGCTGCTTGGAAATGGCAGAGTTGCAGCTCATTCACTTAGATTTATCTCTGCAGTTGCAACAGCACTAGTTGTTTCCGCTGATCTGACGCGCATGCTTCAAAATTATGTAACTATGTCACTGAGTTTTGATGCAATTATGCTAGGAAGAATGAATGCAGCCTAAAGTTGTGTGGAATGTCGGGTGGATGTTACGTTTGGTTGTACAGTCAATCAGTTGCATGGTACATAAAGTTGCTGATTATGCCGCTGAAATCTGTGGAGACTGAAAGGTTTTTCAGGTTGAATAGCTTAGGAAACGTTGAAAAGAGGTAAGTTTATAGTTTTTGCTTTTTTGAAATGTCCACATTTTTGTGCTTTTTTTCAGTTGTACAAAAAAGAAGACAAATTTTTTCTAATAACTCAGCACACGGGCTTCTCACAGCTACGTTCTAAGCACGTGGCTTTGGAAATCTATCTCAATCTGTAAACCATCTGATTAAGCCATAAAGACCCATAATGTTCTTCCTAATTTAATTTATTCTAGTAGTGTGAAAGACCATTGCGTTATTGCTTCTGTTTGCCAGTTAATGTGCAGGTTTTTCACATTGGAAACATACAGATAGTTATTATTTGCAACACATGAACACAAAAGCTTTGATACTATGGACATTCCACATGCTGCTGTTGTGGAGATTTATGTGAGGTTTGCTGGATTTTATCCTAGATTTGTATGTCTTTGTCACCAGCCGTGGAAGCCTAACACATACTATCTAAACAGTTTCCAAACAACCACTGGTCACGTGCCAAAACGTGTGAAGAGGACACAAACTCACTAGCCTGAGACTGCTGCTTACCAGCATTTGGCTGGTGTTAGACTTAGACTTAGACAGACTTTATTCATCCACAAGGGAAATTCTGTTGTCACAGTAGCTCAGAACATTTTCTCGAAGTTTGTCTTGAAAAGCCTCCTTCAGCTTTGCCTTCGCTTTTTGAGAAGTGAATGTCTTGGCTTCCTATAACCGGCATAATGAAGTGTAGGCTGTGGCCAGAGGAGGAGGGAAGCAATGGGAGGTGGCCACAGGGCCTGTGTCCTGCTTGTTGAGTTTCCGATCAGCTCAATCCCGGATTAGTTCACTGACGGAGATGCTGCTGAGCCTTTGCCAAATCAGGCCTTACAGCTGCACCCATGTAACCCTGCAGCACTTAGTGAACAGGACTGACAGCCGAGAGATGGAGGCATTCATTCAGAGTTTTCTATGAATGTTGGCAAGGCAGCGGCCGTGGTCAGAACCGGGTTTAGGGACGACAGTCCTTCACACAGAGTGGAAAGGTTTTACTTCAAAAGTCTCTTTTGACCTCTGCAGAACCCATTGTGCAAGCTTGCTGGGACGTTGCTCTGTTTACTGTATAGAGTATTTATAACAGCAGATCAAGGGACTCCTGAGGAAAATTCCTCCCAGGGAATGTTTCCGTTGCTCCCAGGAGGACAAGCCAAGCAGTCGCACACTCTGCCTGAATCAGGAAGGGAGCACTATGTCAACCACAAGGCACAGATTAAGCTAAAAAAACCAAGTGCTTCTGCTTTCAGGGGACGTAAACAGGTGCGATCCAGAGAGATAAACTGGCCTCCTATTAGCAGGTATGGTCTTAAAAAGTAGTGCAAGTTTGCTGTGATTGACCCAGTTGCTGGTTTTATGTTGTGACATTGATAATAATAGATTTTGTTACTATTTTGTTATTTTATTACTTAGATGGGTGAAGCTAGAGCGAATCAGCAGAATTAGGGCACTGAAATTCAGCTGCAGTACTGTTTGCTTGCCAGGAAAGCCAGTTAAATATTGTAGTAGAGTGCAGAGTAACCACAAAGACTGAAAGTCAGCACTAAACCTGAGTAAACAGAGACAAGAGCTGAGATTGAGCAGAGAAATCAGGATATGGGAAAGTAAAATGTCTGGTTCTGTTTCAGCTGAAGTGAACCACCCTCAAGGAGAGTATTTCACACGTTGTTTTAAGTTCAAGCTGACATATCAGTGTGCACTCTGTTGTCAAGTACACCAACATTACCAAGTCATATATGCTTTTGAAAAATAAAAGTATATAATTGGATTAAAACTCACTGACTTTTAGTTTAATAAATCTGCATTGAACCTGGTGCGATTTATTGTCCAGATTAAGGATTTTTAACGTTTCCTGCTATTTACTTATGAAGAAGTTAGTGTTGTATTTTAAGAAAGCAAACTAATTCTAGTTTCCAAAGTCAGAATATTTGATACCTTTCATTATAATATTATTAATTTAAATAATTTTGGATTTTGGACATATTGGTTGATTCAAATGTCAAACTGAAATGTCACTGTTGGCTATGAGTTAGAAAAAAGCCTTGAACTCTTTTAGATATCTGCTTAAGTGAACAAAGTAAACCCTGTCATTCTTAGTAGTTTCTTAAAGTTTTGTCACTGAAATATTGTGCATAATACAATAATACATCCATGATACTGTTTATTGAGTATGATCAAAGCCATTTCTTAGCATTCGTAATGAGAAAACTGTGTTTAGCAGTGTTTCTCAGCTTCCTGATGTAAAATGAAAAGCATCTGTTTTTTTTTTTAATTCAAAGCCATGCAAATCTTTACACTTAATTCAAGTTAAAATGTATAAGTGTTGGTATTTCAGTGTGGTGTTTACTACTGTTTACACAGCAAAGACCAGTAACTTGAATATTTTTTAGTATATTTGTCTTTTTTATTTCAAGTAGACTCTGGGTCCAAATTGTTGCTTTTATGCTCTTCTACATGCAAACACATGCTGTTTTCTGAATAAAGGAAATGTGGAGGTTGGTTTTTTTTTTTTTTTCCCCAGGTGTGATCTGTTTGAGTTGGATGCTTTCTGGTGTGGGGAATGTTTCCACACTTTCTGGCTGCTGAATGAGATGTGTGTTTAAGCGCTATCCAGCATGTGACCACAGTAGGAGCTGGTCTGAGGGGAAAACACGCCAACAGTGTCAGCAGTGTGTGTGTCAAGAAGCACGTTAGCTAATTTGGCTCTTGGGACATAGTAGATGTGTGTTTCATATGTAGAGATAATATTCTTTAAAATATATCTCTGGTTACAGTAACATGCTAATATGTTTATTGACCTTGTGTTTTAAAACCTAAAATAGATATAATTTAATTTACAAATGCTGAACTTGTTGCTTCATATTTAAAACTTTTGACTGTTGAGGTCGAAATCTATATTAAAAAATAGACAATCTGCAACCAAAGGATTTGCTGATTTTATTTTCTTTCTGTAAATGTTTGATATTTACATAAAATAACAATCTTTTACAGAAATAAAGATGTCTGGCATTTACATAATTCTTTGTAGTTTTTTTTTTTTTTTTTTTTAAATTGTCTTGTCCAGCATTTAAGCAAGCAGACTGATGTTCTGGATGCTGTGTTCTGCTGAGCAAATTTATTTTGCCAAGGGAGCTTTTATAGATATAATGATCCACTTGTATTTCTGGATTCTTATTTTATTTTTCTATTTGTTTTGGATAATTGTTCGTATTACAGAGTTTATGCTGCTGGACCGGACCAGAGAGGATAGAAAAGGAACAGAAAGAGGACAGAAAAGAATAAACATAAATTCTTCATGTGTTTCAGTGCTCTGTTAATAATCTGTTCATTCATGTACACTCTCAGGTCCCTGGATGCGCCGCGGCTCACAGTCCTCGGCCGCCCACTCCTTCCTAATGGCCGGGAGTTGACCACGCCCACCAGAATGACGCTGCGTGAGCAGCTGAGAGAGAAGATCTCGGCGGCTTTCTACCGCCATGGGCTGCTGTGTGCATCTTATCCAGTACCCATCATCCTCTTCACCTCTGCCAGCATTCTCACCTGCTGGTAGGTGTCCTGTGATGTTGCACTTACTTTTCAGTTCTACAAGTTGGACATTCACACCCACTTAACACGGTGCAACTTCCATGTAAATAGAGAAAAACCGTCTTGTCGCCTGATTGTGGAGAAAAAATTCACTTGCTCAGTAATTTGAGAAGCCCATCTGTGCACACATAGCTCCACACTGAAACCACCACATAAACATTGGCCTTACACGTGCACATAACAGTATCTACCCCTGCTCAGTCACCGGTCATAGGTCAGGACATAGATCAGAAACTTGCCTGAGCTTAATCACTGAAGGCATTGTAAAACAATCGCAAACACATACACGCACCTGCTGTGTGCTGTCCTTGCAGCACTTAACAGCAGGAGGGCCTGGCCAAATGGACGACTGACCATCGCCCTGGGGGAGTGATAGGACAAAAAGCCTGAAGACGGGACTGTTAAAAGAAGGATTGGGGCAGAGGGCTGTGAGAAAGTGGCCCTGTGAGAATGGGATGCCTGTCCCTCCATCTGCCTGTCAGGAGGGGGGCTGGCTCAACACAAAAGGAGCTTTTGTGGAGGTACAGTGACCTAGGAGAGTAGAGGGGGGCAGAGGAAAGCATGGTGAAGAAAAAAAAAAGTGAGTGGGGAGATGTTTCAACTAACAAGCACATGTTGAACAGAGAAGTGTTATTTGTAAAAGCATATAAAATGACCATTCAGTGTCTGTGGGCGGATGATTAGAATCAATGCCAGTGACTTAACAAACACTTAATCAGGTGCTGTTTTCTCTCTTCAGATCTTCTCTAAAGAACTGTGTTAAAACAAGAATTTCCTATTCAACCTCAGTTTTCTTCCTATACTAATAACCTCACATTGTACATGTACGTTGCCAAAATAAACCATTGAAAAAAAGACTAGTTTAGCTACACAACTAATCACAGCTCATCACACAGGGGTTGATGAGGTGATTTCCAGGAATATAAATAATTCCCTCTGTGGGTTTCCAGTGCAAAAACACAAAATCTTTCTGAGCCTGTCTTTCTCTGTTTGGACCAAAGTAAAGGCAGCTTTAAACCCATTTCTGGTTTTGCCCAACTCCAGTATGACGATGTAGACTTCACACACACACACACACACACACACACACACACACACAAACAAAAGACAGTGAATTTCTGTTTTTTTAAGGACCCACCCATTTCTTGGAGAAAGAGGGAGCAGGTCTCTCCAGTTGGCACATTTGATTTGATCTAACAGGAAAAGCGAGAGGTGGTGGTTTCATGTTCTCAGAAAGTGTTGCAACACAAACTGGGAAGCCGTCACCTCTCCCATGAGAGGGAATTCTTTCTATTGTTCATCCTCTGTCTTATTGTGCATTATGTGGTTTATGTGATAAAAGTAACTAAAATATTTGATTTGTTTAATTATTTTGGCGACAGAGTGTAGATTGTCCTTGGATTGCTGATAGCTCATCAGATCTGACATTTTCCCTCTGACCTTCTCTTTCTTTCTGTTCCAGCTATCCGTTACTGAGGCTTCCACTGCCTGGGACAGGTCCTGTAGAGTTCACCACAGGGGTGCGAGACTACAGCGTCCCTTCCCATGAGTCTCAGGGAGACCTGGGAGAAAGGCCTGACTGGGTAACAGTTTATAAAATAAACGCCTTTCTGTATCTTTACAGTCTCTGACCATTGTTTTAATTATTGCTCATGTCTGCTGGATCCATTTTGTCACACTAAAAACAATTAGCTTAGGTTCATTTGATGAATAATAAAACAGAAATGTATGGTTTTTTTTTTATATAAGAATGAAAATAGAACTCACTGTCACAGTTTAGGTATAAAAAAAACAACAAAGAGCAAATAAGCCATGTTTTAATGAGACTTATACATCCTGCCTTTCATTTTTGTGTTTCTGAATGCGTTCCCTACATGTTGGTGCTTATTTCTTTTGCTGTAGTACCGGGGCCCTCCTGTTGCGTACATCCAGCAGGTGTTGGTGAAAGCAGCGGTGTCTCCGTGGGACAGCAGCCTGGTGCCGGTGGATGTGTTCCGGTCGCCCCTGGGTCGGGTCTTCAGCCTTCTGGAGGAGATTCGCGACCATGTCCACTCTGACAGGTATACTCATCCTCATTACGAGATGACAGGAGGTAGAAGAAGTGGTTAAATCTTGCAGCCATTCTTTAATGTTTACAGAAAGTCCCAATGAAATGTAAGAACTTTGTTTTACATACGTTTAAAAAGGAAACTTTATGTTTTAGTTGTTGAGATTTAGCTTTTCTGTTCTCACCGATATTCTATCCATGCGTAGCAATCATTGAATTATCTGTCAGAAGTCACTGAAAAGCATCCTTATCTCCTGCTCAAACGCTAGTAACATTTTCTCTTTCTTCCCCTCTATCTTCTACCGTCAGCTCTGGCGTTCGTAGCCTTGAGACACTGTGTCTCCAGGTGACAGACCTGTTTCCGGGGTTACGGCGAATGCAGTCGGTGCTTCCAGCACACGGCTGCCTGCTCGTCTCTCCCGGCAACTACTGGCAGAACCAGCGGGAGCTCTTCGACTCAGATCCCGACCTTCTCAAGACCATTCAGAAACATGAACCGAAAGGATTACACACCTCAGCAACACTGCGAGGTAGAGATCAGACACTCTGACGATGATGTTATCCATCAGTCATCTGTTAATTAGTCACTATATTAGTTATTCTCTGTGAAGCCCCAATTAAATGCTGCTCTAATGTTTTGTCAGAAGACCAAGCTCGTCCTGAATTATTGACATTTTTAAGTTTTAATATGAAGAACGTCAGTGTCATTTAATGCATCATTATTGATTAAGATGGCAACATCCATGTTTGTAATAATCTAGTTTGCTCTGTTGACATGCAGCATAAAGCTGCAGGATAAAGTATGTTATACTTTCTTTTGTTTGAAGTAATCTGTCATCACTCAACATAAACTATGGAGATTAGAAACTAAGAGGCTTTCATGTTTACAATGAACAAGGTGTTTCATTCCAGGGAAACTTAGTGAATTCTTTAAAAACTTTACCCACTGACACAGTGAACCAAGTCATCCTCTGTGGCTGCTCAAAGCCAGCTCAGCATTTTGCCTTCCAGCTCAAGTGATTTAGAGCTGGGAAGCTTATTCTACAACCAGAGTCCAGGGACAACTTGGCGGCCAGATAAAGTGGGGGGAAAAAAAAAAAAAAAAAAAGTGGTGTAGTTCATGTTGCTGCTGCTCGCGGTGATTTGGAAACACTATGAGATACATCCCAGTGGCTTTTCAAAAGAGAAGAACCCAAAACTCCACAGCACCTCTTAGTGTGAATTACACTCAGTAAGACACTAGTATGACAACAATGTATTTTGAGGTGATTCAGGTATAAACACAGGTGTCACCAAATAGTTTTGAGAGTGATTCAAAACTTTTCCACTCTATCAGAGACTGATACCTCCACAGAGATTTTAGAGCACCTGAAACAACAATTAAAGGGAAATAGTTGTAACTTTACAGCCCTACTTCATAAAGCACAGGTGTCCAGTGCCGGTCCTGGAGGGCCGCTGTGCTGCAGGTTTTCCCTGTGTCCCTGTTCCGACACACCTGGCTTTCATGCAACAGATCCAACAGCCAGTGAAGTTCTGCATAGTGGCTTATCCATTTGAGTCAGGTGTGTTAGGACAGGGATACGTAGAAAACCTGCGGGTTTGTGGCCCACGAGGACCAGAGCTGAACACTTCTGTCATAAAGGAACTGGTTGCCATAAATGACTGAGGAAGTCTGAGTTGGAGGTATGATAAACTTGCTTGTGTTTTGCTGGTGGATGACAAATGTTCACGTTCTGAATAATGTTATTTAAGTCAAAATGAAGCACTTTGTGTTTTTACAAATCATATGTGTGTGTGTGTGTGTGTTAGACCTGCTGTTTGGAGTGCCTGGAAAGTACACAGGCGTCAGTCACTACAACAGGAAGAGGGTAGTGACATATACCATCACTGTGGTGCTGTCCAGCTATGATGCAAGGTGCGTGTGTTTTTTTTGTTTTTTTTTAGTTTTAATTTATTTATTTTCGAATGAAATAAAAAGATAAGAAAGGATAATATATGTACATACACCCACGTATACATACATATTCATACTAAAGAAGATGATAATATTCATAAAAATAAAATGATTTCTCATCAGTTCAATAATTAAATAAATATAAGAAAGAAAAGGACTCAGGACGAGGTGTACACTTATTTGGTATTCCCACCCCTTTTTACTCATCTAGTTTTATATTCTTTGTCGCTACATGTCACAACATACTTATTCAATTCACTATACATATTTACATTCACATATATATACACACACACACACACATTTACATATACATACATACCACAGGTCTCATGAAACCTTGATTTTTATTTCTTAGTTGTATTTTTTTTTTTTTTTTTTTTTTATCTGCTATTAAACCTGTCTTCTGCTCGGCTGGGACACATGCTCTAACTGGAGTGAAAGTAGCAATAGCAACAGCTGCTTTGTATCCCATGAAAGAGAATTTAATCATAAAGGTTTGTCAGAATGTCTCATATTGGTTTTTGTTTTTAGGCAGTCGCCATCAGTTTTAAGGCATCAGGTCATCAAGCACAACAGTTCATATTCAAGAGATATGTCTGAAGTGAAGTAATCAGATGGAAAACATTTTAGTTATTTTGTCAAATATTTGTGATTAAGGTTTGAATTATATGTTCATTTTATTTATTTTGTTATATTCTAAGGCTTGTTATACTTTAATATAAAAAAAACATGAAGTATAACAGCCAAATTAAAAATCTGTGCTGGAATAAAAATAATATAAATATCCAAATTCTTTTTCCTATGATTTCACATCATAAAAAAGTGTCAACTTTTGCTCTTAGACAGCTTTATAAATGATGGCAAGCAATGTGCAAAATGACATTTCTGTCAGTTTGAGCCAACAACTTTTACTTGATCATAATTATCTTAAATATTTGCCATTTTCATTCAACTGGTCATTGTGACAGGCCTGGTTTTCTGAAACTTAAAGCCCATATGTGCCTTGTCTAATGGTCTCATAGGCATCTTAAATTTTTGGTTCTTCCCATTTAGCTTGCAGAAATTTGTGTATTTTGGCTGCTTGAAATTAATTTCTGTCCTTTATGCAGCTTATGTACGGTTTAGGAGCACTTTGGTGTCCCCACTCTGGTCCAGACTAAAATACAAGTTTGCAGTTTACAGTGTTTGAGTTATCCAACACCAAAAGGCTTCCCTAATGAGTTCTTTCCACCCACTGGATTAAAGTTATCTTTGAGAAGCCTCAACAGGTCCCATGTAAAAGCAGCTCTATTATCATCTAATAACTTAGTTGGCTATACACGATGATGATTTTGATGCCTCCGTTCAGGTTCCTTGGCAGCTTGCGAACCCGTTTGAAGCTGCTTCACCCATCAGCCAACTGCAGCCTGAGAGACGACCACATGGTTCACGTCCACTTCAAGGAGGAAATCGGCATCGCTGAGCTCATCCCCTTAGTCACCACATACATCATCCTGTTTGCATACATCTACTTCTCCACACGTGAGTCCAGCTGCCTGAATGGCTTTTCTGTTGTGCCTTTTCAGTCTTAATCTGTTCCTTGTTTGCTCACCTTGGTTAACATATGTGAGGTACCATTGATTCAGAGCCATGGCTGCTGGGCCTTTGTGTGTGTGTGTGTGCGTGCGTGCGTGCGTGTGCCAAGGTTGTTCCTGTCTGGTGCAGGGATTATCCTCATGCTGGAACATTGCACACCTCTGTAAGAATGGCCCCAGCAAAACCCTCAGTGACTTGCCAGCACAAACATTACTTCAGGGAACAAACACACACACTCTAAAGTACTCAAAATAAATACTCAAACTCAAGCTGATTACTTGACTCACGTTTGGCTTTTCCACATAAACGTTTTTTTTAATGTTCTTAGCAAAGCCAATAAAAAAGCTTCTTTTTTTTTTTTTTTAATTTAGGATTCATAAGAAATAAAATTTAAAAATCATTTATTTTATATATGTTCTTTGTACTTCGACGGTAATTTCTTGTTTTCTTCTTTTTTCCCCTTTAAAGCTTAAGAATACTTTACTGATGCTCTGCAGCTCATGTGGTGGAGCATGTGTCCTGCAGGCAAGTTCTTACTAAAGAAAATTCTGATAAATTCTCTGTCAAAAAAAGATAAAAATAAAAAAAAAGGCCCCCAAAGAGGAGACCTTTTATGTTCACTACTTTTAAATCACATTGTGCAGCCAATTAATTTTCCTGTGTAACATTCTTCCAATTTAATATGTTAAAACAAGGCTTCCTAACATTTAGTTGGATTATTCCTTTTCTTAAGCATCATTTCTCCCCTCATGTCGTCCAACAACTGGCTAAAATCCTAAAACACGCCTTTCCTATATGGGGGAAGTTCCCGAGATAATTATATTAGGTCACCAGACAAATGTAAAAATCCCATTTATCAAAAAAAATATGGGGACTTTTATTAAGGCTGTGAAAATAAACACATTAATGCAAAAAGACTAATCTACAAAATTAATGTAGTATTGTATAAATAATAAAGTTAGTCTACATGAAATGTTAAAAATCCAAATTTTGCATTATCTCTTCCAGATAAGGTGATTTAGGGGTATGGGTGCTTTTGTCACGGCTGTTTCAAAATAAAAAAAACACTTTACCCTCCTTATTTATGAAGATTTAACCAGTTTCAGGCCTCACGTGTACAGGGTGCTCACAAGCACCAGTGTGTTTTCTTTGGGGGTTTGGGAACCACTGCTTCATGAAAGTGATGTATTTCTGGGTCAGTTTCATGATGTAGCAACTTAAATTTGAGTTTGGCAACAGATCTATGAGAGATAAAGTCTCTATAACAGCCTCAAACTTAAAGATTACCATCTCTTTACACGGCTCTGGTATTTAATAGGTGATAAGTATGTTTCCTCTCTCTTTTGCAGGTAAAATTGACATGGTGAAGTCTAAGTGGGGCCTGGCTCTGGCAGCTGTGGTCACAGTCCTCAGCTCTCTGCTCATGTCTGTGGGACTTTGTACTCTGTTTGGACTGACACCCACACTCAACGGAGGGTAGGAACACCCACATTCTCTACATACTTCAGTTAAGATCACTAAAAGATTTGTGTCTGCACAGTTGCTGGTTTATTTGCAATCAGGTAATGATAAATGTCTGTTTGTCTTGTCTGTTTTATGCCCTTTTACACTTCAAGCCAGAGATGTTGGACAAAGATTTAGTTCATCTGCTTAAATCATCGAAATTTCATGTTAATGAGGTTCGAAGTATTTAAAATATTTTAGATATATACATATTTTGTTCAAACTGTTGCATTTAAGCTGCCGTGTCACCCTCAGAGCCATGTCTGCAGCTGATATGTTATCATTTTTTATAGTCTTTATTGATATCCAGATGTTTCCAATCAATATTTACTGCCCCTGCAGGCTGTTAGAGTTACATTATCTCTTACCTCGGTTGCAAAAAGACAAGGACAGTTTCACTAGTTCACTTACTCATGCACAACCACCAACACACCAGATTAGGTACTTCCTGCTTCCTCTATTGATTTCACATTGACTTTTGTTAATGTTTACAACAAGAGGACAAAGAGTCCGTTTTTTTTTTTATTGTTTATTAAAAAAGAAGTAGTGTGTTGAAGTGGGTTGAATAACCTTATGGGGCGGGGATACAGCACTGTTGACATACATTGGCTGTCCAATCATTAGAGGGTTATTAGAAAGCAGACCTGGCGTGACATTGGCACACTTGCTGTCCAACCACTTACTAAGATCCATGCAGGTCTGCCGTGGGTTGTGCTTGTACTGTATGCCTACACAAACACACATCAGGGTCAGCATGACCAAAAGTACGAATGCTGGAAGGACACTTGGAGGACATGGTTCTGTGCCAAGGCCAAAAAAAAACTGTCATCATATTGTGGGATGGAGAATGAATGAACTCTTTTCTCAAACATATTTTCTCCCTCTAAAGTTTCATTAAAGTGTCAGTGTCACTGACAAACACACACATTCCCACTACACCTGAAGAGCAGCGCACCACTCATTCTGATCAGTCATTAGCAAGGCTGCTGAGTTAGTGGCGGTGATAGGCAGTGTGAGTGTGTGTTTATTATGTGCTGTGTTACTGTTGAGTGTGTATGTGTGTGATGTAATGTGTAGAGCTGTTGACTCCTTTGTGACCCAGTTATACACTTACTAAAGCTCAAGCTTATCTGTACTCTCAAACTAATCTGTCTTCACACTTTGTCAGCAGAGGAAATTCCCTGCAGACATCTGCCAAATATGATCAAATAGTGTTGCATGTAGTTGATAAGTTCCTTGTTCTGGCAGCTGATCTAAAGAGATCGTTCATTTGTAAGGTTGATTAGTGAACTTGTGTCCAGTACCAGCAGTCTAACCATGAACAACACATCTCAGTATTTGTGTTTTGTTACTGCACTTTCTTAAATACAATGACGGCCGCGTGTGCCTCATGTTCATTCTTGTATCTGTGTAACTGCAGTTCATTTAATGGTCTGTTTTTATTTTTTCCATTAGCTGTTGCTTTGTTTAGCCTCTGAGTTAGGAAAGTTTAAAATTTAGTAACTTGTATAACTTGTGATTGTTGTGTTTGCTCTAAATTATTCTTTATTTATTCATGCGTTTGTTTTATTGTGGTCTTCCTGCAGGGAAATCTTCCCATACCTCGTGGTGGTAATCGGCTTGGAGAACGTCTTGGTTCTCACCAAGTCTGTGGTTTCCACCCCCGTCGACCTCGAAGTCAAACTGCGCATTGCTCAGGGTAGGGGTTGACTGGTGTACTTTGTATGAAGCGAAAGATAAAAATTTCATCCCCTTAAATTTTGCTTGTTGTTCCTTAAGGCCTTAGTAACGAGAGCTGGTCTATCATGAAGAACATGGCCACTGAACTGTGCATCATCCTCATTGGATATTTCACTCTGGTTCCAGCCATTCAGGTAAGAATGTTTGACTCTTTTGCATGACCAAAGAAAATATGATTGTTAAACATAATTTTTCTGCCATTTGCAGAGAGAAAATGTATTGATAAACTAAGAAAACAATGACAAATCTATAATAATAATGCTACACAATGTTGCTTCTTGCTAGGTTTACATTTTTAGCACTTGATTAGCCATTAACCGGTGTAACATAGTTTCCATGCTCTGCAGGAGTTCTGTCTTTTTGCTGTCGTGGGGCTCGTCTCTGACTTCTTCCTGCAAATGTTCTTCTTTACAACGGTGTTATCCATAGATATCCGCCGCATGGAGGTAAAACTCTCTCATTCATATCTTAGAACTTATTTTACTTATATGTTGAAGTAACATGTATACTGAAGGCTAGTTTTCGTGAACCAATAAAATGGATGGATTACTGTATTACATATTCTTTATTTTGTTTTTTGGTGTGTAAATTATTTGTGGGGCCACAAACCTATTGAACTCCCAGTGATCATCAGGAGATGACACAGAGAGAACAGGCAGAGACAGGAAGCTGCTGGTATTCATCTGCTGACGACAGAAACCTCCATCTGTGCAAAGATGAGAATAACGTGGGGCTGCCGCTTATTAAAGGCTTTCTTATGCGATACAGAAAGTTTATGAGTGAGATTTCAGCAAAATCCACTAACTTGTGAAACTGAGGAATTGAATTTATTGTTATAATGTCATCTGTAGGAAAATCTTGGAAAAATTTCTTTAGGAATAGAAAAGTGTGGACGGTTTGTTTCAGTCCTTTCTGTTGTTGCTGTAAGCATATCACAGGAGCAGGTTGTCTCCTGGAGATGCACTTTCTTGGCTGGAAATGTACGAGATGAGGTGCGGAACAACAGTTGTCAAAGGGTTCACACAGGAGGAGTTCAGGCTGTTGAAATTGTGTTTTCCTCTCAAGTTGACAGTAACAGATGAGACTCCCCATAGCGCTTATGAGAGTACTCCATGTGTCTGTATGTGTCAGCAAACAGAAAGGACAGACTCTGACCAGCAAATGCACACACGGGTTACAAAAGCTCTGGAATAACACATTTATGCATGGCCTCACCTGCTGACCGCAGAGATTTTACTGTCAGCTTGGACGGAAAATCTCCACAAAGTCTTGAGTGAAAGTTGCAGACATGTGCATCATAAAGGCGTTGTTATCAGAGATAGGATACTTCAGTCTCCTGTACTCTACTGTGCATCTTGATAGAGACTGAGGTTTAAGAAGCCCTTCAATCGCTACGCTTCTTTGCAGATTTCTTTATTTATAAGTCATATGTTGAGTCGAACGGGAACTTTTAATTTCCAAAAAGTATCTAAGTACTTTTTAAATAAAAAAGCTTTCAAATTTCTTAATGTTGTAGTTGGTTGTATACGCTTTAAAACAGACAAATGTGGCATATTGAGCAAGACTTGCATTTGTAGAGTGGAGTAAATCGTTCTTGGTGGCGCCGACATAAGGATCTTTTTTTGGTTTGTTTGTTTTTCTTTTCTTAGCTATTCATTTTAAGGAAAGATATGGAATTTCAACATAATATGGACAAACATACATATCTCTCGTTTCAGGAGAAAATATAAGGCATTTAAGAAATGAGGTGACTTCAGGCATAAATGTATGAATCATAACGGTATTACAAACAGTACTGTTCTCCCACGTGAGCCTTTCTCCTTTAAAACCTCTTAGCAAAATGTTTGATTAACGTTTCATTGTTTAGCTTAGTGCCCTTCTTAAGAAGCATTAGCACCATAATCCTCTTGATTTACATACATGCATTAATAAACTTTTAATCATCAGAATATTGTGAAATATGTATACAATATGGTTTATAGGAAGTATGAATAACAGCAGAACACATGAAATGTTATCAGAAACTCTACTTAGAATAATGGTTTTCCCGCCTAACGCTCAGCCTTAATATTCTGTAATGATGTAAAACATAACATTGTCTTTTCAGTAAGTGACCCAAATTAGTAAATTACTTTAATATTATGATGATAAATCCAGTGGCATCTCTGAATAAACTACGTTATCTCACCGTCAGCTGGCCGACCTGAACCGCCGCCTGCCGGCTGAAGCTGGTCTCCCCCCACCAAAGCCAGGCCCTCTGCGGACACGCGAGGTACCCCCTCCGCCACGACCCTCCCCCCACACCATCACCTTGCAGACCCCAGCTTTTAGGAACCTGCGGCTCCCCAAGAGGTTGCGTGTGGTTTACTTCTTGGCCCGCACACGCCTGGCTCAGCGCATCATCATGGTGAGGCCAAAGATTTAGACTTTTCTGCTCTACTTTCTCTCTTGTTTGCCATGTTTTTGTAATGAAGTCATTTTTCCAGTTTTATTGTCATGACTACAGACAAACAGGGATGTTCTCTCTATAACTGCTATTGGGCCTGATTATTATTGTTAGAAAATAAAAACTAAATTAAAAATTAACAGAGCTTCATGATTTCTTTTTCAAGACAAACTCACAGTCGATTGTTTTAAACTGCAATTTACTGAGATGGATGGTTTTAAAATCTTATAACAATAAATCATCTTTAAAAAATAAATTCTCAAGGACAAAGACACACGTTATATTATTTATAATTCTAAAAATAAATTTAAAACGTATACAGATATCAGGTAAAATGATTTAGTCAGTTACTGAAAAGTTTTTCATTACCAGGCTGGCACAGTGATCTGGATCGGAATCCTTGTCTACACTGACCCGGCTGGGATCCGCACCTACCTGGCTGCACAGGTGTCTGAGCAAAGCCCTCTGGGAGATCCTGGAGGAGGCGGGCTGCCCCCTCCCCTGGCGGTCGCCCCTGTTTTTCGTGGAGCAGATCCCACCAGTACCTTGAGCTTCCACCCTGCACCAGATCCGACTCCTTTACCTGAGAACCAATCACAGGGCCACCACGGCTCAGCCCAGGCAGGGCCTCTTCCACAGGCTCCACCTGAGGGGCCTCAGATCACCTGGGGGGCAGAGGATGAAGAGGGATGGAGGAGATTGTCCTTCAGACACTGGCCTTCACTCTTCAGCTACTACAATATCACTTTAGCAAAGAGGTGAGAGGTGCAGATTTGTTTTTAATTGTTCCTAAAACTCAGAGTCTGGGAAGACAATTTATTTAAACCTCCACTTATTAAGTCTATCCTGAAAATATTAGGCTTTTGCACCATTTTATTCAAAGGAAAATATTCTGGTAGTCTCATACAATATTCACGTTTCCATCAGATAAATTATTATTGTAAATTTTAGAATATCTAATGCAGTATCTTGCTTACTCTACTTTTAGGATCCCTTACCTTATCATTGCTTCCAAGCACAAGAAAATGGGTGGACTGGTTCTCAGGGAAAAATAGTGACTGTAATTGAAATATCTATAGTTGTGCTCATATGTATTTGTCCCCTTTCATTAGAGAAAAGGCTGGATTTACAACAGTCACTCAAATAACTGGGGGAAAAAAAAGGAACAATAACTAAAAATGTGCAAAAAATATAATTTACTAATATATAGGACATTGTTTTTTCATTTAATTGAGTTGAAGAAAGAAAAACAAACAAACAAACTGGTCCTGGACAAATTAGAGCATTTTTCTGTTGAACAGTGGGACAAAATACCTGTCAACAGGTGCAGAAGTCTGACTGAGAGGAACAGAAAACACCTGACTGGAGCGGAAACATTAAAGGATTGTTCAACTAAATATTAGTTTGAGTGATGTGATATGTAATAAATGATCTTATTTGTTTGCTTTTTTTAAAGAAATATTTCTATTGAACCAGAGTTAGAAAATAATGTCATGATTTTCATAAAATTTTTAATTATTATTACTTTAGTCAATTTCAGCTGTTTTTTTTTTCCCTTCTTTAATGAAAGGGTATGAATACATATGACCTGTATTAAGTGGGAAAATTTCCCCCCAACTTTTCAGATGTTACTTTGACTTTGCATGCTTGTCATCTCTAAATGAAATATTAAAGAAAAGACTGAAGACATTTCTACCATTTACTTGTAAAATAAAAAGGACATTTCCATGAAATTCTGGCATTTGTTGCAGGAAAAGCTTGTTTCCATCAGAGTTGTATAGACACCTGCAGCTTTCTAACTTGGTTTTAAATATGGAGAGATCCATTCTTCCTGCATCATATTTGCATCATATTTCACATCCTTTCCTGTGTATTTACAGGTATATCAGCATCTTACCCGTCATTCCTGTCACCGTTCACGTTAGCCCTCAAGAGGCCATTGAGACACGTCACCCTCAGGACACGAGGCATCCTCCTCCATCCATTCCTAAGGTTTCTGCAGATTTACAAACGGACCTCACCCTCTACAAGTTAGTTCTGAGAAACACACAAACATCTTTCCACTCAGACAGAGATTTAAATCACCTTTCAGTCTTTCTGATGTAACCCAACTTCCTTAAACTTTTAGAAGAAGAAATGATGCGACACAATGACACTTGTAAAGGGAGTAACTGTTTGCCAACTAATCCTTCTTAGTACTTATAGAACAGAGTGGATTTTTTTGGTACTTTTTTTTTTTTTTTTTTTTTTTTTTAAACGTGCATTTTTAATCACAGAGCATTAAAATGCTCTTATAGCAAATTAATTAGTACTGGGTCATAACTTCAGTACATATGTTTACTTTAATGACAGAAATATAGCAGCATCTGTTAGAGAAACCTGTTCTCTAACCAGCTGTGTTTTTGCTTTTTTTCCCCCCTTTTTTTTTCCAAAAGCTAAACACTTCTTAACATAGTTATTAATGCAGTAATGTGTCATTAAAGTTATGGTTTGTGTGAAGGATTTTATGTCTGTAAAGTTTACAATGTTTAACATCATAATACACTTAAAAAAGCACATTTTAGTCTTGTTGAAAAGTTGCTGTACCTTATTTTTCTCTTGCAAAATGCCATAAATTGAATTTTTTTTTTTTTTTTTACATTAAAAAAAAAACATAACTGTTGACAAAAAGAAAAAACAAACATTCACATGTAGGTGAGTATCAGCAGGGTTCAGAGCTATTTAACAACCCTGTCCTAGAACAGAGTCCAAGGCACTTATGGGGTCAAGGCCATGGGTCTGAGTGTAACACAGATTTAAGGCCAACTGCAAGCAAATACATTGGCTGATGTTGGATTTCTTTTTAGATGATTTCTTTATAACATATAAGATTTAAAGATGAAAATTCTAGCTTAAACGTTCTATATTTGCTTTTAGATTAAAAAAATAAATAAATAGAGGAGATTATACATCCTTCCCTCCACATAGCTCAGTGTTGCTGGACTGATGTGATCTTATCTTTTGTTCTGTTTCTCGGGCTCCATCTATAGAAAAGAAGGTCATTTGTTATCTCTGCCATCAGCAGGTATTTACTCTCCCTAACTGGACAAGCCTGGCTGGCAGGTTGCTTACAGAAGCTGCTGATGACATTTAGGTGTGTGACAGTTAGCTAATCCTCCTGAGAAGTTTTCGTGTTACAGTCCAGTTAGGCCTCTTCTTGCCTCTTAAATTGTACACCTGAAAACACTAAACTACATCCTATATGTTTTGATGAAGTTTTCTTTCTACTGTTGTTAAAGTTGCTTTAGATTAAAATTAATCTTATTGATTGTCTTCAAGTTACTGCAGAACACCATCGATAAACCAGGACAATTTTTTTAATTGTTTAAAACAGTAATCATTATATTTCCCTTTGGGAATTATTGAATTTTCCTTTGGGGATTAATAAAGTATTTTTAATTTAATTAATAAGGGGTTCATTTGGGTTGCTGTGAACCACATAATAAGAATCTTTTTGCTTTAAAAGCAATCTTCTGCCCCGCTTTGTGAACATATACTTCCCTCACCAGCAAGCGCTGTCTCCATGGTAGACTTTTCTTTGTATTGTGTTATATAAGGCAATAAGTTGTGCACTGAAGTGGAAGCTCTTCCTTTCACCACTACACGAAGGCTGTTAACTGTAATTGGGTCAAGGTCATGACCCTCACAGTTGGATAGAGACAGCTGAGTTTAGGTGACCCTGAGTCAGATGAAGGCCAGCGTAATAAAGATGTGAGAACTGGGTTCGCTGCAGTGAGGGGCACACATCCTGGTGTGATAACAAGTTGAAAACGGACTTTTAATCATAAAAAAACTCAAACATAGTTATTGGATTTTTATGATTCTTCTTATCACAACTGTCATGATTAATCTTTTCACATAAAGTGGAACAATGAGCCCCATGTTGCTGTATTGCAATGCTTGTGGGTTTTTGTTTTGCAAGTTTACCATGAACTAGAAGTATTAAGAACATGAGGTATGTGCATACATCCGCATACACTGGCTGATTTGATTCTCTTTGGTCTTAGATGTAAAGTGACATGAACATGTCTGCCTGTGGCCTCTTTTTTTTTTTTTTTACTGAACAATGTACAGAAAAGCTAATTAAAAAGGTTATTTTTTTTATTTAAATGTAGTTATTTTAAATAGCGAAGGTGACATCATCTCTGGCGCATCCCAAAATGGACTTGTACTCATAAGTACCTTATTTCTGAGTCACTTAACTTCACAAAAACATATTTATCCTGGGGCTTCCAATGTTGTCCGCAGGCTGGAGTCCTTATGATTATAACTATATACTACTGTGTAGTATATAGTTATATATATCACGATAATACCACTCACAGCAGTGAGGAAGGTCTTAAATGAAATGGGTTATTTGTTTTCTAGTATTCTAGCATCAGTATATCCCAAAATTGTTGTCACAAGGTGAGTTTGAGCATTAGAAAAATTGATTTTAAGCAAGGAACATCACACCTGTGTGGCAGATTTCATCATAGTAACTCCACATTCCTCAGCTGATGATGGAGCAGGCAGACTATGCTTGCACAGATTGTCAGATCAGCACGGACCAACTAGCTCTGAAATATGTTTGTTTAATCACAGAGCTGCTGTTTTCTGTCATTTACAATGTGTTTTTTCAAAGAGGCCAATCTACATGTAGAAATCAATGAAACTTGAGAGCTAAGAAACGGCTAACATGACTACGTATGTATGTTAATATAAGTGAAATTAAAGTGTTGATAATGCATGAAGGTCAGTGTTGTTTCAGTGGGAAAAGTTTATTTGACACGTCTATCATCTCTGCTCATCTCCAGGGTGGCAGCTCTGGGTCTGGCTGCTGGTGTTCTGCTCGTTCTCCTCCTTTTCTGTCTTTACCGGGTTCTGTGCCCTCGTAACTACGGCCAGAATGGTGTCACCCATGGACGGCGGCGTCGAGGTGACCTGCCCTGCGATGATTATGGTTATTCACCACCCATCAGTGAGATCTCACCACTGCTGCTGAGGGGCCACAGTATGGTGAGGAATAACTCAAATGGTACTTTTTATCTGATGTTACTGTACAGTACCGACTCGGTACGTATTCCCCCTGCTGCCTGTTCCCTTCCAGACGGCACCACTTCAGCTGTTTATCAGCACAAAGACAAGACACACAGCATGTTTTTTATATTACACTGACTCAGCAGAAGCTTTTATACAGAGTGACACAGTAATCAGAAAAGTTACTTGAATTTTCTATACCTTTTAGTAAAGAGGAGTTTCTGCTGTTGGTGATTGTAATGACTAGACCACAGAGCTCTCCATTAGAGAAGCAAAACTTCTTCTGTTAACAGTAAACATGCTAAAATTTATTGGTCATGCTTGAGTCAAATATGTTTAGTTAAATATATTTATGTTGTACATTTTCAGCTAGATTTGCAATCCAAACAGGCACAATACAAATGAACAATATAAATGAAAAGAATTATGCTGTGATAAATGATATTTGTATTTATTGAAAGAAAAAAGAGACAGGGGCGAAGACAGCAGAAAAAAAATCAACATGATGTACTTTTTCTGTTCACAGGACATTGAGTGTTTGGCCAGTGATGGGATGCTGCTGGCTAGCTGTTGTTTGGCTGGACAAATCCGCGTTTGGGATGCCCAAACTGGGGACTGCCTCACCGTTATTCCAAAGCAGGGGTGAGACAGTCAGACTATCTGACTATTAGCTTTTTACTAATCTTGATGACTTGGATAGCTTTACAACCCAGGGAACTATTTGTTACGCCACATATGTTTTCCCCCGCAGTGGTATGAAATTCTGTGCTGAGGTCCAGATGCTACTTTATAACGACTTTATAAGGATTAACCAAATAAAATCTGTATAAATTTAAGAAGAATGAGAATGTAAATAAGAATAAGTAGAAAGACATCAAAATGTATTGCAGGTTAAATTGCATGAAATTCTCCAGGCAACTTTAATTACTCCCATTTTCCTGGCCTCATCAAAGCTGCAATGGGCTTTAAAAAGTACTATGAGGATGTTTTTCTCCCCAGAACACCCAGATTTAGGGGATTGTTCTACTCTGACTGTGATAAGTTTCATGTTGGAGCTTAAACTCGTGAACATTTTAGATTGCTCCTGTCCTCAGTGCCTTATTTCCAACTTTCTGTCCCAATCTTTCATGTTTTATCTCCATTACAGCTCATAAAGTCTTTGTTTTTTAAATACCTTAAGGATAAAGGAGATCTTCTGTCTGCAAAAAGCCCCCATTATGAATAAAAATGAACAGAAAGGTACATTTCTGACTGCATGCTGTCTCCTCAGGTTGAGACGGAGTAGCAGCAGTGGCTGCTGGGATCAGCGAGATGGCTTAGAAGGGATAAATGGAGCTGCAGATTCCGACTGTTTAGGCTGTGAAGGTCGAGACCCCTACATCACTGGTGACATGCTGTCAGAGGTCGAATGTTACCTGGTGCGGCGTCGCACCACGCCTGCCCGGCCGGCTCTTTTCACCGACCAGCCAGATCTGACTCCACTCATTGACACAAACTTCACCTCCCAGCCACCATCCCTCGTCTCCACTCCACCCAAAGAGGGTTTTGACTTTGGAGGTTTGGTGGAGCGAGCTTACCTGGAGCACGAGCCCCCATCCCCACCTACCTACCCTTCTCCTCCCTCTGCCTCCTCCTCACCACTTTCAGGTGCTCAGCTCCAGAGAAAACCGAGTTTAGGAGATTTAGCTGGGCCATCGAATCACCAAGAAAGAGTCGCTGGAACTGGAACACAGGCAGCAGCAGACTGGGAAAGCTCCGTCTGGGCCATGGAGCTGAGAGGAAATCTGATAGCTGCTGGGAGGAGCAGCGGCAAACTGGAAGTGAGTTTACAAAAAAACAAAAATAAAAAGCCTGTTTCGGAAAATGAGTGTATAAATGGCCTCTGAACTAAATAATATCCTGAAACCCAACTAGTACTCATGTGAAAGTTTAAAACCTCCTCATGAAGAGGTACGTCATGTTGTTTAGAGACGTAAACTGAAAGCCCACGTCCGACATAAATATCTGACACATCTAATTCCTGTAAACTGTTGGATCTGGTTGCAGCTGTGGGATGCAGTAGAAGGGTCACTGCGGTGCTGTAATGAAGATGGAGTTTCTGGGATCACAGCTCTGGCTTTCCTCAACAACAGGTGCAGAAAAACATGATGCATCATTCAGGACTCTGCTGATTTTTAGATTTATTTTTTTTTTGGTCTGCAGCCATTTATCATTTACTGTAGTTTCTGTTTGTGTACATTGTGAGGCGATTCTCAGTGCTTCACATAGGAACTTCTACTAAAACCATTCTCAGTTACTCTTCCCTTTTAAGCCAGGGTTAGGCAGCTCCAGTCCTCCAGTGGTGTCCTGCAGATGTTAGGAGTTTCTCTGCTGCAACACACCTGGCACACATCTGACCCAATGAGCAGACTTGTGCAGAGCTTGACACCAAACTCCACACAAATATGCTAATTAGCCATTGATTTTAATCAGGTGTTGCAGCAGGGAAACTCCTAACATTTGCAGGACTCCACTTGAGGACCGGAGTTGCCTACCTCTACTTTAAAGGATGGCACTTACATTCGTGCCTATCAGAAACACTTCCAACACTGTAACCATATTTACCATCATACTTTACAGGCAGACAGCATGAGTGTACAAATCACTACACTTACTCTCATTTCTTATTTTCACTTTCTTACTAACAAGTTTTGTGATGTTCCATGAGGATTGGAAAGATGTTTTTACTCTCTCCTCAGGATTGTGGCAGCTCGGCTCAACGGGTCTTTAGATTTCTTCACTGTCGAGATAAAAAAGCCTTTGGGTCTGCTGCAGTACAGAGGTAAGATTCAGACAGTTTCTTTACCGACATCAAAATTCAGCTATAGGGGAAAAGCAAACATGAAAAAATTTCATCTAAGTTATAATGAACATGGGTATGTTTGTACCCTGAAGGCACCCCCGGGCGAGGCAGCATGCCTCCGTCTCCCTGTTACAGCAGCGAGGATGTGATCAGCTGTCAGCTCACGCGCTCTGTGCAGTGCGCTCACCAGAAGCCGATCACAGTGCTGCGCGCAGCCGCTGGCAGGGTAGTCACCGGCAGCCAGGACCACACAGTCCGGGTAACAAACTTACTCACCTTACAACAAATTATTTATACATATTTAACAAATTATCTCGCTTTTCAAATGCACCCGTAAAGATAGTAACACATTTAACTTAGACAAACAATAATAACAGGGTTCCATCCATCCATCCATCCATCTTCAGCCGCTTATCCGGGGTCGGGTTGCGGGGGCAGCAGCCTAAGCAGGGAAACCCAGACTTCCCTCTCCCCAGCCACATTTGCTAACTCTGCGGGGGGGATCCCGAGGTGTTCCCAGGGCAGTCGAGAGATATAATCCCTCCAGCGTGTCCTGGGTCTTCCCCGGGGTCTCCTCCCAGAGGGACGTGCCTGGAACACCTCACCAGGGAGGCGTCCAGGAGGCATCCTGACCAGATGCCCGAGCCACCTCAACTGGTTCCTCTCGATGCGAAGGAGCAGCGGCTCTACTCTGAGCCCCTCCCGGATGACCGAGCTCCTCACCCTATCTCTAAGGGAGAGCCTGGCCACCCTGCGGAGGAAACCCATTTCAGCCGCCTGTATGCGAGATCTCGTTCTTTCGGTCACAACCCACAGCTCATGACCATAGGTGAGGGTAGGAACGTAGATCGACTGGTAAATCGAGAGCTTCGCCTTCTGGCTCAGCTCCTTCTTCACCACGACAGACCGGCGCAGAGCCCGCATTACTGCAGACGCCGCACCGATCCGTCTGTCGATCTCGCGCTCCATCCTTCCCTCACTCGTGAACAAGACCCCAAGATATTTAAACTCCTCCACTTGAGGCAGGACCTCACTCCCGACCCGGAGAGGGCAATCCACCCTATTCCGGCTGAGGACCATGGTCTCAGATTTGGAGGTGCTGATTCTCATCCCAGCCGCTTCACACTCGGCCGCGAATCGCTCACGCGAGAGCTGGAGATCACGACCAGATGAAGCCAACAGGACCACGTCATCCGCAAAAAGCAGGGACCCAATCCTGAGGCCACCAAGTCGGATCCCCTCAACACCTCGGCTGCGCCTAGAAATTCTGTCCATATAAGTTATGAACAGAATCAGTGATAAAGGGCAGCCTTGGCGGAGTCCAACCCTCACCGGAAACGAATCCGACTACCGGCAATGCGGACCAAGCTCTGACATCTGTCGTACAGGGACCGGACAGCTCACACAAGGGGGTCCGGTACCCCATACTCCCGGAGTACGCCCCACAGGAGCCCCCGGGGGACACGGTCGAATGCCTTCTCCAGGTCCACAAAGCACATGTAGACTGGTTGGGCAAACTCCCATGCCCCCTCCAGGACCCCAAAGAGGTTATAGAGCTGGTCCACTGTTCCGCGACCAGGACGAAAACCACACTGCTCCTCCTCAATCCGGGATTCGACAATCCGGCGGACCCTCCTCTCCAGGACCCCTGAATAGACCCTCCCAGGGAGGCTGAGGAGTGTGATTTCCCTGTAATTGGAACACACCCTCTGGTCACCCTTCTTAAAATGGGGGACCACCACCCCAGTCTGCCAATCCAGCGGTACTGCCCCCGATGTCCACGCGATGCTGCAGAGGCGTGTCACCCAGGACAGCCCCACAGCATCCAGAGCCTTAAGGAACTCCGGGCGGATCTCATCCACCCCCGGGGCCTTGCCGCCAAGGAGCTTTTTGACCACCTCAGTGATCTCAGCCCCAGAGATAGGAGAGTCCACCCCTGAGTCCCACCAGCTCTGTTTCCTCATCGGAAGACATGTTGGTAGGATTGAGGAGGTCTTCGAAGTATTCCTTCCACCGACCCACAACGTCCCAAGTTGAGGTCAGCAGCTCCCCACCTCCACTGTACACAGTTTTGATGGAGCACTGCTTCCCCCTCCTGAGCCGCCAGATGGTGGACCAGAATCTCCTCGAAGCCGTCCGGAAGTCTTTCTCCATGGTCTCGCCGAACTCCTCCCATGCCCGAGTTTTTGCCTCGGCAACAGCCGAAGCTGCATGCCGCTTAGCCCGTCGGTACCCATCAGCTGCCTCCAGAGTCCCACAGGCCAAGAAGGCCCGATAGGACTCCTTCTTCAGCTTGACGGCATCCCTCACTGCTGGTGTCCACCAACGAGTCCTGGGATTACCGCCACGACAGGCACCAACTACCTTACAGCCACAGCTCCGGCTGGCCGCCTCAGCAATAGAGGCACGGAACACGGCCCATTCGGACTCAATGTGCCCCGCCTCACTCGGGACATGTTCGAAGCTCTGCTGAAGGTGGGAGTTGAAGCTCGCTCTGACAGGGGACTCAGCCAGACGTTCCCAGCAGACCCTCACAACATGTTTGGGCCTGCCAGATCTGACCAGCTTCGTCCCCCACCATCTGCGCCAACTCACCACCAGGTGGTGGTCAGTTGACAGCTCCGCCCCCCTCTTCACCCGAGTGTCCAAGGCATGTGGCCGCAGGTCCGACGATACGACTACAAAATCGGTCGTCGAACTGCGGCCCAGGGAATCCTGATGCCAGGTGTATATATGGACACTCTTATGCTGGAACATGGTGTTCGTTATAGACAATCCATGACGAGCACAGAAGTCCAATAACAAAACACCATTTGGGTTCAGAGGAGGGGGACCATGCCTCCCAATCACTCCCCTCCAGGTCTCACTGTCATTGCCCACGTGAGCATTGAAGTCCCCCAGCAGAACTATGGAGTCCCCAGAAGGAGCACCCTCCAGCACTCCCTCCAAGGACTCGAGAAAGGGTGGGTACTCTGAACTGCTGTTCGGTGCATAAGCACAGACAACAGTCAGGACCCGTAACCCCACCCGGAGGTGGAGGGAAACTACCCTTTCATCCACCGGGGTAAACCCCAACGTGCAGGCACCAAGCTGGGGGCTGATGAGAATGCCCACACCTGCTCGGCGCCTCTCACCATGAGCAACTCCAGAGTGGAAGAAAGTCCAGCCCCTCTCGAGGGTACTGGTTCCAGAGCCCAAGCCATGCGTCGAGGTGAGTCCAACTATATCTAGCCAGAACCGCTCAACCTCGCGCACAAGCTCAGGCTCCTTCCCCACCAGAGAGGTGACGTTCCACGTCCCTAGAGCTAGCTTCTGCAGCCGGGGATCGGACCGCCAGGGTCCCCGCCCCTTGCTGCAGCCCAGCTCACATTGCACCCGACCCCTACGGCTCCTCCCGCAGATGTTGAGCCCACGGGAGGTGGGGGCCCATGTAACCCTTTCGGGCTGAGGCCGACCGGGCCCCACGGGAAAAGACGCTTGCTCTCGTACCCCACCTCCAGGCCTGGCTCCAGAGGGGGGTCCCAGTAACCCGCGTCCGGGCAAGGGAACATTCATGCCCAGGTTGGTCGTCATCATAGAGGTCGATGAGCCGTGCTTGGTCTGGTCCCTCCCCTAGACACCTGTTTGCCATGGGTGACCCTACCAGGGGCATAAAGCCCCCGACAACATAGCTGCTAGGATCTTCGGGACGCACAAACCCCTCCATCACGATAAGGTGACGGCTCAGGGAGGGGTAATAACAGGGTTAATCGAGTTATTTATGAGTCCTGACTTTGTGTGTTGGGTAGATTTATCGCCTGGAGGATTCGTGCTGCCTCTTTACCCTTCAGGGTCACTCTGGAGGGATCACAGCCATCTACATTGACCAGGTCAGTTCTTTACCCTCCTCTCATACTATAATATTATTTTAATATTACTGTTACATGATGAAACGGCAGCATACAGAGATGAATCTCACGCCACCCTGTGTCAGTTTTGAGTTGTTGGTTATATGAAACTGACTGAAATGTTTGTGTTGTTGGGTTATGTGAGAAGTACTTCAGTAGTTTTCTTGATTAAAAGCAGCTTTATTCATTCATTCATTCATTCATTTTCTAAACCGCTTAATCCAATTCAGGGTCGCGGGGAAGCTGGAGCCTATCCCAGCTGGCTTTGGGCGACAGGCAGGGTACACCCTAGACAGCTCGCCAGTTCATCGCAGGGCCACACAGAGAGACGAACAACCACTCACGCTCACACTCACTCCTAGGGGCAATTTACAGTAACCAATTAACCTAACATGCATGTCTTTGGATGGTGGGAGGAAGCCGGAGTACCCGGAGAGAACCCACGCATACACGAGGAGAACATGCAGACTCCACACAGAAGCAGCTTTAGTCTTAAATAAATCCTACTTTTTATGTGTCCACCTCAGACGATGGTTCTGGCAAGCGGTGGGCAGGACGGTGCCATCTGCCTGTGGGACGTCCTGACAGGAAGCCGCGTCAGCCATGTCTACGGTCACCGTGGCGACGTTACCTCTCTGGTCTGCACTACCTCTTGTGTCATCAGTTCAGGACTGGATGACCTCATCTGTATCTGGGACCGCAGCACTGGGATCAAACTGTACTCAATACAACAGGTACTAGCGGAGTTTAAAGACTCAACTCCAGATTTTTGACACCATACTTCAGGAAATCCAGATAAGCAACATTTGTTGTCTATAAACTACATACATAACTCTTGCTATAAACAATAACAACAAGTGTATAATGAATAAACTGTATACTCGTCCAAATGAAATGTGCCAAACTAACAGGGTCCTTGCAGGCTAAACTTGGCAAAATTATTAATGTTAAGCTTTTTTTTTTTTTTTTTAGCTTATTATCTAACTGCTTAATAATTAGACAGACTTGCCCTTTTATAAAAACACGATGAATATTATCTTTACTGCCTTTTAGGATCTCCATTATTCAGGTTCATGTCCATCAGGAGATGCACCACATTAGATATTTGATTGAACATGGTTGTATTTCTAACTGCGGTGTTCTCCTTACCAGGAGGTGGGTTGTGGGGCCAGCCTGGGGGTGATCTCAGAGTCTCTGCTGGTGACTGGGGGCCAGGGCTGCGTCTCCTTCTGGGACCTGAACTTTGGCGACCTGCTGCAGACCGTTTATTTGGGCCAGAGCAGCGATGGTCAGGGGGTCCGGCAGCTGCTGGTGCTGGACAACGCGGCCATCGTCTGCGACTTCGGCAGTGAGCTCAGCCTGGTCTACGTACCTTCAGTGCTAGAGAAACTGGACTGAGGAGGGTCAGAAGCGGAAGTCGGTGGGGACACTCAGAACATCCACTTTAAGACGTATTTTTGTAAAGCAGTGAATGTCATGAGCCTGGATGTAAAGAGACGGAAGCGCTGACACCAAGCGGTTATGTTGACGTTAACGGCGATCGTGGGAGGAGTTGGAGAAAAGCTGGATGCCTCTCACATAAAGAGTCCACCTCTGTGCTTTTAGGGTGCATGTATGTTTATTTTGTTGCGCTGCCCTCGATGCTGCTGACATGGGTGGGGCTTCACTGTGATCCCACCTGTCTGGTGAGGAAGACAAAACGGTCCCCTCCTATTTTCTTTATTTTTTTTCTAACATTCCTGCTGTGCTGTTCACTCAACAGTGAATCTGACAGCTCTGCTGCCTGTTGGGAGTGAACTGAGCAGTTGTGTGAGTGCTTATAAAGTGTGTGTGAGGGAGATCTGATGATTACTGTATAAAGTAAACCTCCAGAGGGGGGATGTTTTTATATGTATAAATCTATTATTTATTAGCAACACATTTTTTGAGTAACAGTTTGTTTATAAATGGCTAATCCAAGTTCTTAAACTTAAATATCATGGAGAGGAAACAATGAAGATGTTCAGCAGTGCTGGTTTGGAGTTGGTTGATTTTAATTAACCTGAAACACTGAAGTGTTTGTTGCTATGGAGTCGTAGGAGGCTGCAAGTTTTTCTGATTCCTATTCATTTGCTTCCTTGTTCTTTTGAAATTTAACCTTTTTAATTAAAAAATAATCATTTTATAGCTGGTTCATCTCACACTGTTAATCCACAATGCAAAACAAGAAAGCAGCTGAAACTAACATGAACCCAAGTTTGTTGATGCAATTTTAAGCATAGCTGATCTAAAACCTTTCTGGTTTTTCTGCAGCTATTTATAAATGTAAAGAAAGCTTCAATTTAACATATTCATAAATATTATAGGAGACAAGTAGCAAACCGTGTTAAAGCTTGCAGTATATTTGGACGGCCAATGAGAAACTGTAATTTCGTTTCACCCCAGAAGCCTTCAAAGCTCCTCGTACGCATTTGTTTAATGTTCCTTTCTTTAAATTGCATATCAAGGAGAAATTTCCAATTCCAGTATTTATTTCTTGGCTTCCACAAAAATCCTTTTTTTTTTTTTTTTTTTTTTTTTTTATAACTTATTTTCAACTATTGTGTACAAAAACTGACAAGCATCACATTAACCACACATCACTCATAAAAAAAACCCATCTCACATTGTCTAGGTCCTTGTTGCTCCAATAAAACAGCAGAAAAGTCACTAAGATACTAAGTTTGTCATACTGTAACAACTGCATTTGAAACAGAAACATAATTATTTGTTACTTTTAGCAGCTTTTTTTCTATTTAATTCCGTAATCAAGATGACTTTTTACATTTTTCTACTGATATTTTAGATGTCAGACCGATTAGAGTGGTGGCTTTGGTCGGCTCAACTTTTTAATTTCCTCAAGTCCCTCTTGAACTGTTTTTTTTAAAGTGCGGTGAAGCAATGTTGCCTTTTTATTGTGGTCTTATTGTTGAGGTCAATCAGTTAATCCATGATTCAGAATACTGGTGGTGAGCAAATGAAGTAAAACAGTGAGGTGGTCTCAATCCGAGAGGAAAATGTTTGCCAAGTTAGAATTGAAGTGGCGATGGGTCAAATAAATCTCCATTGTACATGCCTGAACTGAACCTTTTTACTCTGGATATCTGTTGACAGAATGTAATCCAGAATGTTCTGTTTTTCTGAAGCGTCCATCTACTGTATCTCCATCTACTGAATGTAGTCTCGGAGGATGTCTTGAAAGAAATGTGAAAAAAACAGCTACTATTCTTCACAGTATAGCATCACAGAATGATTCAGTGCACTGCAAACCTGATGCACAGGCTCACACGCGCACACACACACACACACACACACAAAGCACTTTTACATAAATCAGCCTCCACACCTGAGAAATAAATGTAAGCAGTTGACAACAGTACTGGTTCCTCTGAGATGCAGTAAACATGTTTACAGGAAACGAGCAGCAGAAAATTGAAGTTTAAAAAAAAA
>NC_136623.1:11600592-11712162 GCF_933228915.1 Telmatherina bonti
TACATACAAAACCTGGCTAGAAAAAAAAAAAAGTCAAACCTTTGTGGCTGCAGAGTTGGTGTTCTTGCTGTAAGTGGCAGTCGTGATGCCATGGCGTTGAAGAACCTGCTCGGTGTGCTTCAGCACGGCCTCGTAGCAGAACTTCAAATGGAGCTGGAATTTTTTTTTTTTTTTTTTTTAAAGAAATGATCAAGACATGAAGGCTGGCGTAAAAGAAAATTATTTACTTACTCATACGTGTTAGAAGGGATTTTTTTTAAATAAATAATATACCTGTGTTAAAGTTTTGCATTTTCAATACCACTCCAACATCTTTACTTCATCTGATCAAAATAAAAATGACTATTTCTGTAAACTTACCTTTTCTTGGAGCATGTTTTTCCTCTGCTGTCTCATCTTCTTCACCAGAAGTGGAAGGTCTGGGATTCCATTTCCTGCCTCCAGCTCCTGCAGAGCTGCATACAGCAGACAGAAGGCACCGGTGCGTCCAACACCAGAGCTGAAACAGAGTGTGTTCAGGCAGGTGAGTAAAGCTTTTCTGTCAGATGGGGTCACATTTCAGTGTAAAACACTTGCCAAGTGTAAACGCTTGATGCTACAAATTTAACCCAAATCATCAGTCCAGCACTCCATGCTTGAGGTGTTATGCCATCTTTGGTTTGCTGTCCATTATGGCTTTGCTATTCAAAAGGCATTGTCCTAGAAGTCCTGTGGTTTGTTCAGAAGCAACTTTGTATTTCTAAACAATACAGTCATATTCTTTATAGACAAGTAACTTTCTCCCGCAACCTGCCAAAACAAGACATGCTTGAACAGTTTTTGTCTAATCATACTGACATTTTATATTTAACAAGCTAACTGAGGTCTGGGAGGACTGGTAGGTAGCTGTATTTAATGTTTTCCACTTGCAAACTTTTTTCTCACTCTACAACAAGGGACAGTATGGAAATGGCTTTATAACCGTACATTATATTCATGTAAGCCCTGATAGGGATAATTTTTTTTATGTCTTTATATGTGAAACTATAGAAATAACAGAAGTGGAGCATAATTTTAACATGGCTGTGCCTACAAAGTGATAGGTTTACAGAAATGCACTTACCTGCAGTGCACCACAACAGGTGTGTGTAAGGGTCTCTGGTGAAGGTAGTGTCCATGAACCTCCTGGATGAATCGCAAGAGGTTGCTCTTGCTGTCAGGAAGACCCCTAATGAAAGATGAGAACGTTACAGACCTGACCCAAGAAAGTCTTTAAACAGCATTTTAACAGTATTTGAAAAATAAATAAATATTTTTCATGTATGCCCTATTGCTGTGGTCAGCATTATTGTAGTTCAAAAGATATCCACTAGGGGGCAGAAAAGAAGCCCCACCATGTATAAAGTTGTTTTAAGTATGAGATATACAAAGGGGTTTTGACAAGGTATTCACCAGAAATTGATGCAATGTCGAATATTGCATCATCTGCTCAAAGCTTTTTTTTTATGTAAGAAGGAATGACTTACAGCTCTGGCCAGGAAGTAAACTGAAGATGGACAACTGTACGCTTCAGACTTTGGTCACGGTACTGAAGGCTGATCATGCGTTCTACATGTGTCGGTGTTGCTTTCTGTGTGGTTAGGCTGAGTGTGATTGGTCCCTGAGAGAGCTGCTGGCCGCGCTCTGTAGGGAAGTAGCGCAGAACTTTTCCCTAGGAAACATTGAAGATAGCATTTTAAAAAAAGAAAATCACAAAATGATGATTACTATGTTTCTGCTTTTGGATAGATATGAGTACCTTTTCTAGCTCCTGCTCCGAAACAAGCAAGACTATCAGGGAGACCTTCTGCTCGTACACCATGAGCCAGAAATCTGCTGCTGTCCCGGTCAGTGGAGCCTGTGTAGCAATAAGGCGTGGGCAATATGGCGACAAGTCCTCCACATAACTGGCGTTGATGTAGTCGTCTTTGCCTGACTGCAACACAACACGGTTGAAGTCATAGGGCATGACGTCCTGGTGCCGGTTCTTCATGGTGTAGCAGCGGGCGATCGCGATGGAGAGCTGACGGGCGTCTTTCTCTTGCTGGTCTTGCAGCTCTTTCCAGCGGGCATCCAGCACTGACAGACCCCCTTCAATCTCTGAGGGGTGCTCCAGGGAATCTACTTGAGTTCTGTAACGTTCCAACTCACCATGAAGATGGGCAACCCGCTCTGGGGCTTGATATGGGTCACCCTGGATCAGGAGAACTCCCTGGGCGCTTCTCTTCCGACGCTCCCCGTCCTGTGGGTCAGCCTTGGTTGGCTGGAGGACATTGGTGGGAGCCTTAGTGCCTCCAGGCTGGCTCTCTGGGCTTGAAGAGAGGAGGTCATCTGTGCTTGAGTTCTGTCGTTGAAATAGAGACGTAGAAGGAGAAACCGAAGAGGGGGAGGGAAGAGAGGATGGCGCTGTGCCTCCAGGAGTTGGGGTTGGTGTGGGTCTTTGTTGGTTCAGACCCAGGGGGGCAGGACCTGGAGAGGGAGACGGTGATGGGGAAGGCGAAGGAGAAGGTGGGATAGTGTTGGGTGGTTGCACTGTAGTGGGCCTTCCTGGAGAAGGCTGAATTATGTGCTGAGTAGGTGGGGCATGTGTGCCTACAACGGGGGGTTGTTGTGGCGCACCTTGAGTTACACTGGTCCCTGGGGCTGAAGGATACATAGGAGAAGGTTGTGCAGGGGTCATAGAAATAGGAGCTTGAGGCTGTTGGGGGGCTGCAGGTTGAGGAGCCAGGGGTTGCTGAGGCATCACTGGAGCACCCTCAGTATAGCATACCGCACCAGAATGTGCAGGGTGAGGCTGGGATTGGCTGGGCATCTGCAATGGCTGCTGGGGCATATTTGGTATTGGAGGCTGTCCAGGCAGAGGGTGATGCTGTGGGGGTAATGAGCTGGGGGGGATTTGGGGCATAGGTCCCATCGACAGGTGAACTTGAGGACCATGGGCCAAATGAGGTTGTGAGGGGGGAGGCATCTGAGGGTGCAAGGTAGAGTGAATGGCCTGGCTAGAGGGAGGAATGTAGTTCTGTGAGATTGGAGGCATTGTCTGACTTGTGGGGGGCACCTGCATTCTGGGACCACCTGGCATCTGCATCTGTGGGTGTGGCAGAATCTGCCGTGCATTTGGTAGTACTGAGATTTGTTGCTGTTGTGGCAACATCTGTTGGTGTGGAGCAAGTCCAGGGGGTATCTGTTGGTTGGGATGAGGCAGATATGGCTGCGATAGAGAAGGTCCTGGCTGAGAAGCTGGGGGTGTTGGTAGGTGTGCCGTGTGAGGTGGCATCTGAACCTGAGGTGGCCTTGGCATGGAGCCTGGCATCAACTGAGGGTGCTGTTGGGGTACATAACCCTGTGTGGTCTGATAGCTTTGGGGCATTGGATGTTGAGGCTGAAAGCCATTTTGCTGATGGGGTTGTAGCTGACTTGGAAATGTCTGCTGGTACACAGAAGGAATACCAGGCTGAGGGGGCATATATCCGTGAGGATAGACTTGGGGGGGATGAGGGCCAGGAATACCCCTTGGACCAGGCTGGTACCCCTGTGGGAGTGGTTGACCAATGGGCTGGGCATACTGTTGTGGTTGCTTCTGCTGTGACTGGGAAGCAGGTGAGTGGCCTGGGCCTGGAACTTGTACCCCTGGCTGAGGAACAAACTGAGGGTATGCTCCTATTTGTGGAACTGTGTAGCTAGTTGAGACTGCAGCTGGAACGTGGTGGTGTGGTGTGGGGGTATAGCTGGGGATAGGGGCCTGGATGCTGTCTACAGTAGTGGTTGAGGGCCGGACTGGGGTAGGACCAACAGGACCTGGCTGTGGCGCTTGAGGATGAGGTGGCCGATAACCTGTCACAACTGGTTGGGTTGGCATTTGTGGAGGCCTCTGTGGGGTCATCTGAGGGAGGGGCACACGTGGTAGGGGTCCCTGTGTTGCAAGGGGCCCTGAAGTGGGAAACTGAGCAATGCGTGCCAGAAGCTCTGGAGGTGGCAGATTGGCAGGGAAGTGAGGAACACCGGCACCTGGTGCACCAGGCCAAGGTAGGGAGGAACTGCCACCCAGTTTTCCTACAGGTGGAAGGAAGGCTTCAGGACCAGGCTGACGACCTGCAGTGACGGGGAGGGAAGGAATATCAGGAGGAAGGCTGCGGAGGTCCTCAGGCAAGTCACCCCCCAAGGCCAAGATGGCTGCACTGAGCTGGGCCAGCTCTGGATCCTCTATGCTTGAAGAGATAGAATCCGAATCAGAAGTCTTTGGCTTCAGAGAGGGCTTAGCTGCAGTTGGCCGTGCAGGAGGCTTCTTCTGGATCTCTCTGTTGAGAGGCAGAAAATAAAAAACATGCATTATAAAAAACTGAAAATGTAAAATTCCATAATGTAATTTCTTTTCAGTAAAATTAATGGTTTAATGGTCTCTCTGTCTTTATGGAGGCTGAACTTGTAAAATATAAAAATGCCAAAATATATCTGAATCTACAGTTTGTCCTCAACAAAAACTTTGAGTGCATAATGTATCAAGGAGTTTGATACAAACTAAAAATGACTTTGACCAAAACAAACATTACAGACTGAACATCTCCTTTACTTTTCCAGGATGGGCTTCCTCTCTTCTGCCCTGATCTGGCACAAGGCTTTCGCTTTCTCCAGTAGGCGCGATGCTTTAGCCTCCAGGTCATCATAGAACTCCTTTCCTTCCTGTGATTTCTTCATCAGGTCTTCATATGCTTCATACGAGCCTATCAGTCCCTGAACTGTGCTGTTCCACTGTTGCTCAGTTTGGGTCAGGCCCTTACGAACAGAGGCATACTGAACGTTTGCCTCTGTCAGGGCTTTCAAGATGTTTTCCTGTGCTGCAAGGTTCTGGTCAATGTAGACCTTGACCTGTTCATACTTCTTTAGTTGCTCCTCAAATATCCGCTGAAAGAAAATACATTTAAATTAAGGCCTTACATATGAAGCGAAGCAATTTCATTTTACAATAAACTGTCGAATGTACCTTCATGTCTGTTCTTTCTGTGGTGACAAGGGTGGAGGTGATGTCATCCTGCTGGATGAGGTCACGGAGTTGGTTTTCCAAAGAGCCTCTCTGTTCCCTCATCTCCTGAACCTTTCCCAGGATTCGCTTCATACACTGTAGCCCTGCTACTTCCTCTGAAAACAACATACACAATAAGCTTCATTCATAATGAAAACCCTTGCATTCAGTCTGAGACATTTAGTTTACATCACAAAATTATAAATATTAGCGACATGTCATATCAAATATTTGCCACATATCGTGGCAGACAGTTGTTTACACAAATGGACCCAGTTCTTGCATTTCAGTTCAACAGTATTAGTTGCTCATTAAAAATAATTACAACATCCTCAGTGAGGATTCTAACGCCAACAGGCGTGAATTATTTTTGTATAATCACACACATAGTTTGCTAAGTTAAATCACAGTTATAGCATTTCGTTATAGGTGTCGCCATAGCAACTTGATAATCAACTGGTTCAGATCAGCTGGCTTTTGACAGATGAATGAGAGAAACGTGCTGTAGCTTGACAATTTTTTTCCACATAAGTATATCAACGCCAATATAAAATATTTTCTATACTTTGACATATTTAGCAAGTTTTATGAAAAAGAAATAAATATTTGTTATAAAATGTTTATTGTGTGGGACAATAGTATAAGCGGATTAAACAAAAAGGACAGGTGCATCACACGGTTTTTCATAGAGGAACACCACAATGCAGCAGGTAGAGTTCTAGACTCTGCGCCGTACATTAAAACCACGTAATACACATCTCCTTGACTTTTTAAAAATAAACAGACATGGCTTTTCTTTTATGTCAAAGTTGAATGAATACTTTAAAGTTTTGGAGGTCTGGTCTAAAAAAAAAAAATATATATATATTTAGGTACATTAGACAAGAACAGGGTTCACTATTTTCTAACATTTCATAACGGACAAAAAAATGCCATGACTGTCAACAAAATCATCTGATTAAATTATGAAAATTTTGCCCCGATTAAGTTGACACCAAATTCTTAGGCTTAGAAAAAACTTTAAAACAATACTTTATTACTAGATGCAACTCATTATCATCAGAACTAATCCTCACCTTCACTAAGCTGGGGCCGTGGCAGTGCCTCTCTCAGACTTTCCAGTGGCCCCCCAAGCAGGCGCAGATTGCTGATGTGAAGGTTCATAGCCCGGTGGAGCTCCGTGTTGGTAAAACTGGCCTTCTCGTGCGCCTCCATGTACTTCTCCAGGTCCCTGCGGATCTCAGCCAGAGCTTGGCTCTGTGCTGCCGGGTGTACTTCACCTGCAGCAGGGCCGGCAACCTCCTGCAGGGCTCGCTCACCAGCTTCATCTGCCTCTAGGACATCTCTGATCTCCTTCAGCGAAGACTCAACATCAGTGAAGACACCTGACAGCACTGCACAAGCAAGGATGTGAAATTAATTCAATAAAAATAAAAAAAAAAGAAAGAAAATATATACATTTTCTTCATAAAGCTGTAAATTTTTGTGCATTTATATCTGTACTAATTCACATAGAAAGCACAAGAGATGCTAATAAGATAAATGCTTTCTGTGAACCATCTCAGAAAGTTTATCGTCTAATCTTACAAATGCATTAAACCTCAATACAATTAAAAATGTGTTCATCATTAAATTGTTGTATTTGATGTAATGGGAAACACCTACTAACTGGGTTGTTTATTATTAAATGAGCTTTCTATCGTTGGCCCTGTGATGGTCTGGCAACCCATTCAGGGTGTACCCTGCCTCTTACCCAGTGAAAGCTGGGATAGACTCCAGCTTCCTACGACCGAGAATTAGACTAATCGGTTAAGAAAATGGATGGACTATAACTGTTTATATAAAATAAAAGATGGGGCTGCTGACATGGTTTAACTTCAGCCATCGTTCCCAAGAGGAAAAATTACAACCACTTAAGCTTGAGCTTTTAAATCAGCCCTATTCATCTATCCTCTTCAGTCAGAATAAAACAGAAACACATTAGAAGAATCACAAGAAAACAGTTGCTGAACTGCGAGTCTAAGTATTTGAGGCTGTTTATACCAACCCTGCATGGACTGAATGAGGCTTTTGACTGTGTCTGGCCGGACGCTGAGAGCAGCACATTTCTCCATCAGGGCCGGAGGTATGTGGCTGTACATGTCCAGGTTGTCGACAGATTCTGGCTCCAGTCCCAGAGAGTCCATGAACTGCCTGCGGGAAGATGCAAAACCAGTCACCTGATACTGGATGGAAATCTTCACAGTGACAAATCTATTACCAATATTACTGTAATTCACATTTTACAGTGCTGGAAGATCCTCTGTTCACAGTTATGAGGTAAACAATTCAGTATTAGTACAACAAAAATGGGTTTGACCCCCCTAAAGACTCATCAGAGAGAAAAAAAAACTATTATGGTGGCTACACAAGAACTTCTAGCAACTATAATTTAATGATGGTAAAGCTGATAAAATGTCAGCTATGATTTTTACAAAATATCCTTATGAACACTGACAAGGCACACATTCATGAACTCACTCTAAGGTTTCATTCTTGCCATCAATCTTGGCCATGACGTCCCTCAGCAGTTTGGCTTTCTCCTCGCTGGAATTGACCACAGGCAATCATAAAAGTCTCTCAGTTTGGAAAACTTCTCATTTCTCTTGTGAACTGACAATCCACTGAAAAAGCCCACCTGTATAGAGAGGAGGCTTCGTGTGCAGCCATGGGCACCAGTTTGGCAAACAGATCTGGTCCAGTGACACTGGGATCAGTGGGATTTACTGGCAAGGCTTTAACTAGAGGAGCACCTGGAAAGACAAAGAGCTGGTTTAAAGACATATGGTTTCATTTTCTGGATCAAACAAGCTTAAAAGCTTTATAAAAAAAAAAAAAATCCTCAGTAAAATCACTTGGCATTACAATTTCATCAATAATAATTTGTCAATTGAAACATCAAAAATTCAAAATGAATTTATGGTGAATCTTGAAGTGTGGATGTGAACATGAAGGCTCTCAATAACCCAAAATAAGCTTTGTTAACTGCTGAATGGCGAAGGGACATTTTACCAGTCAAATGTTTGGAAGCATCTACCCAGTGACTTTAATGGGATACATTTAAATGTTTAAAAAAGGACCAAATTTCACAATGTCAATGGTTCAACTCTGCCACCACACTCTAATTTGAGCTCAGACTGGCAACCTATATAATAACTGTTTTAGAAAGTGTAAAGACATAAAGCCCATGATTACAACTTGTGGACCCTGCTGAGTTACAAAACTGGAATCAAGAAGGAGAAACAAGTTTATGCCAAGTTAGAAATGGCAGAACAGATTACCTACTGTTCTAATTACTGCGTGCAGCCATGAGATGACACACACAGATAAGCAAAACCAGTTTTGCATCGACAGTAACTGAGTGGAAGCACTAAAACATGACACTTTCTGTTACCCTTTACAGAGGGAAGAGTCTCCAGAGAGGGAACAGTCTCATGATAAATGAAATCATTGTCCTTTTTGGCAGAATTAAACCTGCAGATTCAAAGAAAACATCATCAGAAAGATGACTTTGTTTGATCAAAACTTACAATTAGGAGAGAAAAAGAAATCTGCTTTAGTTAGATTGAACACTCACTTTCCACCAATTACATCCATAGTGAATCTCAAGGCTTCTTGCACTCTGTCAGGCTGACCCTAGTTTGATCACAATAAAAAAGAAAAAAAGAAAAAAAGAAAAAAAAGATTAGTTTGCAAAACAAAAGATCTTTTTAAAGAAAGGTTATACAGCACAAGAAGGAAAAGCATTTACCTTAGCTAGCTTGATAGCTTCATTGAGTTTATCCAAAGAACTCTGCAAATAAGCCAACTGTGAAGACAAAATCATTATTATTATTATTGTTATTATTATTATTATTATTATTATTAATAAACTATTCAAAAAGGAACTTTTCATAATTTAGCAAAGCTGGAACTAATAAACTAAGTCATCTGGCTTAACAAGTCCCTCCAGACTGAGTTGCATGTATTAACTAGTAGGAGTATATAAAGTAAAATAAATCTGGCAGTTTGTGGAGAGGCTGTTTGTTCCTCTCAGCAAACATTTAGTTAGAGCGGCTCTATGATGCTATTTCTAGTTTCCTGAGATTTCTACAGTGTTATAGTGTTGGATACTTATCAGACATATGAGCTGCGCAGTTTTTTATCACATAAACATATGTTTGCGTTTTCCAGAACTCTCTGCGTTTGGTTTCCATGGCGATGAAACCATTGGTTTTTGAGTTTTTTTTTACTTCAAAATTTTTAGTGACATTGCGGGGGAGGGGCTCAGTGATTGGTCATCTTCTCGATTTGACCAATCAGACGGAGCCCGCAGGCAGGTTATAGGGCGGAGCTTTCTCTGTTCGCTTGTTTCTGGCAGAGGCTGATCTGAGACAATCAATACAAAATGAATGAAGGGGTTTGTGAAAAATGCTTGATTATTTGTTGCCCTTCTGGACTTACATATTAAAATAAATTAGACTGAAATGTGTACGATAGAGACACTTTAACATTGCACTGATCAAAATGTCAGCACTGCAGATGGAAAATATAGTAAAAATTCATCTTACCCGTTCGCCATACTTTTGCTGCTCTTCTGCCTGTTTTCCCATATGAAGCTGAGGAGAGAAAATAAAACTCAAACCGAGGTCTACTGATCCATGTGTATGACGAAAAAAACAATCACAAGTTCACATAATTACAGATGTTAACTCAATAGCTTATCCACATTCTCACATGTGCGATTGCAGCAAAGTAGTAGATTTTCATCTGAATCAGTTTCTTCCAGTCTTTCTGGATCTTTCCCAGCATGGAAGCTGTCTCTGAGTTTTCCAGAGCCCTGCAGGCTTCTTTATAGTAATCCACCACCTGCAGCATCACAGTCACACTTAGTTAAAACAAAATTTAAAAAAAAGAAGTACTGATATAACACCAAAAAATGTGATGAATATTCAAAAGTGAAAAGTAAACCTGAGCACTGATACGCGCAACCAGAAAACTCTTCCTGTTGTCCAACATGGACTTCTCCAGAAGACACTCCTGAGCCTGGCCCTGAAAGACAGATACTACTCAACAACACACTTCAGTGTGTATTTATGAATGTGTGTGCATGTGTTCAACCTACAAGCATAAGGTTGATGTTGAGGTTAAGAATCTGGTGGCTCATGTCCACGCTGAAGTTGTGGCTGAAATGGTCTCTCAGGTAAGCGAAAGCCCCCGCGGAACACTGGAAGTGTGTGCACGACACCTTCATCCCCTGGAAACAAGAGCACAGACTCAGCAGGACTGTGTGAACAAACATCTCATCAGTTTTTCTGTTTAGGATGTTTGTGTCGTACCTCCTCGGAAACCCTGTTATCTATGGCTCCCAACATGGAGTGCAGGGCCCCTGCGGAGATAGATTTGGAGATGTTTGAAGGTCTTGCTACAGGCTGACTCTGACCTTCTCTGCAGTTTTCATAACAGGGAGTACATATGTTTTGTTTTCATGCCAATCTTCTGGGCATGATATGCAATATGATAATGCACAGAAAACAGAGCAGACTGATGAAAGATGTATTCTCATCTTTAACATACAGTGTATCTTATAGCAAATCTAAACCTTAGCATTGCTGTACTGCACAAATATTACACATGGATATGCATACCTAATTAATTAAATGTTCCTTTTTGTTGTGATGAAGCAAACTGCGGAGCACAGAATAAGTCTGATGCTTCAATTTTCCTAAATATTAATCAAATGCATGTACTGAAAAAATCCATGTAAATAAAAGTAGATTCATCTCATTTTTGCGACAGAAATGTAAAATGTGAGACACAAAGGTTACTTTAGATACAGAAAAGCAACTTTTCAGTCAGAATCAAATCAAATCAAAGACACTTTATTCATCCCAGAGGGGAAATTCAAAGTTCAAGCCAGCTCGTCCAAGGTTTGACATACAGACATGTAACATTAATGACAAAAGAATCATACAGAACCAAGCTTAACTCAGGCCCCGCAGCCAGTTTTACCGGCGCCGCTTTACAGCAAGTAATTCATTTAAATTTACTTCTGACTGTAAGAGGGTTTACTTACCAAGATTGTAGAGAATGCATGCCTGCTCGTAGCTGATGTCATCATGGGTGACTGTTTTTCGAGAGAAGTTTTCTGTCCTGTATAGGATGTAAAGGTGTTTGAGCAAAACAGGTATATAGAGACAGGTGTGTGTAAAGTATCACTCACTTATAGGATTCTCAGACTACAAAGCAATGCTAAAGTAAAGCTAACTTCTATTATGCTACAGTGAAGAGGAGAATTTATTTCCATTTGAGCAGGAGGGTATAAAACACACATTTTTAAAAATGCCAAACGAGAATATATCTGTCTTGTCACCAATTTTACGGGACACAAACAGCAGCATCCAGTCTGCTGCAAAGTAATAATAAATTAAACCACACAAGCTCATTAGATATTTATCCATTATGTAAAAGGTTTCCATTATTTTCCTCTAATGGCATACAACCACATTTAGTCAGTGACTGATGTAATCCAGAAAAAACCTCCATAATGAACTAATTTAAGCTTCAGATTTCTGTGTGAAAGCCTTTGCTTCCATGCGTTTGTGTGTATTACTACCATGAAATGGGCACGGCAGCTTCCTGGCCTGTTCCCATGGGTACTCGGCTCTGGAGGTAATGCAGCTGGCCGAAGTACTTCCTTAGGATGCTGCATCCCTCGAAATCTCTCGTCACATTTACTGCGCTCTGTAAACAGACATAAACAGTGTGTTTAACAAAATTTCTTTACTTTACACAGCAATACATTCCAAAGTTTTAATGAGTAATGTCAAGAATTCATCATCTGCTTCATGGTGTTCAATGAGTTCATTTCTAAGTGTCAAATACAATATATAATTTGTTATAAAATATAATTTTATAAATCTGCTCTTAGATCATCCCTGAAGAAATGAACAAAAAGCAAAAAAAATAAATAAATAAATCAGTTGGGGCACAAACTATTACATACAATGAGTTTGACTTTAATTCATCAGAGGAGGGTCAGAAGTTGTGAGATTTCTTTCCCCAACCGGGGATGGGTTAGGAGGCAGGGTTTGGAAAAAATAATAATTTCATTCCTTAAAGACCCAGTAAACACACAAGTTGTTCATAACAGCTTAAACAAATCCTCCAAAATGCAACAGCCATCATATTTATGCCTCCACAACGTCTCAGCTAAACATCAAACACTTGAGTGAAAGCAAACACTCTCATGAAAATACTGAACAAAATCCCAAATGTCTTTCACTCCCACCATGTCTTCATTTGCAATATTCAAGAAAAATTGGTGTTGTGTAAACATCTGTAAATAAATCGATATTGAATCAAATGGAATAAAAACAGGAAATTAGTTGTGACGTAGAGATAAGGTCCATATTTCCAATCCCTTCCACAGGCTTCCCAGCCCTAAATGCATCCAATTTGAATCCCCCCATTACCAGGCCCCCTCCCCTACACTCCATACCAAAACCTCCAATCCTCAAACTTCATCTTCCTTCATCCTCCCTTCAGGACCAAGCAGAGAGCCTGGGGAGTCAGAGCCTTCTCCCCAGCAGCCCCCTCTATCAGGAGTTCTCTGACACTCCCTATGAGAACTTTAACAGATCTATTCACATCCAAACTCATCTTTTTAAAATTGCTTTTAATGTTTTTAAAACTTGATATTTACTTGGATGTTGTCGTTTTCTCTTATTTCATTTTAAATGTTTTGTTTATCTTCTTTACTACCAGTCAGTATGTAAAGCATCTTTGAAGATATCGGAAAGCTCTCAATTAAATAAAATGCTTTATTACCATTTTTATTCTCCCTTTGGTGGGAGGCAGCTCTATGCTTCTGGAAGATGTTAGCATGGATACTAACCATGGCCATCCAAACAACCAGATTCCAACAGAAAGTTGTGATATTTATTTTCTGAAATCTAACCAGTCGAAGCAGATGGCTGCCCTCCCTGAGCCGGGTTCTGGAATTTTTTCCTTCCCACTGTCGCCTCATGCATGCTCAGGATGGGGGATTGGATCGAAGACATGACTCGATGCAATCGGTTGGTTTCTATTATAGGCTATGTATGAATTGGCTTGAATTGATTTGTATGTAAAAATATAAATAAATAAATGTAAATGAAGCTGAATTGAATTACAATAATTTGTGTAAAACTTGTGCATTATAGAAAACATTCCTTTCCATAAACAGGATGTTCTTAATGGAAATAAAACTCACTCCAAGAACTTACTTCCAGTTCGTATTATAGACTTTCATTAGTTTCTGCATGGTCAATGATTTCACATGATATATTCTACATTTTTACAATATTAACTATCATGCTACAATGTTTTAAGGATCCTATTTTTACCTTGGGTGCAGCTCCACACTTCCATACACTTGAAATACTTGGTGTACTGAAGATTTCTTTATTATATTGAATAGTCTTTATAATCATACCAATATTCAAAAATTAAAAAGTATTCTTCAGAGAAGGTTTTTTTTTCTGAAAAAAAAATGAAACCATCTAAATATCAGCCTTGAATGTGGTTATAAAAAAAACCCCATTTAATTACCCCATTCTGTAAATCAGATTTTTTTTTTTTTTTTTTTTTTTTTTTTTTTACACATTAGCCTTATCATCAGCGTCAGTAGCTTTAAAATCCCCTACAGTCAGCAATAGGAGAACAAATATTCTGCTTTGCTGATGTTTCAGACAATATTTACCTGCCGCAAAGTTTCCAGTTTCTTCAGCTGCTCATTGTAGTTGTCTGGATTCTCTCCGTAGTTCTTCGTGATAAACTGGAGTAAAACAAAACAGAAGCAATGCGTAGATAAATGTACTGTTAAAAAGAATCATTAATCTAACTTCTGCTCTAACAGTCAAAACCCATTATTTTATATTCAGAGAAACAACTTAAAAGATTTATAACAATCACCTCAACTGTCTTCAGTCAATTAGTCATAATTCTAATCTTGAGTCTTCATCAAATGCCAAGGCTTAAGACTTTTCCAGCCTCACTCCCATGATGCTTTGCCAAGACTTTCAGCATCCTAACAAGTTACTATAATAAGCAATAAGCTGCTTAATGGCAGGTCAGCAGGTAAACAGCCCTGCAGACAAAGTTATGCTTTAATTAGCTGTTGTGTTTCAGTTTTACATAAATTCATGGAGGCATGAGGGTCACAAGAAAACTGGAACGATGAACAATGGCATGGCAACAGGACAGAGGTTATTTTGTTCTCCCTTCCACAAGCAAAAAAGAAAAAAAAAGTTTAGTTTTGCATAAAGGAGGTAAAAGACTACTTTGTACCTTGTAGAGGTTGTACTACTTTAACTTTCCTACAGTATTTGAGATAAAACTTTAGATAAAACCATCTTGGCTGAAACTTTTACAGTGACCATTCTGAGTAACAACCCTGAAGAGAGCCATTACCTCGAAGACATTACAAAACACTGAGGAGTGTGATGAGTGCAAAGGTCTGTTTTGAAAATTTGCATCAGGAAGGGTTTGTAAAACAGGTCACTTGATAAGGATGACTAATGCACTGATCACAGTATTTTTCTCGTAAACATTCGACATTTACCTGGAAGTTGAGTCTTTCAGGACTCTGACATTCTAACAGAAAAATAAACATGTCCAAATGCCTCTTCGGTCATTAAATTCAACTAATAAAAATGTAAAAAACTCCTTTAATATGAGAAATTTATCTTTAATGGTCTTCATAATCTCCATAAGGTCAATTTCCACTCAGGTGTATAAAACAACCTACATCTTTTCAATGGCCATTTCTTGAAATTAGTTAATTAGTTTCTTTGCAAAGCTAAAAGCCACAGCATCAGTTAGGGCACATTTTGGTTTTAAATCATAATTAAAAGTAAAAACATACACCTATGGATGCGGTACAATCTCTCATTTAATACACAAGATAGCTTTTATAACTGTGACAGCGTTATGTAGTTAAACTAAATTATTTGTGTCACTATTTGTGGTCATCTAGATGTTTATCACATGAAATTCTTTTGCAATAAAAACAAAGATCAGAGTTTGGTTTTCTCTTTCGCTAACTTTCTTAATGTCATAAATTGTTTACAAATTTAAACACTTTTATTTTAGATTTTATTTATTTTTATACACAGGCGTGATATCTGTTTAATATAGGATAGAATTGCTTTGCTTAATGCGCATGCGTATCAAAGTAAGTAGCAAAACGAAGCTCATTTAATGTATAATATACCAAGACTACAGTTTTCTGTAATGTCTTAAAGGGGTTAGGGTTAAAGATATGGTTTAGGTTAGGGCTGTGACGATATGCTTTTATCCCCATTCGATTCGCTTCCAATTTTTTTTGGTGCCGATCCGATTTAAATTGCGATTCTCACAATTCTTCGATGTTGCTGATTTTTGTAGATTAAAAACAAAATAAATTAATAAAACTTTTTTTTTTTTTTTTCTTGAATTCAATGAGGAAAAAACAACCCACTAGCCAGACCATCCTTTTACTGTTATAATGCCCAAGAAGACAAGTAAAAAGATCAATAAAAACAATAAAAAATGACCACATTTTTTTTTTTATAATGGATTATTTTTATTTATTAAAAAAAAAAAAAAAAAAAGAAAAAAAAAAGAAATCTATTTTAAAATTGTGAAGCAAAAAATTCCGATTTTCGATTAGATTTTAACACCCCTAGTTTAGGTTGGGATTAATGTGTATGGTCTTTTGACAAAGAAGTCTAAACCGATAGATAAGCATATACATGTAAACGCACGGTGTGCTATTCTGACGTGGTATGCAAACTGACATAACCCGTTTTCAGATTGATCTGAATGGTGTCACTTAGTGACATAACTACACATTCCTGTAGATGTAACAGTATAGTAACTGGTAAAAAAAAAATAATTAATGATATTCGTTTTAAATGTCTGGTAATTTATAAAGTCTCCTTTGGAGATGATCCTGGCTAAAGAGGCTCCTGGTTCGCTGAGGTGCATGTGACAGTGAGATCACTGTTTGTTATTTTCCTGTTCGGTCGTCTGACTGGGCCCAAAGAAGCCAATCACCTAACTTACCCCATAACTACAATTGTCTTTAGTACAGTCACTGCTTCATGTACCGAGTTCAGTCGATGGTAAATATAAACTCCAAATTGAGTTTCTGGTTCATAATTAGCAACGTTAGCAAACAAAGGCGATGGTTTAAGGGGGGCTTGCCAGAACCAGACCTAAGCTAGCTGGCCAAACAACCTTTCTGGAAAATTCTCTCATTCTCGACACGCAGCAGTTTCCAACTCTCGGTGTGAAATGTTACAAATGGTGTTTGGTTCTTGGTTGGTTTATTTTATTCTTCCATAATCCTACTTTAGATGACTTTCAGCCCTGTTGCTCCATTCTCCACCCAGCTCACCTGCCTGACGGACGAGCTGAACTGGAACTCCCCTGCCTCCTTCAGATCCAGCCAGATCATAAGCATCCGGGGGACCGCTTCCATCGCGGCCTACTTTGCACAGCGATGTCAGTCGTAAAGGTGTCAAAAACCCTTGGAGAATTCTTGTGAACGTCAAAGGTTTTCCTGAAGATAGCTTTCTTCCAAACAACTGTGTCATGTATCCATTTACACTTCAACCGGAAGTTGGGAGTGTACGTGACGTAGGCCTTCTGTACGTGCCGCTATGTTTTCTGGGAAATGTAGTCAAGAATGATTGTGGGTTTGAGATTACATCCTGATTTTCTGATGGATTTTTGTTTTAAATTAAATACCCTCTAAAATTCTGTTTAAAATCATTCTGAGGTACTTGAACATTCATGTTACTAAAAATATAAACATAATTTGTATTTACCTAAAACCACTGACTATAAGCTAATGAGTAGTTTGATTAAGATAACTCTGGACTAAGTTAATTTTAAGTGTATAAAATGTCATTAAATGCTAAGTATTAAAGGACAAAGGGGACAAAAGTCTCCAGGTATTGTATAATAGTAATAATAATAATGATGTCAGTGCTTATTGACTTAATGTAGAAAAAATGCAGCAAGGTGCTGAAATAATGGATGATTCTATAAAATATAGTGAAAAAACAACAGTGTTTTCAGTGTCAGATTTTGTCAGGTCTAAAGCTGAACAGGAAGGTACTGGAGATCATTACAGCCAGCAGGCATTGCTCTCCAAGAAAACACTGTGTTCTTCTAATTGATTATTATTGTTTTTAATTTTTTAGAAAATTGTTTCCATAGTCATCTTTCTTTCCATTTTCATTTAATTGTAATTAATTAATTCTTCACCTCTCAGAATATGGACAAAGAGGTTTATTGTTTTGAATTTTAGCTTTTTTGTCATCACAGTGGCTGTCATCAAATTTATTTAAATTGATTAAATGACTCATTATTTCAACATCACAGTAAATTGTTTGACAATAAAAGTTGAATAATAAAAAAAAGGAAATATATGAAGATGACTGATGAAAGGCAAATATAACCTGATACAACAAAGCACACAAAATATAATCTACCTCATATCAATACCAACAATGCACACCTTCTCATCTTTGTGCAGAGTCTTAAGTCACAGGACTGTCCTGCGTCCTCCATGTCTGCAGATGTCACTGGGTTGCAGCTGCTTAAGGCATCCCCAACAGAGTGGATGAGACTCTAGTAATCTTTGGGCTAATCCCTAATAGGATGAGTGTGAAAGCTCATCTGCTGCCATGAAGCAAGTATTGTCATTTCTTTTTTTTGTGTGTGAGTTTGGTTTTGGCACCATGTACCCGACAGCGTGACAGAAGGGCTGAAGAGCTAAACTAAATGTTAACGTCTATAGTATGAGTGAGGGAAATAAGGATGAAAATAAAATCACTTTGGCCACTTTTTTAGGGATGCTGAAAGAAATGACCAGACATTCCAGTACGATGTCTTCCTTGATCTTTCTTCCTCAGTCTGAAGTAGAAAAAAAAGTATTTAAGTATTTAGGTTTTGTTTGATAGCAGAAATTATTATAAACTGCAATAATAGGATGATTTTGCACACTCAATACTTAATATGCTACGCAAAAATCCGACCTGAGGTATCGAGCTTGAATAATTTCTGACCCACAGACGATGAACTATTTGGCGGGTCAAAAGCTGGAAAACTGTTTAAAAGATTATGACCAAATATCATTGAATTCATCCCATGATCATTTTGATTAAAACATCTATTCATATCATTTATTATGCAACACAATATCCTAATGTGACTTAACTATAAAATCATAACGAACAATGTTTACATATAATAAATTCAAGGTAATCTTACAACTTTCGTATTTTAAAATACTCAAAAAGCCACATTATTCTGTGGATTTATCCCACATTCACATGATGTTTCCATTTTAAAACAAGTGAAGAAGCTGAAACGAAATTTATGTTTTCGACAGCAACATCTAACTCATTTCAGATTTATGAATTTAAGATTAGTTATTAATAAAGAGATGTACACTTGTCACTCCTTTTTCCGAGTAAAGCTGACTGTGAATAAAAGTGATGTTAATTTAGATTTCCATTACCTTGAAGCATCAGATGTGGTTGATTAGCTGTCATGCAAGCAGCAGTGCATGACGCAGACCTGCAAACTTCCAAGTCTGTGACAAACTCTTACATCATCTGCTACGCCTGAACTAATGACAGAAAGTCTTCTCACTCTACAGTGTGTGTTCATAGATAATCTGACAAGGTGTGAGCACAGCATTAGAGCAGATGTTATGTTAAGAATTTCATGTGAAAAAGAAAATAGGGGTGTAATTCAACAAAACTTCGCTAACATAAAGAGTGTGTTCAGAGTGTTTTAATGGCTTGGCTACATTAAACTGTATGTAATTGCACAGATACAGTACAAAAAAAACAATCACTTTCACAATTTAACATATACTCATAAGCATCCTGTTGAAGCATCACTCCAGAAGTTGAAGCTGTGATGTCTTGAAGATAAGGAGTAATGGAAAGATGCCTTGTTCTTTTGGGAAACCAACTTTATTGCAAGACACGGAATCAATACATCCTGATGGTTAGTGTGTCTCTGCTGTGTGCACTCCACACTAAATGCTGCAAAGCTACTTGCTGATTAAAACACCATAGCCCTCCTGTAGGCATGAAGTACCATTACAGGTATCGCTTCATAACAGAAGAATTTATATTACTTTGAATGGCCTGGTCAAAGACCAGACCTCCGTCCAGCTGAGCATGTGTGATGTGACTTGTTGTACACCAGCAGAACACATCCAGCTGAAGGAAGATGAAGCAGTTTAGTCAAGAATGGGCATAAATCTTGGTAGCTTGATGTGCTAACCTTGTTGACTTACTCAAAAAGATTAGCATCAAAGTGCATATTTTATGGAGAAAATAAAGGAAGTGAGTAGTCTCTCCAAGTTTTGTACCAGACAGATGGCACAGATAAGATCAAGAGAGTTGCAGTGCACTTATCTGACTCCCAAAAGGGTAGAAGAGGACTTGTGGATTTAAGGTTTGTAGGGCTCATATCTCCTTCCAGACAGCAAGAGATAGACGGCTATCTTGGTAATGCCTACACAGTGGTGTGGTGGTGGTGGTTAGTACTGTCCCCTCACAGCAGCAGTTCCTGGACTAAGCCTCTGTTGCGGCGTTGGGATGCTCTCCGCTTACATGCAGAACACCTAATTCGAATTAAATGAATCTCCAAGCACTTTCTGTCAAATTTTGCTCGAGCCTGATAATGATCCATGCATTTCAGTTAGGTGTGTTATGTTAGAAAAATATCTAAACCTTGCAGGGCAGCAGCTCTCAAAGACCGGAGTTAGAGGTAGTGAATGGGTGGTTTACATCTCCTCCCTGACAAAAGGACACAGGCAAATTAATGACTGAGGGGGATGTTTAATTAAATTCTCCTTACAATACCTAATAAGAAAAATAGAAATGACTAAAAGTTTGTGATACTGTGAATCACCCCAGTTTTTCCCATCTGCCTAATGGGGAGGTCGTGCTACAAACAAGTGTCTCAAAACACTGAAACGCCAGACAACTTTCTTTACTCCTCCTGGAAGTATCAATGACACAAAATGGGTCAAGGGATGCTTCTGTTTCTGAGAACTGAAGAGTTTTTGGTTGATCTGAACAATATTTCTAATAGGTAAAAGATATCTGATGACTCTCCTGAAGCCTTTGTTTTCACTCACCCAACATGGACACCTACATGTTATTGGTAAATATTTTATTCCCCAAAATGTGAAGTGTGACGGCAGGAATGAACCAGAGCATACAATAAAAAAGAAAAATCTGGGCCATTGGTATCATGCATTTTCTATAATAAGCCACAACAAACTGATCACGGTCATAAAACAGCTCAGTCAGTGAGGTTACAGTTAATCTTCAACCATACTGCACTATTTGTGTTTGTGCTAGACATCTCTTCCATTTCCTTTTCCTTGTTACATCCTTTTCTCACCACTATGAGGCGTTGTGCCTCTGCCAGAGGAGCAGCAGCATTTACCAGAGACCAGCTGAGGAAGACACTGCTGCACCAGGAAGCTCTCAACGGCCACAGGGTGGTGGCCAAGATCCCTCTGAGGTAGGGCACAGATGTCCTCTGCTTCGGCTACAGCAGGGCGGCTACCTCTGAGCTGATGATGTTGCTACAGGTGGATAGATAGACAGTGTCTCAAGGTGCAGAGACATTGATAGGGCAAGAGACTGAATTTCAATCAGTTGAGGGGAGAAAACAGGAAAAAGCAGATTATTAGGGAGATGTGAGGCGTCAGAAAGGTGGATAAAAATATAGAGATGAGGGGATGACAGAAGATATAAATGGAAATAAAAGAAGAATGATGCTGAAGTGGTTGATGGGGAAAAAGTTTGAAAGAAAATCCAAAGACACTGAAGTGGATGGGAAATGTAAGGAGGAGGCCAGAAAAGCAAAAACATGACAAGTCAGGTCATCTGTGTTTCTTTTGCTGTCTCAAACCAGTAATACTTTGGTGCAAGGTTATGAAACAAGATGAGAGAGAGGGCCAATATGGCCAACAGCATTCCTGGGTTTACGAGGCATGTAGGCATGAACATGGGGCGGGAAGGTGATGGACAGATAGATGAAGTCGGGGGATAGATGGAAAGACATTGGTGGATAAATGAGAGACTTGTAGGAGAGTGGGGAAGAGAAATGGCAGAGAGATGTACAGAGATTAGGAAAACAGGAAAAGAGACAGGAGGGTCATGCAGTCGGAGAAAATGTCAAAGGCAGAAAGATGAATAAATGGTGGAAAAATTAGGAGAAACTAAAAAAAAAGGTTATAAAAAGTAAGATTTGAGGCTCCAGCTTGTCTCCACAACCCTCCCGTGAGTTCCAAAATATGTTTGATGTTTTCTAAGTGTGACTAGACTGACTGGTGTTGCTATGGTTGCAGTGGCCGTGCATCCTTTTTCTATCACACAGCAACACCGTAAACAGTCCTTAACACAGCGCCCGCATTTAAACACCATTTCACACACGATCGGATTAGAGCTAGTCTTTAAAAACAAAGGTTTCTCTCTAATAATAAAAAAACAAAAACAAAACACGGCTGAGGATGTTGTTCAAAATGCGCAGATACAGAAGAGGAGAACAATAAAAGGCCCATATGCATGCCTTGCATAACAGGTACATAGGAGACTTCAGGTGATACGTAGGTGGTTCTAGTCGTCATTAGATAACTTCACTTCTTTAACAAGACTTTTCATGTTGCAAGGATGCAGATAACATAGCTCCCAGCGAAAGCTTGACCTATGCCAAAGAGCATTCATGTGTATTTATAGAACATAAACACCCACAACGGTCATGGGTGTTAAATGTTCTGCTGAGTTTGGGAAGGATAATCACATGCATCATTACATGCTTATGTTGTCTGTAGTTGTGGAATAAACTAAATCTTATCTGTAAAAAAAAAAAAACAGTCTTATAATAAGTGTTCTTAAGTGATCATTGTCCGAAATGTTTGTATTTTAACAGAAAAAATGTTTTTCTATTAGCTTCACTTTCAAATGACCTGCAACAAAAGAAGAAAGACAATACTCGGTGAAGAATCAGAAGAACAGCTGAGCTCCAACCATTTTGGCTGTAATATTTTGCCAATGTTTGTCTTATTTCGTGATGTACCATGTGTTTTACTATCAGTGAGACGATTTTTCTCTGTTAATGAGTAATGTTGCCAGCTAAATATTCACAGTATGTGCCACCTACATAAAATCTCTCATGAAACGTTGAACAGGGTGCTGGTTGCTTCTACTTAATTTATGTGTCTCTTGTAAAAACAGAAGCTGGCTGGTCACATCCTTGGAAAGCATGCTTCGATGTAGTTGGTGTGACCAGGCATTTGCCCATTATCACCCATTCTAAAAGTCTGAAGTTGAAATAAGTCAATTATTGGTTGCAAATTTCAAAAGCCAGAGTGCGGGATGAACAAACTCAATATGAGGAATATGTGAAACATAAAAACTGTATATAAAAATATGAGGAATTCTTAAAAATACAACTTTCAAATTTTGTTTTGCCCATTAGTTGCTTATATGGGTTTTATAATAGATATTACTATTTCATTCATTCATACATCATCCTAACCGCTTAGTCCAATAAAGGGTCGCGGGGAAACTGGAGCCGATCCCAGCAGTCTTTGGGCGAAAGGCAGGGTACACCCATAGACATCATATATACGTAGACGCCTCATTGAGCGCTGGACAGTGAACCAGCGTCGTCGCCATATTGGATGGGTCTCCACTGTCGAGTTTTTCTGAAGCGTCAAGGTAGTTTCCCCACAAAACTTTTTTGTGGAACAACGCGTATATATTACACACTCAAAAAAAACCACTTTTCTACATAATTGGTTGATAAATAATATTAACACGGTGAATAATCTCCTGAATGCAAGTGAATTGTTAGAATTATGATGATATTATTAGAATTCCTACACACCAAGAACCCAGTAGAGGCAACACAGGATTAAAAAGTAGAAGTAGAAAAAAAGCGTAGCTTCATGTATGAGTAACGAAGCAGAGCGCTGGAGGATTTCATGTACTGCACAAAGGACAATTATGAGACAACAAGTGGGGAGAAGACATTACATTTAACAAAGAATGAATGAAGAATAAAATAAACCTAAATTAACACTAATACACACACACACACACACGCACACACACACACTCATTCATTATATATATATATATATATATATATATATATATATATATATATATATATATATATATATATATATATATATATATATATATATATGTATAATGTAATGTTACTTCTGAGTGCTATATTTTATTATTAAACCAACATAAAATGAAACATCCTGGGTCTAATGTCTTGCTGTTCTGTATACAGCAAAATTTGGATTGTCTTCATTAAATCTTACTCCAAGGTTTTTGGAAAGTTAGCAGCCCTTGTGTACCAGGAAATGTCCCTCGGCAGTCTAAACCTATCGCAGCATAACAAAGGGATAGTTAGATAGCTAGTGATCCCTAACTATTGAACTTATCAAAATATCTTAACTTAAAAGCACGTTGTTTTTTTAAAAATGTTTTACAGTGCTCTGTATCATAACAATATCCCTGCCCTTTGTAACAAACGAAACTGTGAGGAAAAACAGGTAAAAATCCGTGGAGTTCTTGTCATGTTTAAACCTACACCTTACAAATAAATGCATTGGAGGTGCATGGGAGACCCATCCAAGATGGCAGCGCGATAAGACGTCAGCTCGTATAGGCGGCGTGATACAATGCGGCGTCTACGTATATATGATGTCTATGGGGTACACCCTGGAAAGCTCGCCACTCCATTGCAGGATATTACTATTAACCTTAAAGGGGTCCTATTATGGTATTTCCAGTTTTCTGAGATTTCTACAGTGTTACAGTGTTGAATCCTCATCAGACATGTGAACGACACTGTTTTTTATCACCTAAATGCATGTTTGAGTTTGAGTTTGAGTTCCAGCACGCAAAACGCATCGTTTCAGAGAGTTTTTTCTACTTCGAAATCCTTGTGACGTCCCGGGGGATAAGGTTCAGTGATTGGTTACCTTCTACTGGTTAACAAGGGCATGTACAAATACATCAGGCGGGTGGAAAACGTTGGATAAAGTTATTTCCAACGATGGCTGGTGAGTTTACCAAAGAGAGACATCCTGCTGCATTCGTTGCTGTGGGTTGCTGTTTTCCACTTCGTTTTCAGGGTCTGATTCAGGTTCCAACATGTAGGGCTGTATGCTATGTGTTGACATTGTATTTTGTTTTTTTTTAGTGAGTTCATATGAGCCTAATCCTGTTACAATGATGGTGAAAGCAGGTGCGGTGCGCGCTCCCGATGTAGTGCAGTGGTGGGAGGCGGGGCTTAATGCGGAAGAGTCTCAATCCACTCGTTTTGCCCGCAGGCTGATTTTACAGCCTACGGAGAGGGTCGGTCTGAAGTAAATAAAGCGATTTGTGACAATAACTCCATCAATCCCAGCCCTTCTGTGCTCAGAAATAAAAATAAATTAGCCTGAAATGCACATAATAGTTCCACTTTAATTTTACCAGATAAATAAACAAAAAAAAACCTTTGAGATCAAGAGCTCATTTTTGAGGTGACCTGCAGCACATGCTATAATAAATAATGCACATTCAAAAAGTAGTTTACATAAATTAAACACAGTAATTGAAAAAGTGCAAACAGGTGGACATTTAAAGTGCAGTTGTTGAGGTCACAGTGATGCTTTAAAAATACAAGCATTGTCCAATTGGTTCTTGTTGTCTGTCATTTAAGATAGAACAAACTCCACGAGGAGAACTTGATCGAAAAAGCTCTTTTCCCAATGTCGGTCTGAACCTGAGGAACAGCCACAGGAACGAAGGGGCATAATTTATTTTAGTCCTCTGATAAAAAAAAAACGTGTGAATAAGCTGGAACCAGACCAAGGAATGCGTTGTAAATCAGCGTCATTCAGTGAGTATATGTCCAGACAGTTCCCAGACATGTTTTATTAAAGGTACAGTGTGTAAAATTGATGCCAAGCACAGGTGTTCTTTATGTACCTTTAAAAGGTGTCACTTGTCCCTAATGGGCCTCTAGCTCCTATCAACCTATCAAAAGCCAGTACTGCAGTTTAAGAGCTCTGAAGGTTTTCACATCACACACACAGTTCACAGTTATTTGTTCATTCAGGAACACCATAGTAAAAATGATTTTAAGATTTTACTACAGTTGAAATTTGCTTTTACTACACCATGCACCTTTACATTTTTAGATAAATTAAAATGCAGGCGGGGACTTTAAATCCAACATTTTAGTTCTCCACATGCTGCTTGGGAAAGAGTTGAATACAACCTCTAAATGTGTTATAAGATAGTTTTATGTTTTGAGGACCGCAAAATGTTTGTCTTAATTTCTCCAAACATATTATCTTCTGTTCTAAACCAAGAGATTTAGCTTCATATTATATATTTAATAAATAATATTTATCTACATATTTTTTATTTTCACCTTTAAATGTGAATGTAGTAATCATACCATTGTTTCTGTAAATGTAGAACAGTTTAATTTTGAGAGGGCTTTAACAGATGTTGATAACGGTAACTAACGGTAACTAACTGCAACTAACTGCAACGAAAGAAACGACAAAACGGATTAATGAAAGATACAGAAGAAAAATAGTTTAAGGTATAATAAATGAGACAGTACCAGTGTCAGCACCTGTCCAATGTGGCAACAAGGTACATTAAGTCACTATTTTCTGTCATATTAGGAATCGGAAATGTGTAAGTATATGTAACTAAAGTTTGATGCTATAAGTTAATGTATGTAACTGAAGTTATATCAGAAATGTAACGTTTGTTTTGTTTGTGTTTGTGTTGTTTAGCTCTTACGTTGTTTTATGATGGTTTAACGGCTGAACAAATAAAAACCACTCCGGATCACCAGTAAAGACTGTTTATTCGACTGGGAGCTACAATATACAAACAACAAAAGTAGAAATTCATTTGGCTAACATTAAAAAAATCAAATCTGAATCCCTGTTTTGTTTGAGTGATTGATTGATTGATTGATTGATTGAAGACCGCATTACTGCTGGAATATGAAATTAGTTGCTTATTCATTTTCTTTTAATTTACAACTCATTTAACTGGGTTATTGTATTCGTTTTGCTTAATGTTGTAAAGTAAGCCTGATGAACATGAAGGGGTGCCTCACCGTGTTGAGTTTTATTCAGCTCTTCATATTTCCTGCACAAAACCACATTTTTGTTCATCTGAAATGTGTGTGTAGTTGCATAATGCAGCTGTTTGTTTTTCATAATTAACAAGAGGAGAATTCAGTGTAACAAGATTAAAAACCTCAAGGACAGTATGCAAAACAAGTAATCATATATTTAAAATCCTACCACATCTTTGATGCAGGCGTGCTGGTCAGTCTCAGAGCTACACACCAACACGATTACAGCAAGTACACAACACACACACACAAATGTGAGCACATGCACATCGCTGAATTAATAATTGAATTAACAATAATTAAAGGAAAACATATGTATCTGGAGGGTTGGTTCTTTTTCTGTTACATTTAATTACACAAATATGAATTAGTGATTAAACCTGATTAAATTATATGCAGGAATCTTGAAAAACCTGTGTTGTTTCAGTAGACATGCAGTTTAACCATGTAAAGAAACAAGAAATACCTCAACACCTTCACATGTACAGAAACAAGCAGATTGAACAGCATCTAAAATCTGAAGAATAACAAACAAAAAAAAAAAGCTCAATGATTCAAACCCCTGGCAGGAAGTCAGAGAAAGTAAGAGAAGAGAGAAGAGAAAGAGTGTTTGAACATGATTCATTTCACTCGGCCATCTTCTGTCCCACCTGGGAAACTAACAGATGGCTAAACATTTTTTCTCATATTGTTTAACCATACAGCAACTGTCAAACAGATTTAACATTTGCAGATATATCCTTTGTGTGCGTGTTTGTATATTGTAGCTCTGTTTAACTCTTGTGTAGCAGCAGCATAGCGTTGGAAACGTTCCATGTGGCTGTTATCCAACAAAACTGGCCAAATGTCTTCAAGCAAGGCAGAGTGGCAGCTGGGCCCGTGCAGAGTGGTGGGAAAGGGAGGGCGCCACAGTGATGGTTAACACCTGCAGCCAGCAGCCCTGGGCCAACAGTTCATCATCGCCCGGCAGGGGCAGCAGAGTGAGTCGGCAGCCTGAGGACTGCTCTAGGCTACTCTGAATACTCAACAAGGTCTAACTCAGAGAGAGAAAAATACACTGACATTGTTCTAATAGAGGACATTTGCTTCAGAGTTTTCGAAAAAGAAAAGAAAACAATTAAAAACAGCAAAAACACTGAACAAATCATGCTATCAGCCTGGTGGGTACACAATATAATGATCCTGGAGAATCCAAGTAACACAGATGTTCTCAGTAATGTTTCCACACTCAGTAACAGTCCCACCAACCTCACAATGACATTTTAATATACTCCCAGCTGCTGTTCTGAGACCTGACGTCTGACATTTAACTGTCACCATCAGATAAGATGCACAAACACTTTAAAACCAAACTGTAAAAAATAAACCATGCCTCTTTGAGTCCCTGTTTAAATATGAAGTATTCTGAAAGATCCACCAGAAAACTGGTGAAAAGGACTAAATGGAGCTAATGATGCCAAGATGATTTGTGGAAAAACATTCATTGTCTTAATATTTCATGAGAGAAGCCGATGTTCTTTTTTTCTTTCTTTTTGTTTTAGATGAGAGTCTGTTGAAGTCTGACATGTCTTATAGTCAGTGTGTAGCAACCATCAGCGGCATCTTGGCCATTTCAGCATCTGGCAACCAGTGACTTAATCCATCGTTTAGCCAAGACAGGGGTGTCCAGCTCCGGTCTGGGCCACAATCCTGCAGGTTTTCCATGCATGCCTGCTCCCACACACCTCAATCAAATTAATCAGGCATCTTTCAGAACTTCATTGGCTGTTGGATCCATTCAATGGAAGCCAAAAGTGTAGGAAAAAAGATACATCGAAAACCTGTAGGACAGCGGCCCTCGAGGACCAACTTTGGACACCCCTGTTTTAAACATAATGTTTATAAAAAATAACCAAGGCTCAATAAATAAATAATTATAAGCCCTTTTACAGTCCCATCTAATCACAAAAAAATATTAAAGTAATGAAAGTTTTCCCATTAAAACTTTACCAGCACACGATTAGTTGTAAAATCTGTCATGCCTCACAGTGATAAAACACTAAATGCTTTATGTTCGAGTTTTATGTCAGAAGTATCATAACACTGAGCTATTAATAATTTGGGAGATTGGAGATTTACCCTGAGGCTGCAGTGGAAGCTGCTAGCGCTGAGGACTTTGGAGAAGGTTCTTCTTTATTCCAGCTAAATGGAAGCTGGGAATGTTAATGGTGACAATGACTCTCACTTTTTAGTTTTGTTGTACAATGTACAATGAAAATAAAGTTTTATTCCATTAAAAGAATTGCCAAAAATCCTCTGCAGTTTACAATTTTAAAAGTCACATACAGAGATTTAAAGCGAGAGAGAAAGAGAGAGGACTGTTTTGAAGGCTATATGAGTTGCTGTGGCAGATGAGATAACCAGTAAAACATTAACATTCAGATGGTTTATAACCATCATCAAAAAGATGGATATTTTGTAATAGCTCCGTGTTTTGGTGCATTCAGCAAATGAATTTATATATTAGTGTTTTGGGTAATTTTGCAGACAGCATGAAGGTGAGAAGACTGCATCCCCAGAGGAGCGAAAGAGTCTGCTTTTTGTTTTGCTTTTACAAAAACAGAATACAATCTACACTCATTTTTGTAAATGCAGTCATTCTTTTTTTAAAGAAGTCCTGGAAATTCAGAATAAGCTTAAGCATAAAGAAGCAAATATTCTGAGTTGGCCCCCTTCAGGTCTGACTGGTTTCACACCATCACAGCTCACTGCTTTGTTATATCAACATGAAACTAATCAGATCAAGACACTGTCAAAAGGTGGTAAGTTGTAAATGTTTGTCATGAAATGTGTAAAAATCTACCCGCCTTTTTTTTAAAATTTTTTTTATTTTATTGTTTATTTGTAGTCACCTATTACCATCTTAAATTACTAGTAAATCACTATTTCTGTGTAGCTGCTAAATATTATTTGTTTATGCAATTTGTTGGCAGGATTTGTGAAGAGGGCTCTCAGACGGCACTGTAGAAGTGCACTGTTCCAACAAAAGATAATCACAACCAATTACTGTAAAAGCACTTCACCGACTCTTATCCAGGATGACCTATAGCAAGAAGATAGGGACTCTGTTTGAGCTCAAGGAGACCTCAACAAATTGCACAACAGATTACACACCAACATGCTTCCCCAGGAGTTAAATTTCTATCCTGTGCTTTATTCTTTTATCCTACATCTGCAGAATATTTGCATGCAGCTCGTTTAGTAAGCAGCATGAAATTTGTACGATTGTTTTTTAAATGAAGAAAGATGTTAAATGGGGACAAATGGAGTCATCTTGTGAAATATATTTCTCTGGCATAATGCAGAGGAACTACATGTGAGCATCCAAATGCAAATTCACAGTCTGTCCTGATATAATTTTTTACAATCCAAAACTGCTAGAGATATAATTAAATTGGCAACCTCTAAGTAAGATAAATATAGCGGTTTTCTGCATCATGTCTAGTTGTTAAGCTCCACCCAGCTGCCACTTCACAGTCAGTCCAGTCTGGCCAGAAAACAACATAGATTTTCCCTTTTCTCCTCTAATTATAAATGGTTGTGAATTGTGAAGCAGTTACACAGCTTCAGACTGTTGTTTTATGTAAAGCAGCATCATGTGACATGACAGCAATAGCAACACATGAATATAACAATGTGTCACAGTGGTGGGTGAAAAAGCAAACATGCACAAAGCCAAACAGGATGGGGTTAAAGTTAACATGGAGCATGAGAAGAAGAAAACACAGAGAATGATCTTACAAATGACCAATGAAACCTACATAATCTGAGCATGTAATAACTAATATAAAGCAGGTGTGGAACCTAAAAAACTGCAACCAGGTAAGAGGGGGCAGAAAGCAAGTGGGTCAGCAGCATCTGCTTGTGATCACAGCAAGCGATGCTTAGATTAGTCAGTGTCGGTAAACTACGTCAGTAACCTGTACATTGTTGCACACGCCAGATGCCCTGCTCAGATCCAGCAGTGCAAGAAGCAGTCAGAAAGCCAGACAACATGATAGCATCACATACATTAATAAAGAAATTAACTGCTGAATATGTTCCATTAACCAGTAAATGATTGCAGATCAAACTTGACAATGCTGGCAGGTCATGGTTGTTCCAAAATGATGCTTCATTTCAAACCGGAAAACACATTTCCCTTCATTTAAAGAGATTAACCTTCCTTTTCCTTTTTTTCATCACTTTTATCCGTTTCATGCACCAGCAAAGGGATAAGAAGCTGATTTACTTACAGAAACAAAGCAGGGAGCAGACTGCTTTAATAAAACAAGAGCACTAAACAGGAAATAAAAGCAAATGAAGTGGAAAAGCAAAATGTCCTTTGAGGAGACCAAAAGCTGCAGAACCTTCTCACTGTCTTATTTGTAAAGTGCAGATCGAACCAAGCACTTTCAGAGTGAATGGTCTTTGTTTCAATGCGGTTTTGATAACTTAATGCATATTTATTATGGTATCTTACAATAAATTGTCCTGTTTAACCTCCTCTCTTTTGTGTTATTGCTGTCATGTAGATCAGCATTATTTGATCTCAAGCATCTGCCTGGTAAAATAACAATGAATTAATTGTAGCTCAAATTCTATATATTTGAAATGCATGAATTAAGTGTGAAACTGGACCGTGTTGTGCTGCAGACCAACAAAGCGCTTTCATATTCTGTCATGACGTTTGCTTGTCACAGTATTTTACTGACAACAAATCTCATTTGATGTTGTTTGGAGCTGTTTTCACCCGTGAACACCGTAGAGTTGGACGTGCAGAAGTTTGGTCTGTTTGCACATATGCCGTTCTTCAAAGCTGGGGATTTTGTGCTGAAGATGAGCCCACACTGCTAGAAATTTAAGAGGAAGTGCAGGGAGGGGTCTGCTAAAAACGCAGAAAGCAGGACATGCAAAAGAAGGCAGGATGCAAACGTATATGTTGTGTTTTGTTGACAGCGAGTTGAGAATGCAGGATTTATTTTGCACTCAATATGATTGTTTGAATGAAGTGACAATATAGTTTTGAGCAGAGACTTATAAACGGATGGACTCACAGTGTTATAAAAACTGGTCTAATGGCCTCACAAAGTGAAAGTAGTGGTCCCTCAAAAGATTAAGGGTTACATGGGGACATCCAGATGGTTTAATAACAGCTGGCTGAAAAATCTCCTTAATGAAAAATCCTTTATGAAGTTGCTGACATTTACATTCTCATGTGTTACACCTCTGCTGGTGGAAAATTTCAGGAGTGGTAAGATGGTTCAGTGTACATGTGTTAATGACCAACTCCAGACAACGTCCCAAGATTTATGTTTACACATTATTGGTAGTTTATGTGCAAAAAGAGTTTCAGACATTCTTTATTTTCAGAAATTTAACATGTCTAAAATATCAACTAATAGCTGATTCCATTTCGCAGGTCACACTACAGAACTTTACCATGTTTTTCAGACCCCGGCACCCTCTAAACAATGGCTAACTCGACATCCATCTTTGATTCTTTGTCTTTTCTGAGCTCTCTCATTCAGTTGTTTATTTTATAAACAATTGAATGATATATGATGAGGGAAAAAAAACAAGACATATTTTTAGATCTTGACTAATATTGAAAGAGACATTTATGTAAACTGTGGTTCCTACCTTATATAATTTCACATTGTAAAGTAAATACCTGATTATAAACACTAGAAAAAACCCAGAAAGATTATATTTTATGTCACTATTGCTTGTGTATTCAACAGGTCCTGTTCAGTTGCTTATAAACAGAAATAACTAATCGGCCAATCACGTGGCAGATATCCAAAGCATTTAAACATGTAGACATGGTCAGGACGACTTGCTGAAGTAAAAACTGAACCTCAGAATGAGGAGGAAAGCGGATGGAAGGGGATTTGAATGTGGGAAAGTTGTGGTTGTCAGATGGGTTGATCTGAGTATTTCAGAAACTGCTGATCTTCTGGGATTTTCACACATAACCATCTCCAGGGTTTAAGGAGAATAGTCCTATCCAGCTGGATAATGCACCATGTCACACAGCTCAAATCATTTCAAACTGGTTTCTTCAAACATCACCAGAAATGAATTCACTGAACTGGAATGGCCTCCAGCCGCCAGATCTAAAACCAATAGAGACCCTTTTGGAGGGGGAAAACAGGAAACTGCCATCTTGCATGTGCAGCTGACAAATCTGTAGAAACTGTGTGATGCCATCATGTTAACCCCTAAAGACCCAACCCATGAAAAAATGGTAAGATAAGTCATATTTTTATTTGTCTCTTCAACAAAATATAAAATAAAAAAGTACTAACATTTTTTTTTTAGAGATATTTACCATTTATTAATTCAATTCAATTTAATTCAATTCAACTTTATTTGTATAGCACCACTTCCCAACAATGTTGTCACAGGGCACTTTACATTCACAAATCAACATACACATAATTTTGAGCTAATACATATAAATCCTATAATAAAAAGCAACTGATTGCATCGAGTCATGACTTCGATCCAATATTATCAAGTAATATGTCAACATTTTATAAGTATAAGCTTCTGTTTTCTGGTGTCCATTAAGAGGCAGAAGACAAAAATCAGGTTGTATTCCACAGATTTTGAACAAAGTTTGTACCATAAAGTGATGCCAAATGTCTACAGAAACTGTATATATCATATATGTGAAGCTGGGTTTTTATGGGTTAATATGGAGCAAAATCTCTGAGGAATATTTCTAACATCCTGTTGAATTCATGCCATGAAGAATTCATTCTGAAAGGAAGCAAAAGGGGATGCAACATGGTGCTGGCAAAGTCTACAGAATAAAGAGACCGGTGAGTGAATAGATGATGAAAATAAAGGAAAGAAATAAGCAAAGCTTGACAAAATCTCCAAAGAGGAAATTCAGCAGTGGCCTGGAAAGAGAAATGAAATACTGTTTCTGTGCACAACACTGAATAACCTCTCCACATTCCTTCACATTGTAATCAGGAAAGTTTGTCCTTGGTATCATCTTTTGTCATTCCTTTTAGGCCTGAGTTTCTTTGTATTTGAAACATCAGAAATATTTCTTAGCTACTTTGTAGATTTCTGCGTCGCCCCTCTCTTTATTGTTGACTATACTCAGCTGCTCCTTACATACTGAATTTGAAATTCTCTTATACTACACGCTGATAATACTCTTAATGAGCATAGTGGTTTATTGTGAGATGCCTGTATGTTCATTCATCTGTACAAATCCAAAAATCTGTCTCATATGAATCTCCACGTTTTCTCAAAGCGGAGTACTAAAGGACTCTAATGATGTTTAAATATAACCAATGTTACATCAAAAGCAAACATTTAATTCAAAGATTAGCCTGAGTTTAATGTGTAACAATCTGGAATAATTCTACAGCTGATGTGCTAGAAGAGAAAGTAAATAAAGATTTTATTTTTATGTTCACTTTGCAGTCCTGGATCTCTCCATGCATTAAATATTATGTGAGGCATGTGTTTCCCAAGCTGCCTATGTGAAGAATTGGTCACTAGAAATGACTGTCATTTCATTTGGCTGCTCCCAGCAGCCAAGAGTTAGCCTCAGTGTTGGAAAAACGTTGCTACACGAAGCTCTGTGTGAGCAAAACCCTTGAAATGTGGGCACAAAATGTCTCAGTGGGAGACAGTGTTGGTATTGGACGTGCCGTGTGTTCCTGAGCAGCTGTCTCCCTCTGATGTACTTTGAGGACTAAAGCAGATTGCAGCTGACATGAATCTGACAGAGCAGCTCCAGACTTCCAACAACACGCAGGAGACGGATCACATCTCTTGTTTTATCCTCCTCACACAGACTGCCACAGCTTTCTGCACTCATCTCATGTTTTAGCCTTAACAGCTCATCGTGTGCTGTGGGTCCCTGCTGTCTTTTAGAACCCAGAGTGGGTGTTCATATATCCTGGAGTCACCTGGTGGGAGCCCTCAAGCTGCTCCAGAGAGACCAGGAGAGACAAGGCCTACTAGCTCAGGACCTCGAGGCTCGAAACCACCTGCCTGCAGATCAGCTGTAGGCGTACTCTCTCATCTTAGGGATCACCTCTGAGAAAAAAAAGAACCATTAGTTTAGCTGTTTTTTTTTTTATTTTGCATGTTCTTAGTAGGCTCTTACAAAGAGTCTTAACATACTGCAACAGACTGGAGGTGTTTTATGGCCTTTATTTAAGTCCTACTCTTTATCGAGAATGTGTCTGCAGTTTCGATAAATGCTGGAGTCTCAAATGATTTAGCTCTTGTAACTTTTGTCTTTAGCCATGCCAGGAGCAAAATCAACTCTCTTTCAGTCCATCACAAACTCCAGACTGATGTGAGCTTTAGAGAGTCCTGCTTTCCAGGTAATGATTATTGTTGACTGTCGTGATTATCTGGACTTTTCTTGCACAGCAACCATGATATGTTTTCATAGTGTCTTCCATTCCTTGTATTTAGTTCAAATGGACTAATTTGAGAAAACCATGACATTAAACTAAGAGGAGTTATTCTGACATGCAAAATGATTTGTTTAAACAAACAAACAAAAAAAAAAAACATCTGGAACACCATAAGAAAAAAAAGTTTGAAAAGAAGGGGAAGAATTTACAAAACTTTGCATTTGACTGCAAAAATGAAGAAGTATAAGAAAGTTGAACTAGTCAGGATTCGGTTGATTTGGGCGACAACAGTATATGACTGACTGAACCCTGTGAGAAAAGCAGGTTAACTTTCAGGTGATTTGGATCAAATAAGCAGGATTGTCCTGGTATTGCAGATGCTGAAGATATCTGCAATACCATACTGGCCTGTTTTTCCTTATTTAAAACTCAACACTTGGTGGGAAAAAAAACCTGTTAAAACTGTGCAAAATGCGTTGACACAACATGCGATGTCATCAAGTGGAAAGAATTCAAATAGCTATAACCTGATGACTGGATCCTCTTGTTACAGCAAGGTCAGTTGGATTGTGAAAAAGTTTCCTCATGTGTCTAGTTTAATGCTTTGAAGCCAGACCCAGGAGAAAAATTCAGTTTTTAAAAAATCTTTTCAACTTTAATCTTTTTATTTATTTTTTTTAGATTTATATGTCCCTTTAACAAAATGTATAATGAATAAATAAAAGCTGTATAAAATGTATCCACCAGGGGGCGTAAGACATATTGGATTGGATTTTTACCAGAAAGTTATGCAAAAGGTCATAGAAACTATGTATCAGTTATGATACATACAGAATTAAAGTGTTATATCTCTGTCTGATATACTAGGACGTAGAGGTCTTTAAAAATTTTGCAGGGATTTTCTTACCATTGCTGCCAATTTTCCTTGAATCCTTACACTCTCATTGAAAGAGGTGACAGGGAAGTCATTGTCTCTTGAAAATTAAAGGAATCACAGCAAAATCAATTACGCAATATCAATACTCCTCCCTGTCGTCTTGCACAGCAACTCACATTCACAGGGGAACAGTCCCTTCCAACCTGTTCAGAGACCATTAAATTAACTGGAGGCTAAAAAGTGAAATGAGCCATTTGGGAGGGAATAAATTTGGTGTAAAGCATCTGAGCGTGCAAAGCAGAGAATGAAAATAATTTAATTCTTACTGGCTTTCTTTAATGTGAGCCATGTTGCAAAAGAATGGCTGTGCTATTGATCTACAATGGCTCATGTTCCCTCCTGCCGCTCCCACTGGCTGTGTAAGGGTGTGTTCAGATTGGATTATAATCTTTGTTTGGCACGAGTTAATGAGATTTCAGGGACAGAAAATGAGAGCTTTCATTCCCAAATGATAAGACTCTATTTTGGGTGTCCCTCAGAAAAATCATTTCAAACCACTGAGGGGATAGTGAAAGCTATCCTTGGGAAAGCAGAGATGCAACAAGGATTGAAAATGGTGATGCATTAAAAGACAGGTGTGAGTTAATTACAATCAACTGATCTGCTTCCTGGTGTCATCTCTCTTTTACATCCGAGTCATCTTCACAGCTCATGTAAGATACTGGCATCATCCTGTCAGTTTATCATGGTATAGAGAGAGGGTACGTTTAATATTGCCACCCAACACCCATAGATGACGTCCACTTAACTAGTTTGGCTTTTAAAAACACGAATTTGTGAACAGGCCAAAGTCCAGACATAGTTTACCTCTTACATAACAATCCAAAAAGCACAGATTGCATCTTTCTCCTCCGCTGGAGCAGCTCTCATTTAAAATTCTGATCCGCATCCCTTCCTCTGCCCTCCCTTTAAATAAATAAAAAACAAGTGGAAGCGTGATATCAGCAGAATTATTAAGTAACACAACAGATGCATTCACTTGCAGAAATAGTCACTTGTTCCAACCCCATCTCGCTTCAGTGTAAGACACAGCATGTTCTTTTAAAGGAGGTTTCCAGTAGATTATTGCATATCGACGTATTCAGCATATTAGTAAAAAGAGAAGATTGTTATTCAGTGTTGAATTCTGAAGGGTTTCGGCTCAAAGAACAGCCCTGGGTTTGGAGCCTGGAGACTACTCTCTCTGTGTGTGTGTGTGTGTGTGTGTGTGTACACATTTGTAGCCAGACAAAGTGTCTGGGTTTGCAGAAAACCAATTGAGACACCTGCTGGCTACCACTGCCAGTCACTGATAAAATGGGAAAGAATGTGCGGTCCTCCGGCTCATACTGCCATCTTGTAAAGGTCAGGAAGAATTGGAGGGAATGACTCCTCGCCCATTTTGTTTATTTGTCTTTTACACTTTTGTCACACGGTTGATGAACCTGATGAAATAAAAACACATTAAAAAGGCAGCTGTGGACTGTGATCATTTTATTACAAAAGAACAGCGGCTCAAGGTGGAAAACAGATCGAAACAAAAGGCTTCAGTACAGACGGGAGGGGGGGCTGCTTGACAACATCAGGATTAAAGCACTTCACCATTTCTCATGCACAGACAAAATATTCTGCAGAAGATACATGCGGGGGAGACATCACCTCGGCACAACATCGCAACATCTGCATGATGCAGTTAAAGGCCACAGCAGATCACAAGAACGTCACATATCGCCAAAAGAGTCACAGTTCACATCCTGGGAGGGGCAAGATCAGGATACATATGTTATGTTTAGTTCATCTTTTTTTTTTATTTTAAGTGTGTTTCTTTTTTTGTAATTTGTAACATGTATGACATCTGTGAAGAGCAAGAGACACTTGTGATCGTGTTTCGATGTCTTCGCTATCTACGATACTGTAAACAATCTACACTATAAGGCGCACAGTTGAAAAGTTGCCCAACGAAAGAGCCACAACATCGGTTTGTAAAGGGTTTGACGTGAAAAACGCTTCATTCCCCACATCAACACTCTGCAGATTTGGCATACCAACTGTCAATATACCAACTGCAGGCAGTAAAATGCTGTTTGTTTGTTTTTTGTTTTCTTTTAAATGACCACATACCCTTGCACACCCACCAACACACACCCACACACACACAAAAGAAACATTTAAAGACTAAATCATGAACATAAAACATTAATGTCAAATGTTTTCATCAGGTTAGGCACACAGTACTGCACGGTAAACTTTTTTTTCCCCACTGACACTTGTTTTGTTGGTTGACATCTGCAGATGGTGACACTGAAGGTCCCTCCACAGCTGAAAGGACAAATTGTTTTATCGCACATACATGAACAGTAAGTCATTCACTGCTGGCATCTGTCTGTTCAAGCTGTTCCTAAACATTAAAGGGAGCTTCTCCACTGCAATTTTCTTCTCAGTGATTAAGAAACCTGCTTTATGACCCTCAAACAAGTCTTTCTCACAGCCTTTCCTTCCCTTCTAGAAAGTTAAGACCATTTCATAATATCTTAAAAGACATAAGGCATTAATCTCCTCTTCGCGTGAATAAAATCACACAAAGTCTTCTGGACCTCTCCACAAACGAAGACAAAATCATTTAAAAACTAAAAGACCTCAACGACCGCAACTAGACACTGCAAATATATATATATTTTTAACTTTACCTATTTTAAACACTGATTGTCTACATTATCAATAAAAACCCTAGGACGCAAGTAAACGTGATACGATGTAAACACTGTTGTCATCCATCTGGCTTGTAAGATAAATTGGACCCTGTGTGAGATGCGAGAAAAAACCCTTCCAGACGTGAGATGAAGGAGGAGTGAGGTAGTAAACACGAGAACTCATGGCAGGGGAAAGTGGGGAGGAACCTGGACGCATCATGTCTGTGTGTGAGTTGATCAGTTATCTTCATGCTATAGTTTTTGGTTAAGAATTTATCGGGTTTTGGCAGGGTGAAGCTGCTGAATGCGCTGTCAAATTTGTTTTTCACTCCGAGCTGTCAGGAGCTTTTCTGAAAGCCGTCACTTTCCTGGCGAATCAGCCGACATTTGTTCTTGGGGCCAAAGTGCTCTGTGGGAATCCAATCAATCAATTTATTGAATGTTTATGTCTGACTTGTGCACGTCCTTAGTGGGGAGGGGGGGTTCTCAGACGATGCGATAATCAAACGTGTCTTTCTCGGTGTGATCTGTCCAGTTGGATGAGGGCATACTGCGGTAAGGGTCTAGCAGGATGCGAAAGCAGCGCACGATGAGAAGGGCCAGAAATATGAAGAGTAGCAGCACAAACACAAAGGCAGCCTTCTGCTCCAGCGTCAGGTAGGAAGGCACGTGATGGCCACCTCCCGAAGACGACAGCGTGCTGCTGAAGAGGCCCTCGGCCATCCTGGGCACATCCATGCTTGATCGTCTCGGCTCCAGCTCTTTGTCGTTTGCTGCAAGATTTCAGAGGGAAGATGAGCTCGGTGGATAAGACCTGCGTGAAAATCCAAACAGACGGATTAAAGATCATGTCGTTTGGGGTTTGAAAGCTGAAACAGCAAACAAATATAATGAATTAACTAATCAGATTCAATTAGTTTATACAAATAGAAGCAACATGGTGGGGGAAAAAAATGTCTCAGGACAGAAAAATGTGGCTCCTGGATGAGTCTATTTTCAGCACTCCAGGCACAAAGCCCGATCAGTTCGCTGCAAAGTCCCAAGGGACTGCTTTGGCCACGAGTATCGGCAGCTCAGGGGGGTGGAGCTGGCTCTGGAGTTTTAGTTATGCAACATTTATTGGAGGGAGTGCTGCTCTGGAGGTAGATATGTCACTGGCATCATTATACAGCTTGATGTTATGAAAATTCCAACCCTGCCCTCAGTGAATTACTCTCATATGCAGCCAATATGCACCAGCAATTTAAATTCAGCGGAAACATTTATTTTAGACACATGGTATGCATAGGGGAAAATGAATTTTCTCCTCAGACAAGGTTATATGAATGGAGTATGAATACTGATAGTTTTACATCCGGCTGATGAAGAACTGATGACTGAGCAGATAAATATGAAGCTGATACAAAATACGGATTCTCAACTAGTTTGGACTTATTTTAATGCAAATTCTATGGATAAAATTAAAGTTTAATGCAGGCCTTCATGAGGGTCCTGCTTCATTACCTAATCATTTTTAGCAGTGGGGATAGGAAAACTTCTATCCATTATACTGGATCACCAATGAGTAACAGAGTGAAATCAGATAGAGAGGAGGACAGACATCTTGCATCCCTTTTTTACCAGTCATATTTACATTATTGGTCTTTATTTTGGCTTCTTGTGCACAACAGCTACTTTATTAAATGATCTCATGATCAAGTGTATTTTTTGTAGAAATCTTTGCATAATTGTTCAAGTTGTCAAGGTGATGAGTCCTGTGACTGATATTTCCAGCGTGGGACAGCCTGCTCATGCCAAAGTGATCCTCTATATTCAAGCCGCCTAACCAAGCATGTTGGGAATGAGAACAAATCGTGGGTTTAAGCTCTAAAGCCAAATGTAAGGTTTCATTTTGCTGTTTCTGTTGAGTCAGGTTTCCATTCAGTGAAGCAAATCTTAAAAGATCTGCAAAAAGGCGATTTAAGTTAGGCACCTTTCCATTGACTGGAACATCTACAGTTAACCACAGCGTCACCTAAAAAAGGGAAAACAAGAAGAGCTCTTTGTCAGGAAATACTTTAATCTCTCAGAATATCTGGAATATTACTCATTATATGTGGGGAGATGCTTGTTGATGTATTGAGTTGATTGATTGCCGGCTCAGAGCAGAAACAGCTGGTAAGATAGATCATAGCAAGCTTTGCTAGGTCAGACAACAACAAAGATATTGCTAATTTTCCTACTGCAAAGTAAGTCTTAAGCATATAGATTTCTTTTCTTTTTCTTTTTTTTTTTTTTTGCACATTAATATAAGAATTTTGTTGGTTTTTACCATGTCCAATGACATATTATTATTCACTTGATAATGGAAGTAAAATTACAATGGAAAACTGGTTTCTTTGTCTGTCTTGTTATTTTTTCTTTTAACTCTGAACAATGAAAGTGCTGTAAACTTTTAAAGCCAATCACTTCACATGCCAATCCCGACGCTGGAAGAACAGCCTGGTTTCTGGTCTGTTTTGTTCTGAGCAAGAACATCTTTTAAAGATGACATAAAAGTCGTTATTAAAACCATAAACTGACGGTTGAGCTAACAAACTGTCTTTTGTCTAAAGGCTTTGATGAAAAAAACAAAGGGTTATGTTGGGAAAATCTGAAAGCTCATTAAAACCTGGGGCCAAAGAGAAGATTAGTAAGAAACAAAACAAAATCTTTATGAGGTTTGAGTTGTTTTAGCTTCTCTCCTGTCTTTGATTGGTTTATCTATGGGCTCATCTACTCATCTCCTTATTTTTCCAAACTGAGAGCACTCTGACCGCCGTCTGTCTGCGGCTCATGAAGTACTGCTTGCTCATTATTACTTCACACAACCCCACTTAAAAACAACAGAAACAACAAAAACTAAATAATAGTGAAAATTCCTTTAAAGCTGTTTTGCATTGGCTTCATTTCTCAGACCCGGAGGCGATATTAATATTTCATATTATGCACAGAGGTTACCATGGTAAAAGTGTTTATTGAGTGAATTGAGAATGCAGTTTGCACACTGCTGCTTTAGTTTAGAGGATAGACTCTGACCTTGCCCGAATACATCCTACACAGCGATGCTCCACAGGTGGTTGGTTAGTATTCTGTTATACAAGCGCAAAAATAAATAAATAAAATACAATTAAATTTAAAAAAAAAAAAAAAAACAAACCCATTGGCCATTTGCTGTGTGATTCATTTGTTCTGACAACATGGGGTGTTGCGCAATGAATTTGAAGGAGAGGGCAAATGTATTGTCTATTCTAAAACCAGGGTTGGGGGTAAATTAATCAATTCCAAAACAGCTAGCGGGACTGTTTGATGTTGTTTCTCCAGCTGAGCAAACGCTCATGAGACTGACTGCTATAAACCAGTCGGAGAATTTATCTGTTCTCGGCACAGCAACATCACAGGCTGCTTTTTTTTTTTACTCCTTATGTAAGAAATTACTGAAATATATGAAGTTGTTCCTTTATGCTCAGTGCATGCAGAGCAAGTTTTTTTCATTGCTTAAATTTTAAAACCACATTTCTGAAAACATGTTTACTACACTACGGCAAAACTATCAGAGAGCAGTGATGCAACAGTTGGTGCCCTCCAACATCTTTTGGCCTGTGGCTCCTTAAAATGAAGTTACTTTAACGTGCAGCAGGAAGTCACAATTTATCTTTTTCATAAGCAGTTCATGCAGAAAGAAAATTCTTTTTCTGCTTCCCTTTTTTCACATACATCTTGAAAGGGGTGTTAAAAAGTCTGTGTGACTGAGCTGCAGCAGAAAGAAGTTAAACTGGAAAGGAGCAGCATGACGTTGCAATGCGAGGTTCTGGATGAGCAAAATGAAATACAGATAAAACAAAAAAAAAGTCAGACTGTAAAACCTGCATCTTTCACTCTGCTTTCTTATTTTTTTATTCATTCAATTATTACCAGATTAACAACTGCCTCTGAGAAATATTTGCATAACCCAAACTCCAGTCTTCGCGGGGTTGTGTCCTTCTGTTACGCCTCAGTAAGCGTGAAGAACCATCTCAGACGCTGACAATCACTTGGGAGAAATACTGAATGTGTTATGAGACGACTCAAAGTGACAAGACGGGGAGAAGGGCTGTCTCTTCCTGCCTTAAAGGGAAAAAAAAAATTCATCCGAGAGACAGACAGTGAGAGTAGCCTTCAGCCCTGCCTGGCTGATCAGCAGCCTGTAATCCATCACACTTAAAACTCAGAAATGATATTTCACAGCAGTGATTCATTGCTTTCACTGAGAAAAATGATAAGAAACAGGGTTGCATTTTTCTTCTTTGTCCACTGCTTTTCCATTGGTGTTTACTGTCAAATCATAATCTCATCGTCTTGTCCTCCAATGAAAGTTAGGTTACACAGTATTACCACTTCAGGCCAGAAACTACACTGCTATTTGTTGCAAGATTATGCAATGCACTTCAAAGCCTCCCAATATTTATATCATCAGCAGCTCCATGACTAAGCGCTCAGAGTTAGCAGCTTTTCTTCTCAGCATTTCACAGAGATACGCTAAACATTTAAGCTCCCAGTGACAACTTAAGAGAGGGCTTGTCATTTCAAACTGAGGCATTTCCAAAAAGGTCACTTTATCTGACTCTGTTCGTCAGCAGCCACATTTCAGGAAAAGTGATTACTTCCTAAGCTCTGAATTAGCCTCAGGGTGACAAAGACATACATTATACTGCGTTGTTATTTTTTAAATAGCAGTGAAAGTGCACATGTTATTTTGGCTCATGATGGACAGTTTTATAGGGATGAGAGGGTATAAATTTATATCAGACTCTAATAAGAACCCAGAGCTAAATTTAGAAAAAAAAGATAAGTTACTATGGAATGAATATCCTATGCTTTTGAGGCTAAATGAAAATTGAAAAAGCACAGACAACAAATCTGACTTTTAAAGAAAAGAATTAATGACAAGCATCACGTCATTTTATGTCCTTTCTTGTAAAATTAAACAAAAATCACTCCAGAGCGGCAATAAGTGATTAATGCACAAATACAGCAGAATGAAGCATTTATGTAAAATGTTAAATATGGAAAAGAACATCTAATAAATGTCTGTTTCCCCCCCCCTTCTTCTGTACATAGATATTTTAACTATATTACCACATTTTATGAGACATACTGTTAATCCAATAACACTTAGAGAGCAAATCTGCACATTTAGTAGCAGTTTCAGTGAAACTAAAAAAAAAAAAAAAAAAAAAGCCTAAATGCAAGAAACATAAATGCATCACAGCTTTGATATATCTTTCTAGTTGAAATTCCGTGGTTTCAGCAACATTACATGTTTTATGGACACGCTTCAGGCTTTCATCCTGGTTAAAAAGAGGTTTAATAATCTCAATAAATGGAAGCACATGTTATTATGATGCCAAACTATGCTTAACACGCGTGATAAATGTACATCGTCCACTAAAAGGCCACTGTTATGATTAAATGTTATGTGGATGAATTCATTTAGCCTGATAAATGTACATGCATGTAAACCAGCTGTTAGGTGGACACACCCACATGTTCAGAGAAGAAATCCTCTACGTCCTCTGTTAAAATGTTGACATACCTAAAATAATCTGCACAGCCTACTGTTGTTGCTTGTGCATCCGAAACTGGCCCATCTTTCAGTAAAATCATCTGTGGAATTTCAGTTCTTCTTGTCCACTGCTGGACTCCTCACTGCGCACGTGGATGCACGGAAAACGCATCCAAATCGCGTCTTTTTTCTCCCCCAGTGCACTTTTCCACCACCAAATATGAAACCATCAAACGGATGAATGGTAAGATTGTTAATGGAAATGAAGACATGGAAGTCTGCTGCGAGGCTGAATCTAAATGTGATCGCGTGAGCAACACCTGTGGGTGAAAGTAACCGAGTCTAAAAGGCACTAACCTGTTGTTATCAGGGGAGCTGAGGAGTCTCGGTCAGCGGCAGGTCTCCATTCCGATGGATTCAGTCTGCTTTAAGAAAACAAGACAAACAACGAGGCAGGCGCGTGCTTGCAGACCGCGGAGCTCCTCACTTCACGGCAGAAAAAAAAGCCTCGCAGTGGGAATTTTCTCTGGCTATGCTGACTGAGCCCGGCAGACCTCACCCTTTCTCGCTCGGCTGTTGTTTTCTCCCCTTTCCGTCCTGACGCGCGGCTCTCCCACAGACACACAGGCGCGGATGTACCCTGTCGCTACTGGCAACCTGTTGCCATAGCAATCCTCCAGGTGGACTATATATACTGCAAGCGAATGAGATAAAGGTGTGGCCCCTGTGTTTAGAAAAAACTGAACCAAATAGGACGGATTAAACACACAAAATATAATGAAATTACAGAGGATATTCAAAGAGAATTAAAATGATCAGTTTAAGCCAAAGCTGTTTTCACGGTTGTGTTGTAATATTTCCCAACAAGTGTTCACAAAAATGTTGAATGTTCTGCAAAAATGAATGAAAATCTTCTGTTTGAACCTCATTTGCTGAAGTTGGCCGTTTGCATTAACATATTGGAGATTAAACTGAGTGGGATGAACATCAAAAGCAGAAAAACTGACTTGTCTGTTCGTCGCTGTTTTGCCCTGACAGACACAAATTTCCTCAGATTCTGCAGGACGTGACAATACATGAAGGGGTCAGTGAGTGTCTGTGCACAACAGTTTGGAGAAATCTGAGGTTACGTAATGTCCTCAGGTCTGCTGTCAGTCCAGCAGCTGTGCTGCATCTCCACCCGGTGGAGCTGAGTGAGGACTGCAGAGTCCAACGATTCAAACTACAGGCAACTCTGCACTCAGATCCCTTCAAATCAGATCAGGCCTGTTTTCTTAGTTAACTACGATGAGAAGGCCATAAATCCCCATGTTATAGATGATGAAAGGTGGTTAGTCACCTCACCCATAAATGTCCCTGCAGCTCTTCTGAAGCTTACTTTTAACATTAATACCAGGGGTGTCCAAAATCTGTCTTCCAGGGCCGACGTCCTGCAGGTTTTTCATGTTTCCCTTCTTCAACACACCAGACTCAAATGAATCAGTCTGTTCAGAGCTTCATTGGCTACTGGATCTGATTAATGCTCTCGAGAACCAACTTTGGACACCCTTGGATTTCATACTGTTTGTTAACTCAGTAAAACAGCTATAAATGTTTGATATAAAATAAACAAATAAGTATACTAGCAGACTATTTCCTGATTTCACGGCCTGTCAAGGTGTTGATGGATATTCTTTTAACCTCTGGACAGAGCTGGACATTCCTCTCATTTGCAGGTCCTGTGATGTGCTAAACAAACTAGCTGTTGGTATAAATTCACAGATGAGTATTAAACGTCGAAGAAAACATCTGATTTAAAGAAAATATAACACACCTTGTATTACTTTGTAAACCCCCCTATTTTCTATTTAATCCACCTAAATATAAATCAAGCTAAAAATGCATTTAATTGGAAAATGTGAGTTATTTGCGCTGCTTTGGTCATCTTGTTCTGCATCTAATTCAGCTTCAAATTCCTGCTGATCATCAACAATCAAGAGAGAAGAATCTATTTTAAAGACAAAAAGAAAATGGAATAAGGAATTCATTTATGTCTGATTTCCACATTATTTAGCCTAAAGCCTGCTTGGAATCTCTTGTCACTACATTTGACATGTAAATAATATGAATGAAATAAGATAAAAAAGTTAAACTGCCATTTGTATATTTTAGAAAAGCCGCTGATGGAAATTTGAACAATTCTTGGTCTGATTTGTTGCAATTTACAGTAAGATAAAGAGTAAATTAAAACAGTTTAACCAAACATATGTTTTTTTTTTCTTTATAAAGACACTCATGTATATCACATGAGTGTGTGTACATGGTTATGAAAGGCAGGATGGGGGTTGCCTATTGGACAGCATGTACATCGGAAGTAGCCGATTGGTTCAAACTGCTGCTGTGTCAGTCTCCCAGCACTCGGCTCATGTTTCATGAGAAAATGGCAGCAAAAAAGAGCTTTTTTCCATTTCTTTTTCCTCTGAAGGCAGGTCCGTTATCTGAGTATGGACTCTGCTACGATTCCCTTTCCTGCAGCACACCTGATGAAAAAAACAGAATAAATGTCTTGAGTCTACAATATTTTATCATTTCACATATTTTCCAAATTGTATGAATAAATATTTGCTTTTAAAAAGTAAATCAAAATTATTGCTGCAGGAAACCATTGCACTTTTCATCCATAATATATAAATAATTTTGAGTTGAACTCTGCACTCTCCCCTCACTTTATTATTGGGTTCGTGAGTTCAATTGCTTGTTAACTCAAATACCTAATCAGTTAATCACATGACAGCAAATCAACATAGTTAAACATGCAGACAAGGTCAACCTGCGCTTCAGAATGGGGTGAAAGAAAGTTTAAGGTGGGCTGGTCTGAGTATTTCAGAAACTGCTGGTATTCTCACACACAACCATCTCCAGGGTTTACAGAGAACGGTCTGAAAAAGAGAGAATATCCAGTGAGCAGCTGTTGTCTGGATGAAAATGCCTTGTTGGTGTCAGAGGCCAGAGGAGAATGAGCAGACTGGTTCCAACCAAGACATGCAGAACAGCATCTCAGAATGCACAACACGTCCAACCTTGAAGCAGATGGGCTACAGCGGCAAAAGACCAGGCTGGGTGCCACTACTGTCAGCTAAGAACGGGAAACCGAGGCTGTAAATCACACACACTCACCTGAACAGAACAATAGGAGATGGGAAAACATTGTGTGGTGTGATGAGTTTCCATTTCAGCTGGTGGGATCAGAGTCTGGCGTAATCATGACAGCATGGATCCATGCTGCCTTGTGTAGCTAGTAAGCCAGGGATAAAAGGCAGGATGGGGAATATTTTCTTGGCACACTTTGGGCTCCTTGATACCAACATAGCATAGTTTAACCACCACAGCCCACCTGAGTATAACTGCTGACCATGTCCATCCCATTATGAGCACAGTGTAGCATCTTCTGATGGAAACTTGGTGGCTTGTATGGAACAAGGTGGCTTGTATACTCAGAGGATTTGTGTAATGGTTAGTCTAGAAATAAGATAATTACTGCAATCCATCCAACATAATGACATGTATCAAGCTTTAATTCAGTCTGTGAGGATGTTTTGCCTGCAGTGGTGTCAGACAGAAACCTTAACTGGCGCCTGATGGGTGTACGACTTCGCAGATATCCACGTTTTCTGCCCTTTACTGGATATTTGTTTTCCAGTCACGCATTTATCACTGATGACCAGGCAGTTTTAGCTCATATGGGAGTCCCTGCAGGGCAAATCTCCCCTCTTCTCTCCATCATCATTTTCCCATTGTGAAAACTATTGCATGTGAGCTCTGTTGGACTTTTTTTCTTCTTTTAAGGCCACAGCTTAAACTGGGCAAAGCAGAAGATTCAGATTAGAGAATAAAAGGAGGCTGTTACTGGTTCATAAATAAAATCAACAGTACGTTACCACAAGCAGCAAATGCCAACCAGTGAACTGCCTCTATTTGCTAAAACAACTTAGAAGCACGATAGACTATTTAATTATATGTTTTATCTCTCTTTTAATTGTTTATTCTCTTTTTGTTTTAGCTGATTATGTACAGCAATTTGTTTCAAATATGGATGTTTGAAAGGGATTTTAAATATAATACAGTGTTGTGGATATTTTTTAAAAAATGTTTTTTAAATTAATGTATCAACATTAACTCAATTCAATTCAATTCAATTCAGCTTTATTTATGTAGCGTCAAATCACGGCAATGCCATCTCAAGACGCTTTACAGACAGAACTCTGCTCATGTAAGTACAATGCTCTACTATTTTTTGACACTGAGAACAAAAATTAAAGGGAAAAAATCTGAACGCTGAGATCTGAACTCAGGCAACATCATCAGTTGTTTTTCTGGAATAATTTAACATCATATTTCTGAAACATGTTGAGTAAAGTTTGATCTTTCCCCTGAAAACGTTATGCTAATACAGATTCATATGCAATGATGTGTTCACATCCCTGGAAGGGAAGAGAAATATAAATAGATAAATAACATGGTGAGCACACTGTCAAAAGTCACAGCTAAAACATGCTACATGATCTAATGCCAGGAACCTGACAGCTTGCTCATAACTCGATATCTCTCAGCAGCTAAGTTTTCATTTTTATTTTCAAAACCCTCCCCGGCTGGTGTGAAAACGGCTGTGAATCACTGTGAGGCACCGACTGACCCAGGCAGGGTCACCTGATGTTGAGTCAGAGCGAGAAAAGATAGATCGTCGCTGCTCAGATTTACTTTTATCCTTTGCTTCGGTTGCTTTTAGATTAATATCCCACACTGCAGAGCTTCTCTCCTCTACTTCTAAAGTTATAAAACATTTATAAAACTACTCGGGTCTCAAAACATTTTCTCTTGATCATTTTCCAAGTTTGCATTTCAAAATGGTCTTGAAAACAAGTTGGTTTCAAGACAAAGTTGTGCCAAGGCCAGCCAGGCTGCAGAACAGCATCACACTCTATCCAGGCGGGTTATAACCAGGTAGCTGAACACATAGGCTGCTGAAGCACGTCACCACATTGATGGAGAGACAGGGATGGCTGTAACAACATCCATCTGATGACAGCTGAAAGCCAGACTTTACACATTGAAGACACCTGAAGGGCAGACTGTGACTGATGAGAAGATGAGTCAATTGGAAACTCGGTGAAGCTGATATGAAAGAGAGTGTGTGAGTTTGAGGTTCGCAGAATAGAAGCACCTGAAATCTTAGAGGGCAGCACAACCAAGGTGGCGACCAAAGAGATGTGCAGACAGAAAGCTGGTAAAGGCAGAGCTGCAGGACAAAGAGTGGCGTTGTGGACGGCAGCTATGAAAAATAACATCAGTTTGAAAGAAGAAAAACTTAAAAGATGGTGAAGAAAGCTTTAAATGAGCTTGTTTTTTTCTGGCTTGAGACGGACAGGTTCAAAGTGGAGAAATAGGCAAAAACAAGGAGACAATCAGGTCTGGGGTCAGTGAAAGACAAATAGCTTCGGACAAACAGCTTCTTTTAATTATCATTAGAACAGTTTGATAAGTCTGTGTCCCAGTTTCACTTTTCTGTTTCAAAACCGCATACTGGCCTCCTTTACTGTGACCTACGAAGGTTTGATACGTGGTTTTACCCTTTATAGGTCTTATTTGGACACTTGTGTTGATGCCAGCAGCATCTTTTAATGCAGAACTGGAAAGTGTTGATTTAAAAAAAGGAGGAAAAAGTTAAAGCAGAACTGGTTTCAGAAATCTTGTGGGTTTAACCATGGTTTTAATTTTAACACCAAAAGCACAGAGTTTGAATTGTATTGTAATGCACAAAAACAATCCTGTTAAATCCCTACCTGTTGCCAGAAGTAGAGATCTGCCCTCAGTGCTCTGATGCATCACTTGTAACCCTCAGACCATTAACACATGGTGCCAGACCACACAGCGGCACTGAGCATAAAATATTAGCTGTCTAAAGAGGTAAAATGAACTTCAGCTTTTGTTTTTATTTCCAAAGCCTCCATACACAGTCTTAAAAACCGTAAACGACTAAATAAACAGTGTGCATTCTGGTGTTTTCCCTTCACCAGCTACATCTGCAGCCAGGTCATGGAGACGGGACTGAAATCTTGTTTTAACCAGAGATGTCCTGATATTTTGCCTCAAATTGTCTAAGGCTGAACATTTTCTCACACCAATCAATTAATTAGTTAAAAATTTAACATTTTGATAGCAGAGGTTCATATTTATAGTGTCTATTTTGTCCTGAAACGTTTTTTATTTACATTCACTTTAATGAGGCACATTTTTCTACTTTAAGGACTTTATGCTCATTTAAAGATTGTGTGATGATGAGATGGAAATTACTCTATTTTTATAAAGCAATAGTTTCCCTGGCACTGAAGGAAAAAATGTGAAAAACAACATGTTTTGGCAGCAATCAGCCAGTTTTATCAGCCCAGAATTTCACAATCTAAGAACCATAACTTTTATATCTTTTTATTTAGCCAGTGTATTAAGAGCTTACAGGTATTGAACTTAATAATCAAGTTAATGGTGTGCCAATCACATTTAATATATGTAGTTTTTTTTCTTTTACTTTGTGGTGAAACTTTACTCAGACTCCCCTCGTTTATAATCTGATACTTGTAGTCCGCCCCCTGGTGGACATCTGCTGCACTACAATAATTCTGACCCTACTGTAATATACCTCATAAATATGCAGACTACATATGGTTTTATTAAGTTTTTCCTTCATTTACTCATTTATTAAGGCTTCAAAGTGCTAAATGGTTACATTTTGCCAGTGAGATTTTGATAAACAGATTATGGTTCATCAACTTTTTTTTTTAAGTTCCTACTCTTTTCGAACAGTTTCAATGGACATATTCCCAGTTCTGCATGAGAAACCATCTGGTGCATCAGGTTTGCAGCTTTCAGCTCAAAACAGAAATAGACTCAGACAGTATGGCAGCAATGGGATGCCTGAATCTAAAGGGACCAGACTTCTGGAGAATGAGGGACCTCTACAATGGGGACATTGCTGTAATAGATTGAGAGAATGCGTGAGAATGCTCAGACTGGGAGACAGATGATAGATTAACTGTGGGGAAGCAGGGGATGGACTGGCAGGAGATGATGCTGCAGAGAATCGCAAATGAAAAGAGAAAAACGGACCTGGGGAGCTAGGAAGCCGGCTAATAGGGAAACCAATTGGGAGGCACAGGATTTGGCAAAGAAGTCTAGACCTTGAAAGACGGCCAGCAGGGAGCCAAGGAATGAAGCCTGCTGATACTGAAGGTGGATATCCAAAGAATTGGAAATCTTAAAATAACGGGGATGATTTTGCTAAAGTTTGATGTATTTTTTGTTCTCAATACTTCTTTTGGTAGCAATAAGCACAGTCAGCAGACTGATTCATTCTCACTTGGAAAAAAACCCAAAGTTATTATGATCTACAGACACATTATCCCACACATCTCAGGTTTGACCCCCCCCCCCCAAAAAAAAGAAATAATGGAGCGAATTTGTCTAAAAAACAAAAAAAAAAAACCACAAACATTTGACAATAACTCCAAAGCAATAAAGCACAGGAACATTAACCTGAACAAATATCCAAACGTCCAGTCAGTTCCAGCTCCACAAATGTGAAGTCAAAATGCGTAAACATGGGCTTTTAAGGCCTGAGATGGCTGGGAGATTTTTATAATAGTAGATGTTTCTTTACCAATCCAAATATAGATTAAAAAGACATCATTTTTGCTTTTAATCAATAGAAAAACATTTTAGTGAATCAGATTTTAATTGCAGTGACTCAATGATAGTCATCATCTGAAACTTCTCAACTGAAACACCGAAAGGTTTGATGTTAGAGTCAGTTTAAGCATCTTGTGTTTTCAGCTTTTTCATTGAATGCGTCATAATCAGCAACTTTTTAAAAATGCAAATATTTTTGTACAGATTGCACGTACGGCCTGGTACCAGACTGGGTTAGACTGTAATACTGTTGTGTGTTATGATTAGAAAGAAAATATAGGGGGAAAAAAAATCAAATAAGAAACAAAAAGGAATAGGACAACCAGAAAAGAAAGAAAGAAAATGAAGTATAAACTCACTTTAACTCTACAGTTTTACTCCAGTTGAGTCAGCGTGATCACATGAAAGCCAAAACTGTTTAATATCAATCATTGATTGATATTAAACAGTTTTGGCTTCTCTGTCATGTGTCTTTAATCAATAATATGGCTGGAAATGTTTAGATTTTTTAAAGTTTAAAGTTTTTCCTTAAAATAAAAAAAGAATCATTTACAAAGCAGTTTGAATTCTCATTTTTCAATCTCCATGTTTTTCCTGTAAAGTTAGAGGATAATACTTTGGGTATTTTGCTGAAGTTTTGGATTTTTATCTCCAAATATATTTAATATTAGTTTTTATTTTATTTCTATTTCTTTTGCTCTAATTTGGCACTTTTTTCAGATTCAGGTTTTACAGGTTTTCTTGCATCCATCCATCCATCCATCCATCCATCCATCCATCCATCCATCCATCCATCCATCATGCGGGTTTATTCCTGCTATCAGACCTGGACACGTTGCTTGTCCATCAAAGTGCCATTATGAAGAAACAAAACCACTTGTGATCAGACTCACTCATGTAGGGAGAATTTATGGAAAAATGGGGGTAAAATTCAGCTTTTCAAATTTATTTTAATTCGTTTTAATTTATTGAATATTCACAACATTCTCATTCTAAACATTGAAAATCTATTTTATCAGCCATGTAGCATCTAGTCATTCATGAAAACCTTTCACAAATCACTGCTTTAACAGAACGTTTCTGTTCAGTACATCTGCTCGGCAAGCTGCTTATCCACATTTAGTTTTTCAATCCATCCAAACAGTAATTCTGCTAAAGTAAAAGAAAAAGGGATGTTAGCCTGGTGTTGGTAATGGAAGCCTGCAACTGAGCCTGCAGGGTTCATATACTTGATCTTCTGTAAAGATATAAAGTGAAGGTTTTCCTTCATGCAGTGCCGTTTCAGTCTGAGTGATGCAACACTAACAAGGTTGTCTTAAAGTCCACAGAAGCTGAGCAAACTGAATTAAAGAGAAAACTAATCAAAGATGCTCAACTATATCAATGAATAACTAAAGTCCAGAGACAAATCTGCAGATTGCACACAGTAGCCATTAGGCCAGCAGGTTGCTACGCATGCTCAGTATGGGAGACACTCCTGGCGAGTTGGTGGAATAGCTCATCCCCACGCTCACTCTCTCCATGTCAATAAAGGTTCTTTAAACAAATTTCTAAACGCAAACCTCATTTGCATTTGAAAAGTTATGCAAAACACTCGCATACAATTCACGTTTTCCTCGAGTTCACTCCTCGAAAGACTCAAAAGTCTCCGTTTTTTGGAGCCTGCAGTCTTGATTTAAATCCCCAAAACAGATGTGTTTCATGCTGCCTGTTTGTCTCATAGAGTCTTCAAATGAAATTTCTAATAGGGTTGCTGTGGGCGAGAAAACATGTCAGCCTCACCCTCTGCACGCTTTCCTACTGCTTAAGTTTCCCGACACTTTCCTCAAGCAAATTCATGTTCAAGTCAGACATCAGCAGCACTAAGAGCACAGCTCCGGGTGTTATTGATTGCCTCGCTTCCCTCCAGGATTTTCCTCTGATGGGCTACTTTGTCTGACACCTCTTCTGCCTCAGCGATTCCCATCTTCATTGCTGCTGTATGAACTCTGTGGCACATCCTCCCTCTGGCATTAATTAATAGCTTTGTGCTTCCTTCTGCTCGTCTATTCCCTTAGACTAATTGCTAACAGAAGCATCTCTGCTAATCCAATTTGGAACCCTGAATAATCTCCAGGAGTGTCTCCGGCATTATTGAGCATTTGTGGGAACCTGCTGGTCTAATGGCTGCTGCATGTGCATTTCATTTATCTGATCTTTAGATGAATATCTTTGTGTATGTGTGTGTTGCTTATCCTTCATTATTGCTGAACCTTCCAGCTATGATGGAAGAATGAGCCTGTTTTGCATGTTAGGACTGACATTTCTACTTTTGCAACACATTATATTTTAAATGCTATATTTACTGTAACTAAGTGAAACCATGTGGCAGTGGTCCTTTAGTGTGACTGTTCTACTTCCATTTTCATAAGTTTTATCTGAACAAAGTACATTTAGATTCATCAGTGCTGTACTGATCAGTTCTCTTTCATTTGAAGCTGTTGAAAACATTCTTCTTGTGGCACGGAAGATAAATGTTAATTTGTATCTCTTTGTTTCATACAGTCAGAGATAAATGGAAAGGATGAAAGTAGCAAAACACCAAAGTTTGGGAGTGCTAAATGATCTGAGTAATCAGGTAAATAATTGAAGATTGGGATGAGCTCTCGTTCAGTCACTGCTAAACAAGACCAAATTAAACTAATTAATAGTTTATAAATAATTAGCAACTTTAAAAGCTGGTCCAGTAACCATGGGAACAACTGATATAACCCACAAAACTGAAGAAAAATAGAGTAACCAATAAGTATTCCAAATGAAACGATGACAAAGATTGCTAAAACATCTAAGTATGATCCTATAAAATCACCTTTAAAGGATGCTCTGATGTATGTACATGATGTGAGTTTAAAACAAATATGTCGACATGTTTTTATTATTTTTTCATTTTATTTATGGCGTTATACTCAACTACTAATTTAGCAACATTGTACAAAACATTTAAGTCACTTCCTGGTAAGGTTTAAATTAAATTTTTAAAAAGTTTTTATTTTCTATTATTAATATTTTTTTTATCTATTTATTTTTATTTTTTTTAACTATGTGTTTAGAGCTAAAATGCCCCGTCTTTTTACACAACTACATTAGATTCACCAATCTCAGAATTACTTGTCACGTGCAATTTACATCATGTCCACTAGAGGTCGCCTTTTCTGCATCGGCTGTTTAGGTTGGAATGGACATATTCTCGATGGCGAGGTTTTTCAGCTCCGGTCCACGAGGGCCACAATCCTGCAGGTTTTGGAGGTTACACTTCTGCAACACACCTGATTCACATAAGTCATTGTAAACAACTTCACAAATTGTTGGATACATTTGATTTTAGTCATGTGTCATGCAACTCTCGACAAACGACTTTGGATATCCCCCCCATCCAGTGAAATGAATTTAGGTGAAGGACAGATCAGACAGAGAAGTGGGTTGGTTTGAGGCTTTGCCTTGGGGCTCCACCCAGCTTGGCTGTGCACTAAAGAGAGCAAGTGACTGGGTCGAATAGAAACTGCTAATCTGATTACCGAATCCCATACAGGTCTGAGACTGGCTGCCTTATGAACTGTAAAAAATAGGTTGTGCTATTACTACTTTTTTTTTTTTTTTTAGCTTCCTCATTCATTCCCCCAGGGCCTCTGTTTAAGTGCAGGAAAATTATATCATAAAGTGGAGGCAGAAATGCACTTACATCGAGGCAAAACAATTGCGTTGTATGGTTGTGATACATCCAATGAGAAGTGTCGATTAAAGTATGAATATAATCAAACGCCAGCAAATTCTGGAAGCAAACATCGCATCATCTGTAGAAATAGAAAGCAGATATGAAAAAAGTGTGATGATGCTGTCATGTTCACAGAAAACAGATGTTACAATCACACCAACTGCACCTCAAGACTGTGAGGTAAAGTCAAGAGGTGCAGGCTGTTGTACAGTGACTTCTACAATCAGCAGACCTAAACATCAAGTAAACTGACTGGACAGACCTAAAAAAAAAAAAAAAGAAGTGCATATAAGATACCCCAGGATTATTATTATATTTGCTGTTTGCTATTATGCTAATATAATATGCTAATATAATTTGCTATTATACTTGATATTCGCAGAACCATAAGCATTTTGATAAGAATAAACAAAAATAAAATAAAAATAAAAAAATCCTCCCGGATAAGAATAAGGACTTTAAACAGGCTACAAAGAGTATTTGTAAGCTGAGATGATGTAATGACTATGCAACAAGTCAAACATCTGTTGGATGTGAACTAATCTTACACAAAATATTAAACCTTCATATCATCTTTAAATTTTATACTATTATATTAATATTAGCAACAGCCAAAGTGGATCTTTTACTCACACTTTGTGCTGTCAAACTGTTGTTTTCAATTATAAAAGACACTGCTGATGTAACTGGCTTCATGGAGACATTCTGCATTACCAGTTTGTGGCCACAAGGTGTCAGTATGCAGCCACCGATGAGCTGCGACGTATTTCAGTTTGGACCTTCGACTAGATCAGAGGAGATGTTTGGTGTGTTGAAGAAATTGATGGCTGTGCCCAAATATCAGTTGAATGGGACTTGGAAGACAATCAGCACACACCTAATGGTGCAACATGAGGGGTTTTAGTTGGGGGGATGAGTATTTCATTTTTTCTTGTGATTATCTAGAAGAAAAGCAGACTTCATTTACAAGACTTCACACTAAATGAACGCACACACAGTACATATGTATATATGTGCAACTTTGTGAGGGCATGACCTACATGTATATCAAACAGGAAAACTATATTTTTAGCCTGATTCATTATTGAAACCTACAACTGAGTCCAAGTCCACAAATAATACTTTTATACTATGTCAGAGAAAGTAGTCTGAGTCCTAATAATAAAACTGGTCCTCACAAATATAGCCATCTGAATACACACACACAGTGCTTGTTTTTTTAAGGAAATTAGATCATTTCTGGCTTCTGCCCTTGTGAGAGGAAATCAACACACCAAACCTTTTCTCCAGCTCTCTTTGCACTTAAGCTTATAAAATGGCTCGGTGCCTTTGTCTTCATTTGTTGTTTAGTGTGCAAATGGAGGGGATCAGAAGCCCTTTCAAAGAGCACGATCAGTTCATGGCCACTTGGAGGCTAATTGGCTGGATTAACTAACCTTCTGATTGCCACAAGGTTTTGTTGTGTCGCATCATTTGAATTAATGAGGCACGTTGATGGGAAGCCTGAACTGATGGAACTGGAGGGAAAACTGGTTGTTTGTCTGGCTGCAGAGCAGTGAATATGCCTCATTTCTCTTCTGTGTTTGTTATCTGCAGAACAGCTCACCTTGATTTGCTTCAGAATCAGACTCACATTTTCTGTGAGTTTTAATGGCATCTGTGTTCCTGTCAGTCAGGCTGAATTTTTATATCGCGACACTATGCAATTGATTTCAGACCGAGAAGTAACTCAAAGTTTGAAAGCAAGAAGAATAGTCCCAGCAATAATAACAAGTATTCTCCAAAAAGAGGGTAGTCAGAGTTATCAGTCTGCAAACGGCCTTGACAAAGCATCATATTAACAAAACACATTAAAAATGAGCTTACCTGGTGTATTAGAGAAGCAAAACAGGCTAAACACATCCGACACAATTGGAAGTTTCTCTTGTAACTTTATAGGACTTTAAACAGAAACATAAATGGGGATTTTAATGCACTTGAGTAGCCTTTTTAATTTGTCTGCGGTTTAGCACACATCAGCTGAATCACTGATAATGATTTTAATGATCTCTAACAATGCTGTGACATGTGCAGCCATGCTGACATGCGTGCATGTCTTCCTCCCTGATTATGCAATCCCACTTAAGATGAACGTACATCGATAATGTACTCTGAAACTACATTGCCAATTGCCTATGTGTTGGGTTTCAGAGTCAGGTGGCACCATCCTGCAACCATTTCTGTTCGTAACCATTATGGAAAGAAATTCCAGGCTCAGAAAACGGGTTACACGTGGATTTGTGCAGCAACTGCATCGACACAGATGTTTCAAAGTGATACAGATGTCCTCTCAGATAAAACTAGACATTAGGAGAGGGAGTTTTATGGCACCTCACAATTCTTTTCAGTGATTCAGATGGCTGCTATGCATTGATAATCTTGATGATTTTGTCTCTGAGTGACAACTGGACTGCTGTTACTTAGTGGAAACATGTTGCATTTGTCATGAAACACAACAAAGACAAAAATGTGCTCATCTATCGGTTAATGAAGGAAAACCTCCGTTTTCACCACATTAGAGCAAAGATGGAGATGTATGAAATCGTTGCAGGGGGACCATATTTCTATCAGAACTGTGTTCTTCCTCAAGGCATTTCTCTAGGCTAGAACTGCCCATCATGTGTTTACCCACAATGCCCTTCACTTAAAGCCACTTACTGTATTCCGTTTACTTTAAGTTAATGGAGAGCTACATTATTGGATGTGCATTTACAGCTCTCTAAAAAAACCCAAAAAAACCCCCAAAAAAACAAAAACAGAATGTCTAAGCAAAGGAAGCAACCCATAGAAGCCGAAGTACTTCCACACACCAGCTTTACTGGCCAGATTTCACACCCAGCCATTATGGCCGTTATGTACACACCACAGATGATCTAGGAGCGGCACCGCTGCAATTTGAGCTCTGCCTTTTCACCATTCAACACTGGGTCATTAATTAACAGTTTAATATTTGTTTTATATTTGTACATTAATTCAGAATTTTCCTTGTTTGCATCCTCATGCATACAAAAACCAATTTTTCCTCCACCTCCATAACAGCTTTCAACAATATTAAAGACTGTTAGTGCTGCGAAACAGTAGCATGAAGATAATGTACCGATGAAACAATCAACTGAAATTGCAGCATTTATAGTCTTCATTTAGCCATTTACCATTTGTTCAGCTTTCTGGGCCACTAATGTACGGTTATAGCATTCACTGTTTAAAAAGTAGAGTTTTTTGCATTTCACACACAAACACATCATGCATTATCTGCACCAAACAGCAAATATATACAGAGCCACCAACAGCCTCTGGAGTAAAAGACCAGAGTAAAAACTTACTACAACCACTGTGGGCTTCTGCTTTTACAGTGAAGTTACAGTTTACGTCCCGGTCTACTGAAAAATTCTAATATCTTTACTTATGATTTAATAGGAAAATAACTGAAAGACGATTAAGTTTAATAAGATCTGACTGAGTATACCTAAATAATGTCAACTAAAATGTCGTCTTAGTTCAAATGACTGAAAAATTCATTTAAAGTTGATTAGTTGAAAACATTTCAATTCATTACAAATGTATTAATTAAATACCAATTTACAGAAATAAAATTATGTTTAATGTAACTTAAAGCAGTCAATAGAGTTCCTTTAATTTTACAAACCTGTTCAAGTCTCTGTAATATAAAGTTATAATCATTTGGAAATCTTAAAGTACGGATAAAGTTAATAATTTTGACAAATAAGAAATAATTCCTCACTTTGCTAAACAGAAGAGTTGGACAGATGGACAAAATGAAAACATGGCCTCTGTCCAGAGCTGTCGCTGGTCCAACAAAACCAAACCAAGTCAGAATTTCATTGGTGACGGTGAAAACATGAGATTTGATGTTGTTCTGTAGTTACTAAAAATATAGATAAGTGCCTGAAAACTGAAGGGGATTAAGGTTAAGGATGTGTTTTTGTCTCCTGTGGAAGAAAATCAGTTCCAGAACACATTAAATGGTACACACTTACAGGCAATTTCCTGACTGTTGGGGAGAACAGCTTCATAAAATCAACAGCTTCACAAAAAACATCTGTAATTTAACTACTATTCCTACAGATTCTTATAATACTTTTTTCTGACTAATACTTTAGAAAAGCAAAGTCAACTACAAATAAAATATGTTGCAAAAGATGAACAAAGAGATAAAAACAATTAGAATTTGGTGGGAGAATGACAAATTTGTTGAGACTTTCACTTCTTAAAGTCAGAAAAGTGATTCTCTCATTTTATTTGTGGCTTTCAATGTAGACCTCACATTTTCAAGATTACCAAATCGATACAATAATGCAGCACGTAGAAAACAAGCAAAGCTGCTGGGATGGAACGTTCATAACCAACCAGTCACCAGCACCCCTTCTCTGTGTGTTAGCACCATGACTCATATAGACATGTCTCTTGATTCACAGAACAAGAAAACAAATAGACGGCGAAGAAAGAAATCAATGGGGTAAGTCTTTGAGATCAATCCTGTGGTGTCACCCATGGTTTCCATTTTCTTCCCACGCGCACGCACACTCCACATGACCCCAAACTCATTTAGGGTGACAAAGACTAAAAATGTTACCGCCTGCAAAGAGAAATCTACATTCCTCAAAACTGTCATGTCTTCAATCTCATGCTGGCAGTAATGATCCTGAGACACAGCCATTTTAAGACATGTAATTTAAAGAAAAAATGAGTTTGAGGAGAAGAAATGTCTCACAGCGGAGAGGAGAGAGACAAAGAAAAAGAAAAGTGGGGGTAGGGGTTTGCTGTGAGTCATTAGTTCGATGGGTGCACCACTGTTCCAGGACTAATTGAGTATCAGTGTGAACCATAGGTGGGCTGGCCTGGAGGACGCTGCCATCAGCTCGAACCAGGGGTAGAGTTGAAGTTAGCAAAAATTGGAGCCATGCAGTGATCTGAATGTCTAAGGAAGTGCAGCTTTGAGGGTTTTTAGCAGGTAAGCCTATGAAAGGTACAAGGATTCCATATATACACACTTGTCTTTGTTCCTCGGAGAACACATATTAGTAGGATTAAATTATTTTGACCTAAAATGCAGCAGTATGTCCACTGTCAAACAAAATATTGTGAAGCTTGAACATTACCAGTTCAATGCTACACCTAGTCTAAACTTACACTTCTTTCAACAAGCTGAAAAGACACCGAATCTGTCAACCAGACAGCGAGTTTACAACCTGGATAATGTTCAGTGTGTTTTCCTGTAACAGATGGCACATTGCTGTGATTCAGAGGCATTGTTGGGCTGGATTTTGTTAATGTCACAGCTCTGTGGACACGAGAACAAACAGGGGAAGGCAAGGGAACCACTTTAACAGACTGTCCTTTTTATCTGCAGCAAACTTCACTAGAAAACAATGTTTTTGTAATTTGACCATTGGTTAAATCTAAGACAAGACAAGACTATTGGTGCAGCACTTTTCATGTGCTAGACCTTTCAAAGGGCTTCACATGAAATATTAAAAGCATTACACATGGAGGAAAGAAAGCATTAAAAGGTAGCAACAAATAGCAAAAATTACAAAATAAAAAAATCAAAATGATTAAAGCTAAATAATTTAAATTTAGCATGCAGATTTAACGCATTAGAGCTTGAAAAAAATGTTTTTAACCTGGATATAAGTGTCTGCATGTGGTTCCACATATTTCCAGCATAACAGCTGAATGCTACTTCTCCATGTTTGGTCTGGACTCTGGTCTGGACTCGTTGACCTGAGTCTTTGGATCTAAAAGCTCTGCTTGGTTCATATTCTCGGAAGATATCACAGATATTCTCAGTCTAAACTGTTCTAGGGTTTGTGAACAATGAGAGTTTTAAAATCTATCCCGTGACTTATTTATTGGAAACCAGTGTAAAGATTTTAAAACAGGTGTGATGCGTTCAGATCTCTTAGTCCCAGTTAAATCTCTAGCAGCATCTGGATGAGCTGCAGATGTTTAATGGTCTTTTTGGGAAGTCCTGTTTAAAGACCATCCCAGTAATCCAGTCCACTGGAGATGGATGTATGAATGAGTGTCTCCTGGTCTTACTGGGAGACTAAACTTTTCATTCTGTTTATGTTTCTGATGGTAAAAAGCTTCTTAGTGAAACTCCATGTTGCTGACTGGTTTGATGGTTTTGTAAAATGACCTGCAGCGTTCTCCACTCTGGTACCTTCTCTCTGGTGGGAAAAGAAAACAAACAAACTCAAACTGTCTTCTCATCTCGACTCAGAGAAGGAATTCAGGATGATATGGTGAGTTTATAACTGTAGTCTAACCTCGATCTAGTAGGAAGTTGCCATCCCAGAATAAATCTCAGACAAACTTTAGAGTTTGGACTTAAATATTTCATGAAGGGAGCTGTGACAGCCATAGGTTTGGTATATTGTCAGTGAATGAAAAACACCGGAGGGAAGGATGGCTATAAACTTTAAATACAAGATACAATATCTGATCCAATATATAGGTCTGCCTGTACTTAGACGACACCTCGGGGGGGTTCAGTGGCTAAAAATTGTTGCTTTGCCTTTCTTTGTCGTTGCCAATGCCTGCAGCGTTCCCAGGTCTGACCCTTGCTTCCCTTCTCCTTCTGCAACACCTGAGCATCTCCCCGACTCCAGCAGCAACATCCTCTCTCTGGATTTATCCTGCCATGACCCCTTCTGTAAGAATCCACTTCTATCCCCCCGCCCTACTCTGGCCTGTGGGTCTAACACTTCATCCTGATTCCCAACTGTCTGTCTTCGCTGACATTTTGCAAATCCTGTCTGCAGTTTGTTAACTAATGCTTTTTGACCAAATGAGGCGATCCTCAACTTTTATTTGTGCACCGATTCAGCACCTTCTCCATCCGTTTGTTTTACTTAGTCACAAGAGTTTGTTTTTCACCCAAAACTATTGAAAATGAAATAAAAATCAGGACACAAAAATCAAACATTATATAAACTTCTAACTCATTGGTTAATGACCTGGTTACACTGAGTGATTGGTCATATGTTGGCTTATAACACCCCCTTTAACAAGGCGTTGTGTGTTGCATTGTGAAGCTAACAACAAAGTTAAGATAAAACATTTGTGGTTTGCAGAAACTGATGATGCCAAAGAATGTGTAAATGTGATGCCTGGTAAATGGGTGGTCTCAGAGAACAGTACATTTTTACATATTTACTGACAAACATTGTGATAAGCAACTGAATTAGGTTCATTTTCTGAAGTACAGCTGTTTTGAAGATTTCTGTACTGGCTGGAAATTATTATAAGGAATGATTCATATGTTCTTAGGGTTAAGTTAAAATAAGACGTAAGAAAAAACAAGAAAAAAATCAACCTTCAGTAAATTAAGCATGACAAACTTACACAGTGTTGGCACTCTTCCATTTATCTATCTTTTAGGCAGTTGAGAAACATGTTTTCAGGCCCTAAAGGAGGAATTTCAACTCTTTTTGGCTCCATATTTGCCTCCAGTTCCTTTCTGTTGGGCTTTCCAAGAATGAGAAATGGCAGTACATCACACACCAACATCTGTCTCTTTGTGCTCATAAGCCTGTGGTTGTTGGGTCATTTTCCTGCAAAAAGCACTTCCGTTAGATGATCAACATTATATTCTGAAAGATATTGTTCGGATGCGTTTTGTCAGTTTTTTTTTTTTTTTTTTTTTTTTGTTGAGAACTTGGATTTAAAGAGAAATACACACAATTTAAATGGACTCCTGCTGAATAAAGTTGCATTTTTGAATGTTTAAAGGTGAAGTGTGTGACAAAATTAAAGGTCAATGACAAAAAAAATGTATCTTTAAAAGAAGTTCATATGGCATTTAATCACTTTCAAAATTAATGTTATGCTTTTATTCTCTTAGAATGAGCCATTTAAATTTTTTTTACTGTGTCCACATATATGGCAGCTGCCATATTTGCCCCACCATTTCACTAGGTGCCATTGAATGGACAAACAACTGGATGTGTGAGGTGAGATCCCTTTGAGCTTTAAAACCACATTATTGGCTTTGTTTCATAGATACTAGAGCACCGTTTGGAATAAGCAACACCTTAGTCTGTTTTAACGGGCCTTAGTTAGAACATCACTCAAGACAAAACATTGAGCAACACCAGCAGAAATCACAGCGGTGGTGTTGAGTTGTAGGTATATGACATTAACAAAGAACAATACCACGAGGAACAGGAAGACGACAACCCAAAAACCATCAAATAAAAAGCACTTCAAGACTCAGCAGTTGAGGACAGTAAAGATTGCTTTTTTTCTTCCAGTTTTTGGTGTTTTCTTAGGAATATAGACAATTTTAAAGCAGTATTTAACAGCTACCAACCAGTGCCAAACGCAGACATGAACTCTGAACTCAACACTGCCCTCTAGTGGATAAACTTAACTATGGGAACTTCAAAGATACATGGCGGTGTGAGGGCGATGTCTGACAATGTTTGAAATATCCATCATTTATTATTATCAAAATTTATTTTGAACTAAAAAAAAAAAAAAAACTGAAAAAAAAAAACCGTTATAACAAAAAAAAAAAAAAGGGCTTCTAAAGTTCAAAAAAGGATTTTAGAAGAAGCACTTATCTAGTCATACAGTCCCCTTATGAATAACACCTTAGCACTTTCGCAGGATCTCTGAAAAGTAATACTTATTATATTCCATTACAATAAAAAGTTAAGACAGTACACAGTGGTAATACACACAAAAAATCATCATATACAATTTACATTACTTAAAAAAAATATCATTAAAAAATACCTCATATCTTTTAATTATATCATCTTTTATCTTTAGTTTAAATTTTCATAAATTAACCTGCAAACATGTCCGATATTTTATAACAAATGAGTTGTACCTGTTTGTCCACATATTTTAAATCAAGATCACCATTGAGATGTTTTGGTAGAGAGAAAGGCCTGGAAAACATAGCAGCTAAATTTAAAGCTCTAAAAGAGCAATTATTTAAATGAACTAAAATGAGCTCCAAACTCTTTTTAGTCTTCAAGTTTTGCTTTTAACGGCACGTTTGTTTTCATTTGTCTGAACTATCATTCCTATTTTCAGCATTAGTGAGTTGTTTCTATTAAAAGGGGCAATAATTGACCTCTGGCAAAATTTTGTTCATTGCAACGAAGTCGATACAGCTGGTGATTAACTGAATGGCTGCTCTGCATTCGGGAACTATCTTGTAAATGCACAAGTTGACACCGGTGGAAATATTCATTTGTTCCCTTATTTTCCCATACATACAGTATTCAGGATTGTTGTAAACATACAAACAGCTTAAATAAGTTGATTTGCATTAAGACATACTGGTAACAGGTCACAGTCATTGAACCAGATCCTCAACAGCAGGTATTTTGTTTGAAGCTGCTCTATGTCCCACCTTTACAGCAGTACTTCAAATGAAGTTTGAGCAGACAGGTACCAAAAAAAGCTAAATATACTTCTCAGCTAGACACGGTCAGATGCCCAAATCCTATCATAAACCAGAACCTGTTGGATTTTTCACCTAAAACCAGACGAGACAACTTCAAAAGGTCCTATCAAGGCTGCATCTCTCTGTCTTCAAGCTATTCTGCTCTGCGATGCTAAACTACTGCATTACTACCGCTTTAAGGTTGAGCTCATCATTGTAGGTTCATGAAAAAGGATCATAAAATTAAAAAAAACATATTATTCAGTTAATACCCTAATGAGCCAAAACACTATGACCCCTAACAGATAAATTGATTGTCTCGCAGCAGCGGCACATTTCAGAGAAACAGAAGAGCGAAACTATTATGACCTGAAATGTCTGGAGTGGAATCATTAATGTGCAAGTATGAATTATGAACTGTTCTGATCTGTGGTAACATTAACTTTTAATTAACAAAACTTCTACTTAAAGTATCTGCTATTGTTTTCACAGAAGACACTGCAGAGGCCTGCCAGGCTTCATACCATTTAAGGTGGAGGCTGTTTTCATAATGTTTTGCTTTTGCTATTTTTTCCACCGTACCCATGTTTATCTACATGAATCAGTCCCACTTTGTTCTTCTTATTGACTCTTCATGGCATATCCACCCACCCCAACTAACAACACAAGAGGGAAAAGCTGTTCATAAGTCAGAGAAAAATGCTGAGCTTCCCTCTCCTGGAAATCTGATCCAGCAGCATCAGTGTCTGCTCATTGATTGTGGTTCCTTTACAAACAAAGGAGGAAACAGAGAAGTCTCCAGCTTTTCCAGGAGAGGATGCTGAATAATGTAACTTCAAAGGCTTCCTTGAAGCATTACAGCTCATTGTAAAAGCTAGATATAGTATTGTGGTATACTGAGAGGTCAAACAACAGACTAAAGACTTCACCTTGAGATGTAGTTCTCTTAAAAGCGCTGCAGTCGTGTTATTCATCTCCCAGTTATACTCTTAAACTCTTGTGACCTGAGGTAGTTCTGCTTTTCTTTGCGAATATTGGCCAGTTTTTTTCTGGCAGGACAGATTTGTACAGGCTGAGCTGCTGGATGATGGTTATCGCTTTGGGTTGGAAGGGAGTGTCCAGAACTGGTTGTGCTGGGGGATTTCCAGCTGGCTCTGGTGGGGGTCCAGGTCTGCGAACGGGGTTGGGTGAGTGGTGAAATGAGGTGAAGTGAAATGGTTTGGAGGAGGGAGCGGGGTGACATATCCTGGCTAAACAGGTGCAGAGTGAGCAGGTTTATGGCGGGCAGAGAGAGGGAGAGTACAGATGAGCCCGTGTGTGAAATCAGAGTCTGCAGACAGACTGACAGACAAGCACAGGTGGGTCCTTGTCTCTGGGTAAAACTCTCTGAACTGCTAAGTCCCGAGCTCTGCGTGGCCTGACTGCACTGGATGGAACCGGTAACACACACACACACACACCTACCCATGCTACTGTCACATCGGCATCAGGCCATGAGTTCCAGGCGTGCCAGACATAACGTTCATACCACTCAACTGCCTGCTGACCTCAGCTCTTACTACGGTAAAAGAGCAGCAAAGTGTCACACAGAGCGGTGCAACAAAATATCTTCTGGAACAGATCGTGTATATCTTCAGAATTTCTGTTTATTTCTCTCTATTTAAAGCCAGAGTTTACCCAACTCAAATTGACCAAGTCAAGGAGATGGGGTTTATTTGCTTTGTGGAGTGAAAGTGAAAATAAAAAGTTTAAAATCACAGAAATATTGTCATTTAATCTGGAAGCTTTTTGGATTTTTTTTTTCCCTCCAAAAACAATTTTTTGCTAAAGATTTAAGACTTCTCATTGGTTGCACCTGATGAAACATCCTAAATTTTATTTTTTAAAGACACACTACGTAACTTTTTAACTTTAAAACTGAGTCTTGGATTTGTTTGATGACACAGTGACATGTTTCATGTGCATTTCTAGGGCCGCTGCTACCCAGCAGCGCTCCGAGACTCAGAAATCGCACTATACAACTATTACACCCAGGACGCAACATGACGTTTCGCTTCACGGTGTGATAACGAACTGGCTGTTTTGAACATGTAACATTGCTGATTCAGCAAAGAAATGCAAGAAGATTAAAAGAGAAAAAGGGACCAAACAAGAGTCATCGTAAGATCATCTTTTTCTGGCTAGAGAGAGGTCAGGTCAGGTAGGATGCAGGATGGATGATGAATTAGCTGTTAATAGGTGGCGTGTGATGAGAAAACAGTAAAAGTTCTGTCGTGTGTCTTAAAGTCCAGTAAATAGCTTAACATCCCCTAAAACTGGAGAATTTTAGAATGATAGGAGTATTTCTTTCAATGAGCAAACGCCTATAACCTGTTTTGTAACAACGGAGATCGATCAAGCCTTGAAAGTTGGTGTTAATTCCCTTGATTATTTACAAACCTATCTTCATAAAAGCAGAGCATTATTTGTGAAATACTGAAAAATCAGTGTGTTGCTATAAACATGGCAGGAAAAAGGAAAATAAGAATGAAAGAGAGGCACAGCATCAATTCACAGAGTATTGTTCTTTTCTACAGGAGACTGCACAGGATGTCTTGGTGCCAGTGGGTACAGTCTGCCTCAGACTGGCTCTGAGTGCCTTTCACCATCAAAAGGCGCTCAGAATCTGGAGGGAAACTTGAGGAAGGGGTTTAACAGACCCAAAGCCACAATAGGATGTGTTTCTGAGCATGAACAGTGTTTCCATTGTAAAAAGGATGCTTAAAGTGTTCTCAACGATCTCAGTCCAACCCTGACAAATTTGGTGCCCGAGGCAAGATTGTAGCTGGTGCCCCCTTGTATTGCAGTCAGTTTTACAATCAGTCTTTATTACACAGAAGCTGTATGCATGCATTCATGTAGAAAATACAAGTAAAGAAACAACTCATCAAATGTTCTGTAAATAAAAAGTGCTGCATAAATATGTAAAAAATGATCAGAATGGAAAAAAAGTGAGATCACATAAACTGAAGCAGCACAGAAAACAAGACACACTAAACTAGTGCACAGAGTACTAAAACGAGATTTCAGAGACTTCTGGGAACTAAAGCAGCCTGGTGGAACCAAAGGAACTGGGACCATCCCAACCCCATCCAGTTAGACTGGGGATGGAGGAGGCAGGCAGTACTGCAAAAACAACAAGAGACATCTAGGGATGAAGAATTTATCAGGGTTAATATTGTTATTGGCAGATGTTAGATATGTTTTAACATATCAGTATTGGTTGACTTTTATCACCTTTATTTATTTTTGGCCATTTTCCAGCTGCTTGTGTGCGTGGGTCAGGAAGAGGAAGCGGGTTTGGCCATGTGGTATTTGTTTTTGGCCATGAGACAGTGATACTTATACAAGATAGCCTTGTGGGGTGTTTAAATGTAGTGGAAAAAAGATTAGATAAATATTCATGTTGTCTAAAAGAAAATACTGGAAAAGCAGCGTGCATGCAAAGTCGGAGTGCTGCAGGTAGGTTGCACATCAAATCAACACTGCCAATTTCATATTTCTTCGGAGAAAGCACCAGCCAGTGTTTCACAAACAATGCTGGGAAGATAATGGTGGTAAGTTTCATTTTGTACACAATATGATCATTTTAAACTTTAAGATAAAAATCAATTTCACTAAATATTAGTATTTATTATTGCCAATAACATCAATTTAAACATCAGATATCTGTGTCGGCCAAAATTTTCACTTCAGTTGATCTGCACTCGAGCTGAGACTTCGCAGTAAGGTTAAGCCCAGTCTTTGTCTCCTCTAACTTCCTGCATGTGGGAATCGAACAGTCAGAACTTCAGCGTCTGCAGCTTATTCAGAATGCAGTTGCCCGACTTTGCATGTCAGCACATAATTCCAGTGCTTTCCTCTCTCCACTGGTTTCTAATCAAGTACAGAAATGATTTTAAGATTCTTTTATTTGTTTCTAAGTGTCTGAATGGGCTGGACCCAGAATATCTGGTCTTATTGAACTACATCGGCCCTCCAGAGTCCTTCGGTCAGCTAGTCGGACGGTCTTGGAGGTTCCATGTTTAAACTTGAAAACCAGAGGAAACTGAGCTTCCGCAGTTGTGGCTTCAGTCTGTGGAACGCGCTGCTTATAACTGTGCGGTCTACAGACAGTTTGTTAAATTTTAAATCTAGGCTGAAAACACATTTGTTTGTTTTGGCTGATCATGGTCACAGACCTGTGATATGTACGAGTGTTGTCCTTGTGTTTTTATGGTTTCTTTTCTCTACTTTCTTTATCTTTATTGATTATGTAAAGCACTTTGGATGCTGTGGCTGTTTAAATGTGCTGTATAAATAAAACTGACATTGACAGTGCATCCATAGAAACAACCACATCCATAAATAAAAAAAATCAACTGGAAAACATCGTAAGCACTTAGTGGGTTACTGGCACAGATTGCTGCATGGCCATTGGTCTTTACACATGGCATTAAAATACAACCTGTGATTGCATTTCTTACTTAAAACAATACATAAAATTAATACATTGACACATACTGAAGGATTTCACTTACCAGGAGTAGATTAATATTGCTTTTACTATTTATTTTACAGTAACTGTGGTTTAGAACAATGGCTGCTCATAGTAATGCTGGAAAATAAGATCTGAAAGAAAAAAAAAAACAAAAAACATTTTTATTAAACTCAAATGTAGAAAATATCCATTAATACCAAGTGCTGCTAAATTGAGCTGATGTGCGATGCAGACCTGCAGGCATGTTTGTGGTTTGTGCTTACAGTTCAGACTGGGAACATTACATCCCATCACACCAGAATCCAGTTTCGTATTATGAGATCTTCTGCATCTGCAATAACACTGACCTTTAACTCACAGGATGGCAAAAAGAACCACAAAAAAGTTAAATAAGCGACAGGTTATCATGCCAACATACTGGCTAATCTTAGCTTTCTGCAGCAGAGCTCTAAAACACCAACATGTTGCATTAAACTGTTAAAAGTAAACAGTGACTTAGTCCAGTTAACCAGTAAAAAACAGACATAAACATTACATCAGAGTGGAGACGGCTCCCCTAAGTCTCGCACTTCCGTGCCAGAACAGCAAGAGTTAAAACCGAAAAGTGACACTGAAATAAAACTGTCAACCAAAACAGTCACAGTAAAAAATGCTGTTAAAATAAAAAAAACCCAAAAAAAACTGTCAGTATAAACCCATCAAATTTATCATTTAAAGTTATTTTTCTAAATTTAATTTTAATCTTTCACCTACTTTTTCTATCCATAACAAATGTCAATACTCGTGATTCAATAACAATGTTTTGATTTTCAGTTCAAAGTTTGTTTTTTCAAAACCAAAGTCTGCTTTCAGCATCAGTGTGAACTGTCCGTGTTCTGAACCCACAGTCACATAGATGGAGATGGAGCCCAGCAGTAAAGTCACACCCGCAATAACAAAACATAAAAAAAACGCATTATTGGCTAAATGTAAAGCTGATTTTAAAAAAAACAAAACACATCACTTTCATTCCTCAGAATCAGAGCTGACAAGCCCAAGACATCATGGACGGATCTTTACAGACCCTCAGGCTAACTCGGTGTTTTTACACGGCAGTGCTGGGCTGAGGTGAGACAGAGGGCAGAATCTGATGGACTGGGATGCAAGTCAGCTCTGAGTCAGTGTTGAGCCATTATTCGCTAAGTCTAATGACAACGTGTGAACAGAATGAGCAGAAATCAGCTGCCCCCGAGATTCCGGCCCCACAGTAGCCAGCCTATTTGATCAGTTAGGAGGGATTTCATATGAAGCGCTGTGCTCTGATGTTCCCGGCAGCCCAGAGTCTGTACAACAACTATAATTTCTCCTCTCATTCGCTCCAGCATAAAAAAGGCTCTTTCATGGAAGCGCTTTTTTAAAAAAATAAATAAATGAAAAAGTCGTGAAGGCATATCAGATTGAGAAACATAATAGTTTTCAGCAAAACCATTTTCGGGGAAAAGGAGCCAGTATTTAGCTCAGTAGGAGGGTTGGGGAGAATGGAGGCAGTGGATAGACGTCTAGTCGCTGTGTGTGCTGGCCATCTGTCTGTTTCTCCTGCAACATCTATGGAGCGTTTAAAAGCCTCTAAATGTGCCGTGGTTTGTGGCCTACAAGTCCTCCACAAACCTCCTGGGCGAGCTGCCAACGAAGGCTTACGGTTAAAATAAACAGCAGTGGAGTGAGAGTTATGGTGGTTTCACCAGCAGAGACCGAGTTGCTGACTCGTCTTGGCAAGATTTCCACTATATTTTTTTATCTGACTGATAAAGGTTATCCCATCCAGCTTTGGTCGTCTTTCCATGTAAATATTAGCACAGATTTTCCAAACACGTTTCAACGCTGAAGCATCGATGTTTATTCTCCACTTAGTGGCAACGGCAGAAAATTGAAAGGGATCAAATTGTTTAATGGCGGGCCATGTGTTCCTCCGGTTTACTTGTCCAAGATTTAATGAGCCCTTTTAAATCAGCAAAAAGCCTTATTTACCACTTGTTGACATGTCGTATGCTTCAAGTTCTGCTCAACGAATAGTGATCAGATCAGTAACGGACTCATTTGAGGGTCAGATGTCTTAGAATAGTAATGACAGTAGTCACTTCCATAAAAGTTTATTTAGCTGTAGTTACTGTAACCTTTTCTTTTAATCTTTGCCTGCAAGTGAGATTACCTTACACTACATTTATAGCTTGGCGATGTCATTTGTCTGAGAACTAAAAGAGAGAACATTTTTTTGCACCAGGATGACATTCTTTCAACACATCTCTGTGTAATGAAACTTAATTCTCCTTCAATAAATAGTTGACTGTGCGCTGTTTTGACCAGTTGAATGGTCATGCACATCCATAATCACTCATCTGTCTGATTAAAAACTATTTATGCTTTGGCCAATGCAGGATCATAAGGAGGCTGGACCTTAAATCCTCTGTTACACAGGCGGAGGCAGGGTTCATGCACTCGGGACAGTTTGCATTTCTGTGCATATTGAAGCAGAAATGAAGAGAATCTCAGTGTGCATGCATCGGGGTGCAACGCTGCCCGAACAGGGAGCAGAGGAGAACTGACAGGCTGTTGTGTAAATAAGAAAAACAACATTAGATTGTTTGGTTTAATAACAGTGAGGCTGCTGTGTAATATATTAACTGTCAGTTATTATAAGACGTTTCTGTCAAGTGAAGCAGAGTTCACATCAATCCACTGATGTCTAATTAATATAAAAAACAGAACTTTGAGATCTCCAGATGGCCGTTGTCTAAAACTGCAGCTCCTGCTATCCACGCTGCGGTCAACGTCGGCAGCAGATGAGACATTAAAACTCACCACGGCGGTAATGGCGGCACCACAAGATGTCGCAGCACAAAAATCAGCTGGAATTTGAAAAGAAAATTCAATGCAATTCATTAAGGTTCCAGATGGTTATCTTTATGGTTTGGCTTTAATTAACTTAGTTTTCACACATCAGACTAACGGGGATCAGATCATCGGACTGAAATGAATTAAGTCAAACCTTCTGGCTGCAGGGCGACGGTGCTAACCATTGCACCGCTGCACGGCCCAATGTGCTCTACCTTTCATGTTGGCAAGATGTGACATTATGAGGGTTGGAAACTAATTATGTGAGCTGATTCTTCCTGATCAAGTTTCACTGACTTTCTGCCCAGTTTTATAGCCTGACTTTTCATGAAGAAAAAGCCTCCTCATGTAGTTTTTGTAACTGTGTTTTTCCAGGATAACATCTGATAAAACCTGGAAATACCGACTGTTTGGAGCTGACTGCTGGCTTTGTTTGAGGCTTTGCCCCCAGCTATGTGAGGTTTGAACTGAAAGGACAAAGAAAACATGCCCTCTCGTACTGTACGTGTTCCAGATAAACGTCTGGAGTAAAGTCAGCCTTCGTAATAAGTTTAGCAGCAAACCCGGCTGTTTGGGGGTCACGTTCGAGAGCAGGTGGGGTGGGAGAGAGAGATGTCTCTCTTAAGGGAATTCAAAAGTTTTCTTTCACCTCTGGATCCAGACAGAGGAGCTGTAAGTGTGCTGGTAGAAATGAGGAGTGGATGTCCATGTTGTCGGTTGTTGTCTACGTTAAAAACACAGTTCCAGTAGTGACCAGTGACCATTTCATTATTGTTATTTACTACAGTGGGAACAAATCTGCTCTTCCCCCTGCATGTGTAGCTCTTCAGGAAGTGGCAGATCGCTAAACAAGCACGCTTGTCATGATCTGTAGTTCAGTTTTTGTTCTAAAATCTCAGTCCCCTCCCCCACGCCCTTTTTTTATTGTTGTATTTATTTTGTGTCTCAGTCATCTGTCTGGTTTCCTGCTTTATTTGGTAGGTTCCCCTTCTGTGTCCTCTTTACTTCCTGTAGTTTTATTCACCAATTTGCTCCTCTTGCTCCTCATTTAGTTCCTCGTCACTTTGTTATTGTTTCCTTCTGTGTTCTTTCAATATTGTAGTCTGCTTCCTATCTTAGGTTTTATGCTAATTTTGGTTTTCCTGCATGTGCACCGGCCCACTTTTAAACCATCAATATTTTCATCCACCTGCCTCCTTTGGCTTATTCTATATTTGGGTCTTGCTCCATCCACACAACCTGACAGTAGTGGGCACTTGAGGACTAAAATGTGGGTTGTATGTGAAAGCAAAGTGACCAAAGTCAGTCTTCAAGAGCCGCTGTCCTTCAATTCTTGAGAAATTAAAAGTAAACACAAAAGTTTTTTGATGTACGATGGCAAATAAATAAACAGAAAGAAACCTACTCGACATCATAAGGCTGATTACAATATTGCAGAGAGCTATTAAACATCTCACCATATACAAAATAAAGTGTTCATTCTCAAACACAAAAAAATCAACTTTACTCACCGCTTGGACTTCAAGTTTCGCTGCAGGCAAATTCAGCAGAGGCCCAAACTTTGCCAGACAATAATCTGAAAGGGTTGATGTGACCCGACACTCACCATGTGAACACAAATGAGAAATAAAGAAACTGAGAAAAACTGGATGGAGCGGTTTGCTTTTTCACACAATCTGCTGGTGGTACTACAACACTCTTCACGTACATGTAACATGTAGCATCACAATATCAGTCAAAGCAAGAAACTGCCATTTGATGAGGCCTGTAAAACATGTTGAACAGCCTTTTTAGGGAATAATTATGAATGAATGCACTGAGCTAAAGCTAGTAGTGTCATTGGAATTTGTTTCGAACAGCTTAAAGTATATCAGTTGTATGAAATGTACTTAAAAGTGGGATGCAATAAATTATAAATCATAGCCAAAAAAAAAAAAAAGAGAAAACAAAAATGCCAACAAAATCTGTGGCAAATAATGTAAACATTTCAGACTGGTCCTGCACCGGTTGATCTGTGAATAAAGGGATTTGAAGCTTGGGAGAAAGACTGACAAAAAGCAAAACGGTCATTTATATTATAAATGATCAATTTAACTTAAATTAATAAATAAATAAACAACGATGAGAAAAGTGAGTGAGTAATGTGTGATCAAAGATCTAATGTAGTGTTTCTCCTTCAGAACCCCCCTGCATGCCTTAGATGGTTCAGATTAATGAACTTCCTCATCAAGTTCTCTGCAAACCTGTTAAGGAGTCTTTCATTTCATTCATAAGTTAAAGTAGGGTTACCAGTACAACAGAGGGGCCAAGTCCTTCTGTCGAGATCTACTATCCTGCAACGTTTAGATGCATCTCTTCCAACAAGCCTTAATCCTGAAGCTACATTCCTACATACAGCTCTGCAGAGGCCTGCTAGCAAGACTTTCATGTGATTCAGGTGTGCTGAAGAGGGGATGCGTCTAAAAGTTGCATGATAAGACTTCAGGACTGGCACACCTGTTCTAAAATATGCAGGGCAATGGGTACTGGGGACCAGAAGCAAAACCATTGATTTAAAAAGTGTCCATTTGTGTTTTATTAGAAAGAAAAAGGTTCAAAAAACCAAAACCAAGGGATTTACATCACCTGCATTGTGTGCTGTGACTTGATGGGCAGGTTGTCATTTAAAGAGCCGCTGTTTTTGGTTCATGTTTTCATTGTGTGAATCTGTGGGAAAACTTTGATGCTCTGAAATTCACCAAACTGTTCCACTTTCATCAGTCCAGTATACAAAGGCAGACACAATCTGTCTGAGTGACTGTGATGGTAGCAGGAGCAGTCACACCAGTAAAGGTCTGGGAACTTTGTTTTTTCAGTTCTGCAAAGATTTAAATATACACTTTTTTTTTTTTTTTTAGATTTCATATTTTTATTAACTGGGTTGACTGACTGGTTGCACACATTTAGTTAACTTACATTGTTAGCTTGTTAATTTGGTTTGCTTTGAATGAATTCACTTTCCTTTTGAGTTAGAAGTTCCTGTGTTGGAGTTGCCCAGCCTGCCAAAAGAAAAGAGTCCCAGTTACACTGGAGTCCTTAGATCAGGACGGAGGCCTAATTGGGCTCAGCCATTTGTTTAGAAGCCAAGTCTAGGATGGGTTTAGGTTTTTCTATTTAATTTCTGTTTTTGTCAGTTGTTTTTGCTTTATTTGGAGATTTCAGACTGTTTAGATTACTTACTTAGTAAGTTACCTTTAACACTACACTGATTAGTTAAACGTATGTTGTAGTTTGTTTAGAGTATTGTTTTGTTCCCCCTGTGTGTCAAAATGACCTGATCAGCCAGTGTGTTTATGTGTCCCTCATGTATCATTTTGTTAGGTTAGTTAGTGTTTCAGTTACTTATGTTAAAGTTTGTTTCTTTGACCTCTTTTTGGGGCCCAAAAGTTGTGGTTACCAAAAGATTTGTTTTGATATTTTCTTTATAAAATAAATGTAGACAACTTATTTTTTCTAAACTTCCTTGAGCCTATCTGGAGTTTTTTTTTTTGGCTCAATCCCTCACAGTAACAAATGAGAAGTTCTTTTATTTTTTTTTTATTAATCTTTTTTATTGAGATTAAAACACTTCAAAATGTAGAAAACTTTAAAAGATCTGAGTATTTTCCAGGTTGACTAATAGGCTTATGCTCCTTGTATTAAGATTAATATTTGTCCCTTTGAATAATTGCAGTTTCTCTCAACAACAGGATTCTGTCAGAAAAACTGATCTTCTGAACGATCTGTGATGCTTAAATAGCTAATGTTTTTTTTTTTTTGTTGTTTGTTTTTTTTAAATACCCATTGTACTGTAAAAAAGGTTTCTGTAAAAGTGTTTACAGTATCATTACTGTATTTCTCATTTCCGTGTTGTTACTTCAGTTTACACATAACACACAGGTAAAATATGAAATTCTGTTTTAAAGAGGCAAACACAATGTTTTAGCCTGACATTAAATGGCTGTTGGCCCCACTCATCATCTGAAACAGTCGTTTTGTTCTGTGGCAGCCAACAGAAAAGGCACAATAAACACACTATATCTCAGAAATACACTGAAATATGCCAGTTTGAGAAAAGATAGGAAAAAATGAATTATTGGTGATCAATCTGTGACATCAAGCACAAATATACAAAATAATAACAAGATGGATAAATGTTGCTTAGTAAAAACAAAAAAAAACTAAAAACAAACAAACAACTCTACCAAACTCACTGACAGATAACAAGCAGTTTGCCATTAAAACAACAGTTTAACTCAGTGGCTTACCAGTGCTGTGGATACAATGACAGCACAAATAGCACAAACGCAAGCTGGCAAAAATATGGTGTTCAATTGAGGAAATAACAAACCCAAAAACGAAACGTCTTGCCATTGGTCAGATCTTCACCAGCAGGTTTCATTCTGTATTTTGATTTAGAGTACAGATAAATTTTAGTCGTGACTGAATTTTTCGACAATCCATTGCAGTTACAGAAATCTACTGTTACCAGCAGTGCAGGTTGAAACTAAGTTGTTTCATTCTCCATAAAACAATAAAACACCACCCAGATACGTAGCTGTCCCATGTTTTTTCTTCCAGTTTAAGTTTGGTTTTCCTGTTAAAATTTTTTTTGTGGCAGTTACTGTGGCTTCTTCTTTTTTACTTCTTGTTCCGTTCGTCCTTTTTTTCTTCTTTCTCATCCTTTTTGTCCCCTCACTCTTTCCCTTTAGTCTGGTCCAGCAGATATAAGCAAAAATATCCAAATAATAAACATATTTATGATATACATAATAATCAGGAGGAACCTCATATTCAAAAGATTCCTCTTGGAAGAGCACATTTGTTCATCAAAACACGGCAGCCAGACCATCATTCTGCTGTCCTGACGCCGGACAGGACAGGTTGAAAAAAAAAAAAAAAAAAGGAAAAGTACCTATGTAATTGGCGTTATTTGCACAAACTGAATAATACTGTGATATAAGACTTAATCTGTATGATGTCATTTTATTTGAGTCAATTTTGTTTCAATGTATCATGAATTTAAAGGCAAAATTCTTTTTCAGAAATGTTTGAAAATTGACATAAAAACACAAATCTGTTAAAAGTGTGGAATTATTATTGACACAAAGCATTTTCTTTCTTTTCTGTTAACCTGCAACAATATGATATGCCATATTTTGTTTTAATTATTCTCTTCTGCGCCCACATTAAAGTCTTAATGATCGCGTGTCCAAAGTCGGTCCTCCTGCAGCCTTTCCATGAATCTCAACACATCTGACTCAAATTAAGCAGTCACTGTGCACAACTTCATTTGCTGTTAAATCCAATCAATGTGAGCCAGGTGTGTTGGAGCAAGGAAACATCAAAAACCTGCAGAACAGCGGCCCTTGAGGACCAACTGGACAACCCTGCTGTCTTAACCCATTGGAGACGAAATCCTGTGTAAAAAAAACATTTGGTTGAAGGCCTGTGTGGACAAAACATCTGCCTGTGAACGAACTTCACTAACCAGATGTGTTGAGTGGAATCAATGGCGAACAAAAGCTCCCATTATTAATTACCTTCAGCCACCTACAAGTTCATTCAGAAAGTGCCTGTATGGCTCCCAGTTTCAGGTTAATTAGATGTGGGGAATAATTAGAAAAATGAAAAGCTCTGCATGGCTGCAGCTTTTCTTGTTAGCACTGCTAATGAAGAACTTACATCAGGCTTAAACTCACACGTAAGTGGAACCCTGCAGCTTTAAGAGTAAGTATTGTTTTTTTTTTTTTTACTGCATTTCTGCAATTTTGTAGCTCCAATGCCCAATTTAAATGGATTTATGTCATTAGCCACCACTGCAAGTGACTCATGTCAGTTTTGTACTGGATATCAGTACATATGATCAAACTGAGCAAATTTAAACTATTTCCCGTCATAACCCATCATGAACTCTTAAAAAATGTTCGAAAGCATGATCTCCGACAATTATTTCACCTCTTCAAAGGGTTTTAGTGGTTTCTGTTTTATTGGAATGTTGTCTGAAATATTGTTAATGTTTCCAGTGAAATGTAACAATGACAGCTGTAGTATACTAATGGTACATTTTAACCCTTCAACGACACTCACAATTATCCAAGTCTTCGTGCATTTCATACAACTCCAACATGTCCTTATATTGGCAAACATATGTGGAATAAATGAAAAGAGGCAACTGAAGCAGTTAGAATACAGAGTACACAGAAGACGAGAGCAAGCTTGTCTCAAAGCTTTGTTGTCAGAGGGATTGTGTGATTTTTACTTCAGAAGAAGGTGACAGTGACGAATGAGAAGATGTAAAGAATGGCCTTAGAAAAAAAGCACCAATGCAGATGCAAGGCAGCAGCATGAGACTTCTAGTAAGGAACAAGGAATACGACATGTGTCCTGAAACGTGAATTACTGTTCTGCAGACATCTCCTTGTTTATGAAAGAAAATAAGATAAAGAAGAAAAAAAAAAAAAAAAAAAGACTGAAACCTGTCAGTGTAAGTGAAATAATCAGTGACATGGCGAGAGCCTCGCTCTGGCCCTCTCACGCCTTATTCGGCGGAGACATAATGAATTGTGATGCCAGCTGTCACCGTGCTGCTGCCAGACCGCAGATGATGGGGAATGGAAAGTCATTATTGGAGTAAAACATGTATGTTTTTTTTCTTTCGGAGGTTGGAGGGGTTGTGAGGAAAGTGCAAAGGGTCATTCTGGAAACGCTAATGTCACAAAAACACATTTCGAGTCACCACTCAGACGGATTTGAGGATGAAGGGGATCATGCTTGTTTTGTCAATGGAAAAAGCTTTTTCTCTGTCAATCACACACACCTCTGTATTTTTGTATGATTTTCCTTTTCTTTTTCTTTTTTTTTTTTTGGACAGCTAAACAGCAGAGAAGGTCACAGCTGGTAATTGGATTAGAGATCAAAATATTTTGCGCGAGAGCGCCTGAGGGGATTTGACAAAACATACAAAGAAATAAATTCGTCAGCCTTACTTAAAACATGTACAATCTTGAAAGAAGAGGGATCTGGATGTAGCTGTAGGCTACGGCGTTCTTTGCTTTTGATTCATGATGTTATGAGAAAAGATAACGGAGAAATGAAAAGTCTTACAAACAGCTACACAAACACTTGTTTAAATAAATGCCAAACACACAACGCTTTACTTGTCTTCTTCATCAAAAGTCAACTGGCTGAATGTATTTATAGTCCTAGTGTAATACTTCACACACACATATCTGGGTCTGACAGCATATAAGCTTTGCCATCATCTTGTAATCATCGAGTCAAATTTGTTATTCTCAGTGTATCAACATAACACAGCTCGTCTCAGTTCTGCCTCGTGAATAAGAATTAAGCAGAGCCATCATGTCTGCTTGTGAACTTATAATTTGAATTTGCCAATACTCCCACTATACATTTTATAACTAGAGGGTGGAACTTAAGACTTATCCTTGAAAGATGATTGGGGGTTAAAAAAAAAAAAAAAAAAAAGCAACTTTGAGCTTCTCTGACTGGATCAAGATATTTACATGCATCTTAAAAGTCTGGCTTAAACTGGAATAATTTGTTTTGCCTTTTTCCAGCTTCATGTGAGTGTAGCGTGCTAACTATTAGAGGTGAAATTATGTTTCAGTACTCTGAAAACCCAGTTATACCACCAAACATGCTGTCAGAGATAATTTTCCACTGCCAAAATCAATAAAAACTATTGTACAAACAAACAAACAGTGATCTAGAGAGCTAGATTGGCATAGAACTGTCTTCCCAAACACATTTAACAAGATGTTACCATGAAGGAATTGAAATTGTTAAAAAAAAAAAAAAAAAATTCTCTTAAATGCATGCATACAACATTGCTGTAATTATTAATAATTATATAATATTTATTCATTCATCATCCTAACCGCTTAGTCCAATGAAGGGTCACAGGGAAGCTGGAGCCTATCCCAGCAGTCTTTGGGCGAAAGGCAGGGTACACCCTGAACAGCTCGCCAGTCCATCGCAGGGCCACACAGAGATAAACAACCACTCACACTCTTTCCTAAGGGCAATTTGGAGTAACCAGGTAACCTAACATGCAAGTTTTTAGTTGGTGGAGGAAGCTGGAGTATCCAGAGAGAACCCACGCATACACAAGGAGAACAAGCAAACTCCACACAGAAAGACCTCAGTCCAAACCTCGCCCTCACAGCTGAGGATTGAACCAGCGACCTCCTTGCTGTGAGGCCACAGTGCTAACCACTATTCCACCATGCAGCCCTAATTACATAATATAAATTATATAAATATTTTAGGGTTTCAGGTCACAGTATAACAGGGAACTGGTCTCTTTGAACACGCAACGTTGCTGATTCAGCAAAGAAACGCAAGAAGATTAAAAGATTAAAAGAGAGAAAGAGAGACAAAACAAGAGTCATCGTAAGATCGTCTGCTGCTGGCTGGAGAGAGCTAACAGGTCAGGTAGGATGCAAGATGGATGCTGAATTAGCCGTTGATAGGGGCGCCAGATCTGCATGATGAATTTGTACAGTGAAGAGCAGAAGCTAATGAGAATCATTTTAAAATATGCTTGAACACAATAGATATTTTTTAATCTCATATTTTACAACCAAAAATAAGAAACGGTAAAAATATAATGTACACTGCACAAAGAAGACGCAATCAGAAGCAATCAACATCTAAACAAGGGTTAGTGAAACAGGTATTTGATTCTGATTAACAATGACAACAACAGTTACGTAAAGGAACGTCTACCCGATAATACGCTACACAAAAAACACTGAACCTGTTTCCTTTAAAACATCAAACTGTGACTAAAATGATAGAATTAAACTTTGATGTGCTCATACTGCAAACCAAACAGCAATTAGCACCAACATGAAGCAACATTTCTCTGTGTTGGGATCAGACTTATTGACGAGTCAAATCGGGGCTTCAGTGGAAGCTAATTTCCATCAGTGTGCATTCAACATCAGCACCCTCCTGCAGGTTTGAGAAAAGCTTCAACACGCTGAATCGGTGGCCCATCCACAGGTGTTTAGCTGGAATCCAATATAAATGCTGTGTCTAATTGCTGTCCATTATCCAGGCAAAGTTCAATCTCTACTTCAACAAGCAGCACCATCTGCCAGTCACCGCTTCCCATCGTCATACGCATTCAGGAGCTCTCATAAACGGAGACATGATTACCCAATAGACCCCAGGGAGTGTAATTACATAAACTAATCAATACCACCTCATTAGGAGAGCAGTTTCAACTAAAAGGTCAATCTCAACACCCATCAGAGCCTTTTCACTGGAAGACATCACTTTGCTTGAACACAAAAATGAGTTTACTCGTGAACACCTCAACTGCAGAGCAATTACAGGGAAGAGGGACAGAAAGGGACGACAGTGGCTCACAGACATGTTTGAAATGGAAGCACAGCTGCTTTAATGCGTGTCTGGGTGCTGAGCGAAGTCCTTCACATTTTATTTGTTTTCCAGGAGATCTTATAGCAGATTCATGAGGTGTGCTTGAAATGTTTGGCTCAGTCACAGTCCTGACGGTTTCTTTTTGTTTTTTGTTGTGTCTTGTTCAGCATTTAGGCAAGCAGAATGATGGTCTGGATGCTGTGCTCTGCTGAGCAAATTTACTTTGCCAAGGGAAGCTTGATAGATATAATGATCCCCTTGACTTTCTAAATTTTTATTTTATTTCGATATTTATTTTGCGTTATTGTTTGAATTGTAGAGTTTGTACTGCTGGACCAGAGAGGACAGAAGGAAGACAGAAAGAGAAAGAAGAGAAAACACCTCATAGGAAAAGTGAAAGAGATAAAGGGAGAGGAAAGAAAAAAAAAGGAACCCTAAAAAAAAAAAAACAAACAAAAAAAAAAAAAACAACAAAAAATAACCCAAAAACAACAAAAAAAACCCCTACAGATGTATACACATATATACACACACATACACATATATACATATATATATATATATAGTCCTGACGTTTTCTAACAAAGAAATATTGCAGTTTGCTTTTAAAATGGAAACACAAAAGCCAAAACAACTGTCCTTGAGGTAAGTTATGCAATTTAAGTATTTTGAAAACACCAAATAATCTTTCAGAAACTGTGTTTGCATTGACCTAAACCAGGCGAAAAAACATCTCCCAGTATGACCATGGACCTCCAGCTTGTTTAGTCACTACAGGGGTGCTATCACAACATGACTGCTTATTATTGTATGCAATTGCCAGCAGGAGCACTGTACGTCAATGTGAGTCAGCAGCTGAATTCACATTTTACCAGCGTAAAGCCTCAAGAGTTGCACTTTCCTGCAGATGGGATATTCAATACCTGGAACTGTAACAAATGGACTTTTTTTTAAAGGTTTATTTTATTATAGAGAAACTTCTCTCATTAAATTGGGAAGTTTAGCCAACAAGAGCACCTTTTAATCAGAGTGTTATCAAACTAATTTTAAAAAGGATGAAAAAAAAAAACATTTCTCATTTGAAAACATTTGAATTTTCTTCTTTGCAGACAGATTAGATCAAATTAAAGATATCTGCAATAAGCCGAGAAGCTTTGCTGTAGTCCCCAAAACTTAATAAACCTGATAATATCAAGCAAATTAAGTACTTCAAGTCAGCATAATTTTTTTCCCCCCCCAACATTTTGAATTGTGCATCTATTTGTTTCTCCCCGGGAAACATTAGGAAAGGCAAGTTTATTTGTATGGCACCTTTCTTGTTTCATGATGGCGAACTGTGTACAAGACAAATCAAACTGCTTTACATGAAACATTAAAATGATTACATATGGTGTAAAAAAAAAAAAAAAAAAGCATAAAAGACAACAAATAGCAAAATCCCAAGAAAATGATAAATTATTATATAAATTAATATAATAAAAAGCAAGTCTAATTAAAAGTTACTGTACAGATGTCACACACTGGCGCATGAGAAGAGAAACATATTTAAAACCTCGATTTAAAAGCGTCTGCTATTGGTGAGTTTACTAAACATAATTTTCCCACCAGAGATCTAATTTTACTTCTATGTAAATGTTTTCTTATTTCTGAATACAATGCCTCCATCCCACCTGGCAAGTAATTCAGTGCTGCTTGGTTCCTACCGAGGAGCAGAAACAGTTCTCTGCTGACTTCTTCCTTCATTTTATTCAATTATTACATTTTTAAAGAAAATCGATCTTAAAGCGTTATGAAAGTACTTCACGAAATCTTCAGATTGATTCATTAATAACAATTTCTACAACCAGCAGGTTATGCAGGGCATCATTATAGCCTACAGTACTGCAATTAGCTCGTTATCACGAGGTAATAACTACATAATGACTTTTTTCTTGCCAAATAGCTGGTAGCTGTGCAAACGGTCTGCAAAGTAAAAGAAATGACTTCATAGTGTTAAACCCTGAGTGACTTAATATCCACCAAACCTGATTTACCGTTTCTAGTTATGCTGTAAATGCCTGTTTTAATTCAATGTAGTTTTTCCCTGAGTTTATACATTTCACAGTGTTTCACTTTATAAAGGAAAAAAAAGATACCAAGGAGTTATTGGTAGTTAAATGATTCACCTGCCTCAAGATCGGAAAAGTTAAGCCAATGCTTAAGGACTTGCTGGTTGCAAGACAAAGGCAAGTTGGAGCAACAAAACTACAGCAATAAAACAGACAAAGCAGGATAAGCTGCAAGGCTTAACTTTTTAATGAAGATGCCAAACAACAAACCATCCCATCAATGTGCAAGCTAAAGCTCTAGCAGCAAACTAGCACCAACTTTCAACAAGTTGGGGTTCCACCTACAATGTGGAGTAATGACTGGGTTGATAGCTTTTCAGAAGAATCTTCATCTATGTCCATTTGTGCTTAAAAAAAACCCCAAAACAAAACAAAAAAAAGCAGCGTATTAAGGTTTCAGTGTGAGATTAGCTCGAGGTAAAACCGTTCTTAGCAAAATGCAGTGTGAAGGCAACATGGCAGACACTCAAGACAACTTACCTGTCATGATACATTCTTTTCATTAAGTTTGGACAGCTAATTGCAGGTGTTCTGAAGTCGTAATTATTGATTAGACTAAACTACGGCCACCCTGCACTGCAGTGCAGGCAGGAACAGCTCAAATAACACATGTTGCTGTGTGAATATGTACCCATGATGCAGCATGTCAGCAAATCACAGGATGCTAACATATAACCAGCCTCACGTTTCTTTGTATTCAACCTGAAAACAAAGTAAACTCCATATTTAATTCAAGTCCCTGTTGGATGTTAGAACAGACAAACAGAATGAAAAGCGGCTTAGTCTCTCTAAACTGTCTCAGTGTTTAGGACGAATGTATTAAAAATTCAGTTTATAACAGTTGTCGTGTTTGTGTTCACCCTTCGCCCGGAGAAAATTTACATTTGATTATTTTAACACATTAACCAGTGAGACACACTCATCTTTTCTATTTTTATTCGTTCCTAGTATAAGAGACATACAATGGTATTCTGTGAGATCAAATTCATAGTAAGTCAAGAGGCTTAGCTTGGAAATCAAACAGAGAAAAAAAACATAATACTGAATCAATGAGACCCCCGCCCAGAGAGAATGTATTTACACCAAATCAAATACTGACAGAGCTTTTAGAGGCAAAACCATTCCCCCGTTTCATACAATCTGTGACCGGCAGGTGAAAAGAAAAGGAAAAAACAAGGAATATTTCCACGCGGTAGCTGCCACAATTCCTCTTGAAAAATATTGACTCCCAAATTTTGAACTGAGTTTAACATTTTGCTTTGTTGTCTTCAAGGCGATTTAATGCTCTGCTGCTCGTTAATATCCACACCAACCTTTGGAAAAGTTGCGATTGACCGTATTTACCTTCATTTACTGGATCAAGACACATGAATAGTAAACTTTACACAGAGACCAATGAGCTCTGGGAGATTTTGATCAATGAACACCATTTTCAGATACAGTAAATAGTGCAGTGCTATCTTCACAGAATTGATCAACCATCACCATAGTGACTCTCCTTAAAAAAAAATAAAAGTGCAAAAGTGGTGAGTTTTGAAGGAGTGCTATTTCTGAGGCAGGGCAGATCGGCATTAACATCCCAGAGGAAAATGGTCGGACGCGATGGCAGCCAAAGCCATTTGTGAACAGATTTCACCATCACGTCCATGAATCGATCCAAGACACAATCTCAGCCTGTCGGATCACAGTTCATTGCACTGCTCATGTTTCTTCTCCATGTTTTGCAAGCTGACACAGGCAGACCAGGATCTACAGGTGTAACCATTGTAGCAGCCCAGCCATGTGCATCCGTTTTCAAATGTAGTGCAACATTATTATCCCTCAGTTAACTCTAACCTTCACATTTAGAATTAAACACCAATTCTTTTCTTTTCCCAACAGGTATATGGGACTTTTGCAATGGCTACAAGTTAAGTTGTAAGTTATTGATATAGAGGAATTGTGAATTTCTCCTTATGAAACAAAAAATAAAAATAAATAGAATTAAAAAAAAAAAAAAAAGGTACTAAAAGGGGAAGGTTAAAAGAAAACAGAGGCAAGTCAAACCTGAATGTCTGCAATCTCGGGCCGTACACCAGCTAACCCAGCACTTCTGGGATTGAAAAGCAAAAACAACAACAAAAAAAAAAAGAAAAAAAGAAGGGTTTCACTCCCAAACACTGCATCAATTTGGAACATGTTTTTGAGGTTTTATTGTTTCATAAATGAAAGGTGTATATATATATATATATATATATATATATATATATATATATATATATATATATATATATATATATATATATATATATATATATATATATATATATATATATATTTTTATCAAATATGATTAAAAAATGAAACATACTTACTACAAATCCAAATGGATCATTTATTATGTTCTCAGTCATTGGTTTATCACAATGAATGAGAGGTCTGCGCCTTTTTTGGAGGGTGGAATGAAACTCCTCAAATTTAGAATATATGCTGCATGACACATACTGACAACCATTGGGGAAAAAAACAGTCAAATACCTACCTACAATATACTGTAGCATAGTAGCCATCTCAGCCCCTTGCATTAACCCCTATCCCCAAGTCACACACTATTTTTAAATAAGGCACACATTTACACATACAGTTAAAATCTGGCTAGTAATTATTCCTTTATTTACAACCAATAGCCACAAAGTTAATAATTATAATAACTGCAGTCTGTTCTGTTTCATGTTTGTTCTCATAACACCAGTTAGGATGTTTGTCATGTCCTCTTTGGGTCGAAAAATGTTTCTTTCCATTGCAGAGGATGTTTGAACCGATAGTTGTGAAGCACCAATCTTAAAGAAACATTCTTGGGGAACTTAAATGGACCCAAACTCGTCATTTCTGACTTGACATCGGTTGAGACGAGAGGAAAAAAAAAGAAATGGTGTGTGTAGCTGCTTCATAGAAGGATTTCCTTTGTTGTATCAACATGAAAAAAAAGGTCTTTAGGCCAAATAAGTAAATTGTGTTGATGAAGTGCATGATTTGGTTATCCCAAAGGTATGTCTTAGGGTGTTGGGGATCGTTTGGTATGCCCAAAGATGAAAGAGTATAATAAGGCAAAGACATTTCTACTTTCAAGGGAATTTGCTGACTTTTCACCACAGGTTACACATACTGCATATGTATATGTATACATATACGGTGTGGATATAAACACACATATATATACACACACATGCATAATATAAACACATTCTAGGGTGGGTCGGGTGGGGATTGGATACAAACACTACATCTGAAAAGTTTAAGCAAAAAGCATGAACTGAAGCATTGCAGGAGCCTTCGGCTTCAGAGTCTTCAACATGAATGATGTGTCAAGGCTGTCCAACATCATCATGTCCAAAAAAGTTGCATTGTAAATCCACACTGAGGACAGCGGCAGCCTAATTAAACAAGGTGGCATCATGTCACCTGAGTCAGCGGTTCAATAATAAGCAAGTAGCTGAACAATACCAATATGGTACAAAGATAATCCTTGGGAGAAAAGAAAAGAAAGGAAAAGTAACACAAGGAAAAAGGAAAGCGGAAATAAGTTTGGTTGAGGCTTTTGTCCACAGTGAAACTGGCTGCCACAATAATTTGTTGTGTTTTCGGGTGAAGGTCTGCGACCTCAAACCCACAGCATTTCTTCTAAGAGAAGTTCCTTAAAGATGACTCGATTAGGGCAGCGCCCTCTAGTCCAGGAGTTCTCCTCCTCAGTAGTTGAACTTTCCCTGTTCGTTGACCGGGGATGTGGCAGGTATGAACAGAGGCTTGGGAGGGACATCGGGTTTCAGAGAGGACGCCCGGCGGACGATAGCACCCCTGTGCTGGACCTCCTGCTGCTCTCCGTTATAGCTGTGCTGGCGTGTCAGGTACCCACTGGGGATGAGAGGATAGTGAACCTCGCAGGCGCTGCCTGTTGAGTTCATCCGAGCCAGAAGGGGAGGTTGTTGGTGGGGCCCACCGTTTCGTTGGCTGAAGCTGTGCTGGCGGGGGATCATTCCTCCACCTCCTCCTACTGCACCTGCACCAGCACCAGGCATTTTGGTGGCTGCAGCAATTAGTGAGTGACGCTGGGAGGAGTGCCTCCTCTCCAGGGTGGACTGATGGTGTGAGGGGATGTCAGGAGGAACATCCATGCGGCGGGTGAGACTGTCCCGGGGTAAAGTGGATGAACTGTAGTAAGGGGCTGATTCTGTCTCAGGTATTTGAGGTTGGATGCGGTTGGCAAAGGCAAGCTGGCCTCCACCACCGCTGGCCATGAGACCTGATGGGCTCATTAACTGGGAGTTCTTGCTGCTGCTTGCTTCATGGATGTGCTTCAGGAGCTCATCCAGCGAGGTTACCTCCATCACCTTCTGAGAGTAACCATGGTATGGATGCGAAATCATTCTATCAACATTGTGGATTTTGCGTTCATCTGGATGCAGGTGACCAACTATGGGCTGCCCATTGGACAGGCTGTGGGAGTAGGGGAATACCTGCTGGGGAAGCAGAGCAGAACTGGGCCTGGAGCCAATGTTATGAGACTTCGGCTCCTTGGCATTATTGCAGTTCTGATTCTTTTCCCACTGGTTCTTAAAGGCTTTCATGCTCTTAATAGGCAGTTCTGGGGTAGAGTCTGGTGTGGGCAGACCAGACAGCTCTGAGGAGTGATGGAGGTGATGAGGGTGAACCAAGTCTCCCATTGTCATTCCGTGATGGCCATTTCTCCTTGGTGGATGATGCTCCTTGCTGTTGGTAAAGAATGAATTGTAGATCTTTGGGGATGACACCTCCAGCTTGTCTTCCTTACTCTGGCTGTCTAGGAGGCCATTAAGCTTGGCCAGGCTGCGCAGTGACAGCGCATGTGGAATCGGGGCTTCGGGATCCTTTGACAACTTCTTGGTCTTGTGACCTGTGTGGTTACAGTAGCACGAGACCAGGAAGCCAGAGAGAAAGGCTCCAAGAACAAAGGCCACCAAAACACAAGCTATCAGAAGGGTGTAATGGACACTGTGGTTGGTCCTCTCCAGCTCTGGGGGTCGTCTCACACCTTTAAAACAGAAAAAAGGCATTTTAGTTGATGCTCTTTTGCTTAAACCAGAGGGAAATGAAAAAAAAACAAAAAAAAAACTTCAACAGCCAATATAGGTCAAGCAGCAGCTGGGAAAGACAGGTTGTGTTTACAGAGGCTTCTCTATGCAGAAAACAGCATGGGAGAAGTGTTTGAACTAAGCTTTTGGCTTCCTCTCCTTTAACTGTTCATAGATCAATGCAACCTTTCTTTCTAGGACCTGAGCTCCCCCTCCGACTGGCAGAGGCCAAGAGCTCCCCAGTCAGAGAGAAATCAGTCCTGAGATGAGTTAAAGCTTTAAATATTGATGGAAGCAAAGCAGCAGGAGCCTGATGTTATTTTCACAGAGTCTGCTTTTCGACGCAAGGATCAGGAGAGAGAGCACCTGGTATGATGAACAGGCCAAAAATAACAGGTCTGTTCCAATAGCTAACTGAGCGAGGCGTCTTTGCCAACATGGACTCAAATAAGGTTGTCATACTTTCTCTAAATGAAGCTGAAGGGACGGTCTGTGCAGCCATGCACTCAGAACTCAAGGTTATTTAGACAAAGTAAATCTAGCATGCAAATGTCCTCAGGTGTTGTGACCCTCGCACTGTGTTTGGTTAATGGTGTGAAAGGCAGAGATGATGAAAAGAGTGAAACCTGCCACCTCCCATAATCAGAGCTCATTTGCAAAAAGCTGCTGCCATCTGTGGTGTCAGACCCTTCTATTCGCCCTTAATGACAATTTCTGGGAAAGCTGATTAGCCTGCGGATGGGAACGTGTTTGGGGGGGGGGGGGGGGGGGGGGGTTAAGCTGCATCAAGAAGGGAAGAAGGGAAAAGTACAGGTGTGCCAACAAGAAAATCGAATGGCTAATGAAAGCTTTGTTGAGGAAGGAAACAGAAAACAGTAATGTCTAAATCAGGTTTGATGATAATTTATGAGATGTTTGAAATGATGATGAAGAAAGAATAGGGTCATTAACTCCATTTACACTTGATCATATTTTTTCTTTTTACCTTGAAATGAACTGACCTAGTCTTGACATAATGACAAATTTTTGTTCCAAATCATCTCTATTAAGGATATCTTCTCTGAATAACTCATAACTGATATGAATATATAAACCCACTCAGAAGCAGCCTGTAATTTACATTTATTGCTCTAATTTTTAAGACAAAAAAGGAGATAATATAAATAAATCAAATGGTTAACTTCCCTGTTGTGCCACAAACAATCTAAAAACACCGAAAACTTTCAGATTAAATGACATTTTTTCAAAAAGATTTGCAAGATCTGGCTAATCTATACAGGCGGCTGAAATGGGTTTCCTCCGCAGGGTGGCCGGGCTCTCCCTTAGAGATAGGGTGAGGAGCTCGGTCATCCGGGAGGGGCTCAGAGTAGAGCCGCTGCTCCTTCGCATCGAGAGGAACCAGTTGAGGTGGCTCGGGCATCTGGTCAGGATGCCTCCTGGACGCCTCCCTGGTGAGGTGTTCCAGGCACGTCCCTCTGGGAGGAGACCCCGGGGAAGACCCAGGACACGCTGGAGGGATTACATCTCTCGGCTGGCCTGGGAACGCCACGGGATCCCCCCCGCAGAGTTGGCAAATGTGGCTGGGGAGAGGGAAGTCTGGGCTTCCCTGCTTAGGCTGCTGCCCCCGCGACCCGACCCCGGATAAGCGGCAGAAGATGGATGGATAGATGGATGGATGGATGGCTGATCATTATAGGTGGGATACAGATGTTTGGGCACCTCTGGTCAAAAGTACTTTTGGTTAACAAACTGGGTGCCTGGCATTGTTGTAGCAGAAAGCCCGGTGTGTTTTGGATTTTGGAGCATTTTGGTTCATCTTTTGGGACCACAGAAATTGGAGGGCCAATTTGGTGGTGTGTATGCGTTGACTGAGAAAAAAAGCCACCTTCTCTTGGTGTGTTAAAGGTGAAAATACAAAGTGCAGAGGCTTACAGGAGCAAATGGCAGCCGAATGGGAAGAACACTTTTCTGTTATGGTGCTCATATGATGTAGGCATGCAATGAAAATAGTTATTTTTCTTTACATGTGAAACTTGTACAGATATGCTTCACACAATCAGCTTTTACACTTTTAAGAAAACTAAACACTAATTTACTGGTGTGTGTCCAGTTCTTTTAGCTTTTCACGTCATGAAGGCAGAGTTCTGAACAGGTGTGGCTGCAGAAGCTTGTCTCACCGTTATAACGACATTTCGTTTGAGGACTTCTTTGCTACCATTTTCCTACTGCAGATAACGGGGTCCATTATAATCTTTCTGGAAATAATGCTTTGAACAGATATTCTAATTAAAACTTCTCAATTTGCAGCCATTTATCCTCATGATTGCTTCTACTTATGACCACATTAAAAAGCTATAAATCATAATTGTAATCCCAGTGGGAGAGGCTATCAAATGTGATGCTGCACTGGGCCTGTTAACCTAATTTTTTTTTCAAGTCTCATTAAACAAACTGCAGCATGACTATGATTCCAGGATTTTTTGGAGCGGGCTGATCGATGACCTGGTGGCAGCTGTGTGTGGCTTTTGTAACGAATGCTGAAAGTCTGCTTTCTGTTACCCCTGTGGCTTCTTGGTACCTGTGAGTCATCCTGTCCCTCTGGACCTTGACGCCCACCTCCGTGACTGTAGCTACAGACCCGTTGAGGTGTTCCTCATGGTTCAGGGGTATGAGTCAAGTGGCACAACAGGAGGTGAAATGCGCAGCTGAGGTAAACAAATCCAGAGTCTATGTGCGACCTGTCACAACACGTTTCATGCAGGCTGAATGACTCAATCACTGGGTATGTGGGACATATGGTGCCACTGGTCACAGTGAAATGAATACTCTGTGAATCATTCCAACTACTTGACACACAGCTAGATGATGCACAGGAGTTGGTATGAAACTATACTTCATGAGGGTTTGGAAACTAAAAATATGCCGTTTGCACTTGCACATTCTGTGTATAAATGATCCTGTGGAAGAAAGATGGTGGAGTGGTCACAGAAGTGGGTTTGAATCTGGAGAGACTGTCAGCAAACACCTTAATCTCAACAACTGCTTCCTGGACATCAAAACATGGCAGCCCACTGCTCTCTAGTGTATCTAAAGATGGCTAAAATGCAGAGCTAAATGTCTCAATTGGGGTGAAATTAAGTAAATTAATTACTTTTAAGTTTCCCTACTGGGTTAAATTGTAGTCTAAAATCGAGATGATCAACTTCGCTTTCTGCTCATTTTATAACTCTGACAATGTTTAACTGGCTGCGGAGTCAGTGCTCCTCTCTAACATCATCACGTTTTATTTCTGTGTCAAACTCAACATGGTTTTGGCGCAGCGAAGGCTTATTATAGTGATCTAGAAGTCTGCCAAAAGGTAAAATGACAGATGGGCTGTGAGAGTGGAAGAAAGAGAGGGAAGGAAAGAGAAGGATGGTGACAGCCAGAGGAAAAGAGAAGATGAAGGGATAAAATTCAACCTTGGTTGGGGAGGGCAAAGATCGAAAGATCCAGGTAACCGGAGAGCAAGAGCAGAGAAAAGGATGGAAGATGAAATACAGAGCAAAACAGAGTAAAAAAGAAAAGTAAGAAGTGTGAAGAGATGATATAAAGGCAGAGGAGGGGGGGGGGGGGGGGGGGGGCAGGAGGAGAACCAGCCAGATTTAATGGGGATGAGTGAGACACCAGCACTCTGATGGGGTTTTGAAGCCTGGTTCTGTGCAGCAGCTGTGATATGTTTTAAGAACAACCTTGGTGCTCCTCCACAGTGCCGCGGGAAGAGAAGCGCTCTGTGATTACATCCACATTGTTAAAAATAGACAGAGCAGTAAGTTATGTAAACAGGCAGGTTATACTGAGCGACGCCTGGGCCCTGTCATGCTAATTACTGCTGGTTTGTACATGAAGGAAACCAAAGAATGTCTAATAGTTTCAAGTTTTTACTCATTTTTATTTCCTGCAGGTGATTAAGTCAAAACAAATTGCAATGAAAGTGACGACATCTTTTAAGAATGGCTGCTGTCTCTGCAAGTTCTTAAATCATTAGCGATACTGCACCCATAAGCTTTTTTACCATGACACCAATTACTTCTAATCTCAACACTTTGAAGTTTCACACTTGCTCAGTTGTGAGAAAATGATTTTTGCATCTCTGCAGGACATTAAAGCATAAGAGCTCTAGAAAAGTGGAATTTTCAATATTACCAAGACGAAACGGCTTTTAACACTTTCAAAGTCAGATGGGAAAGAATTTGGAGGAGCAACTTTTTCATTTGTGCATGACTTCTGCATCGTGTCAGGGCTTTTCTCAGGGGTGTGCTTAAGTCCTCTGAAACTTGAAGAGCAACTTGTGTTCTATTTTTTCCTCATCAAGTGAAGATGTTCCAAAATAGCCCTAATTAGTTTCTGCTTCTATGAGCTCACAAGTGCGAGTAATTGTTCTATTAATGGCTCCTCCATCCCAACGACAAGACGATGAGACAATATAGCCCCAGGCTTCTCGCACAAGTGTTATCTCCCCTGCTAATGGTGGAGATTTATTTCTACACTTCCAAAAAAAAAAAAAAAAAAAAGAAACAACCAAAAACAATTTAACTGAAACAGACTGAAACAGAAGCATTGTTTTCCTTCTTCAAATCCAGATGAAAAGCAGAGCCGCCCTGGAGGTTTCGCAATTTGATGATTTTGTTAATTGATGTTTGTGCACTGAAAGCCATAGTTAGCAAATGGAACATAATGCATCAGTGTCAGTGTGTGTGTCTGCACAAAAACACACACAGTGTATAGGCAGCATGTGTGCAGGGTCCCAGTTGTTGATTAAGTGAATTCAATCATGTACACTGGTTATTAGGAATTTGCATAATATTCCAGCCCAGTGCTCTCCTAATTGGATGCAGTTAAATATATGCGCACGTGTGTAGGTAATATGGTGTAACGCGACAGATTTATTCCAGATGAAAAGCAGTTGTAATGAGCACTGCATTTCATTCCAGGTGTGCTAATGCAAACCGAACAAACACATTATTACACTTCTCATTGCACACTGACAAATGAAACATTTTCTAACATCTTATAATCTAAATCTCACTGAATTAAGTCCTTCAATTTTAAATATGAGACTTGAGAAAAAAATATTAACAAGCATCTTTTCTAGTCTAAATATTTGAATAAAAAGCAATTTGACGGTTTTTAAAGATGACTCAACTCTCATCAGATGAACTGAAGAAGTTTCTCTGATGAGGTGGGGCATGCAAATTACTTTCCAATAAAGCAGCTAAATATCATATTTTAGCTCAAACTTAAAAATCACATTGTTTAGTTAGAGGCCAAATCACCCTAATTAAAAAAAACACACATTTCTTCACCTTCCATGCAGTTTGGCTCCCTCCTGTTGAGCTTTTAAGATATCCATCTCTACCATTACTGCAGCCTCAGATGTGATGCATTTCTCACAGGCATTTGCACAAAGCAAAGATTTCGAAAATTATTCCACATAAGGAAACATAAAATGAGCTGTGGATTTGCTCAACCAATGCAAATGTGGGGGAAAGGTGAAATTTTAAGAGATAGATATCCCAAAATTTGATTAGAAAAGATATGCAATGTCAAAAACTTTATAAATATTTTGGGTATAATACAAATGTGCATATGTGACTTTACAAGCCATTAAAACTACAGAAAGCACATGCATCATTTATTTATCTTACATGCAGTTGCACCAGAAACAAAAAGAGCAGCTGTTTATTTGCCATTCAGTGGCTGATCAGGCAAAAAGGCTTCCAATGCATCTCTTGCTGCATTTCAATAAACGTGAAGAGCAAAAGGAGGCAGTGGAAGAAACGGGGCTTCGCCGGCCAACTTAAAGAGACAGTCCACACCAAAGTACCTTTTTGTAACTCAATAACAGTAGTAAACTGTATATAATTATGCCCTACCCAACAACTGAAATCCATATTTAATTCAAATACACTTTTAGTTTAAAGCCAACCTTTTGCTTAAATAAAAAAAAGTATGTATAATTGCGTTGCTGTGTTTGCTTTGGAGTGAACTGCTGCTTTAAGAGATGGAGAAACGTGCAGGCCACTGCAACACCTGCACACAGTTTCAGCCACCGGCTGGAAATTCAGTGAGGCAGATCATATAAAGACGATGAAGAGGGTCAGTGAAAGAGAATTCAACAAAGGAGGCAGGTACACTTAAAAGAGTTAGTCCAACTAAAAACAGAAAAAGAAAGAAAAAGAAAAAACAGGCAGGTAAAGTAGGAAAAACACTCCTCAGAGGTCAGTGAGACAGTAAAGGGTAAGGGGTTAGGGCGAAGGGCCGGGACTTAGGCGTAGGGGGGATTTGATCACTGTGGGGCCCGTGGAGCTGAATTTTAAAGTGATGTGGAATAAAAGTCTTAAAAGTGAAGCAGTTCTAAGTATGTTTAAAGCCTTTTAGGTTAGTTTCTGCAACACATCATCAGCTTTGTTTCCATAGCAACATGCTAAACTTCCTGGATAACGACTAAACTGTTGGTGATCTGAGCAGAGAGAAGACTGATCTACTTCTGCCTAGCTTTTTATAAGTATCACAATGATTCAGGGTGTTGAGTCAAACCCTATTTGAAGGAAAAATAAAAGGTGATTTATTTAGTGAAAGTGAGCGGAAGAGTGTCTATCTGTGATGTGGTGCATGTCACGGTTAGAAACAACAGGCGATCAGTTGAAAGGCACGCCAGGAGGAGAGGTGTGAGGAAACGTCACAATGAAATCTACTAAATTATGCTCTACAACGGTGTTCTGCTGAATAATATAGGAGAAAAACTAAGATATCTGCAAAATCTGAAGAGGCAGCTGGTGAGCGAGGGCGCTTTCTGCGGTTTTCTGAGGGAGATCGCTGTTCTGCGAGCTGCTTAATGACTGAATTAATGTAGCGATGTGACGGCGATTAGAGCTTTCTGTTACTCTGTGTGCTTGCAGAGCAACACAACCTTTTTTACTGGCCTGTTTAACGTGGAGCAAGTGCAAGCTTATTGCAATAGTGTTGGGGTGTTTTCTTTACAGTGATGGGAACATTAATTCAAGCAAGTTAAAGGTAAAAGTGCAGAATTCATTCCCTGTTGTTTTATATTGGAGGTTGTAATTTGCACCAAACATGTAAAACATTTTGGTTAATCAATTTAACAATTCATATTTTGCATATTTGTACATATATCTGCACTTGTGTGTTTGCATATTATTTGGTCTTTTGTGTACAGGATTTATATGCTTTTTATTTAAAGGTTTTTCAGTTGATAGATTGCAAAGAAATTTGCCTTTCATGAGCTGCCAAACCTGCAGAAACCTAAATAAATATTAAAAAATAGTAAGGAAAGAGGAAAAAATAGTTAATTTGAGTGGAAACGGGAACCTTACATGAAAAGAGGTGTTTATAAAAAGGCTGTGTGTGCGTGTCAGCACATCAAGGTGAATTATAATAAATTTAGACAGGAACAGCTAGCTAGCGTGTCATCGTAGATGGACAGACTAAGTGAAGCTTTAGAATCTCTATTTAACTATTAATGAGCCTTTTCTGAAGATGCAGCCTTAACTTGAACCTTAAGATTTAAAATTAAGCATCAGGAGCAAAGAAATGAAGATTTATTTCTTTTTTACAGAGAAAAAAAACTGCATTATAATCAAATGCAGTGATAATAAAACAGGATAATTGCTATTTGGAGTCACATGATCACTAATTAATGACGAATGTGTACCATCTGTTCATTTATGACATTCCTTTCCATTTCCAAGTTTTTTTTTCTTCTTTCTTTAAAGTCTTGTGTTATCCATAACGTCACTGTTAGAGGACGACTATTCACATGTTTATTTCTGACTTTACTTCCTCCACCATCCTGTCAAGTCTTAAGAGGACCTGGATTCATTCTCTCTTCTAAAACTCCACAAATTTGTCTCCATTTCTCTGTTGTGACCTGAAGTTTCTGACCCGACATAACGAGGGCGGTTAGAGGGGATAGACAGAGCTGACTGATGATACAGTCGGTGTCTGTTTCTGTGAACTTTTGAAGTTCACCCCCCCCCAGGACAGCAGCCCTTCTTGATGAAAAGGTTCAGACTGAGTTCACTCTGCTCTCTTCCTGCACGGCTTTAATGAGTCTAAAAACAACCGCTTGACTTGACTCCATCATCCTCATCATCATCATCTTCTCGTCTTCGTCTGATAAATTAGCTGCTAATCTGACTTCTTTGTCCAACCCACACTAGTTCATCTACACGTACCAGAAGGCGTGGAAAAGGTCAAATCACAATGCAGGGCAGGAGAAAACAACCCAGAGCTGTAAAACCCGGACCGCTGATGCACAGATTTCTGTGTGTTCACATAAAATGGAGGTGGGCGTATTCCCAGGCCTGAAACGGCTCTAGTGCAACCTGACCGCTGGCATTTTTCTAAACAGCAGCAGGTCAACGAGTTCCTGCCCATGCCTTTTAGTCTTTTCATGCATTTACATAATATAATGCAGCTCCCAAAATCTGAGGAAGTAATTCACTTCAAGCCTTTTTTTCCAACCAAAACTAAGCTAATGAAACATGATGCGATGGATTAGCATGGCTCATGTGCTCAACGAGACGCTGCCGTTTTACTGAAAGCATCCTTCTGCATCTTGTACGGACACCTTGAACGCAGATTTACAGAAAGGTTATTTCTACTCCCAGATCCTCCTGCAAGTTTCGCCTGGTGTTAAGTCTTTTAAATAGCCTGAAATGCTTTAAACGGCACTTCCAGGCCGTACGGCAGATGTCGGACTTCCACAGCTGGGAGGATTCTTCTGCTCTTTAAAACATAAATCCTTTGTAGTCTCAGGAGAATTGAACAGACTTGCAGCACCTGTTAGGCTGCTGTTTGGAGCTGACAAGTTCTGGATGGTTCTGATCAATCTGTCAACCTTATAAGTCTGTTAACCATCACAGCTCTCTGATGAGACGTGAGAGAATAAAATCACCTCACTGTGTAAAATAGTACATTAAATTCAGTTTAGTTTGTTTTGTTTCAATGCTGGTTTCATTCACAGCGATTTTTTTCACTTCCTCAATCAACCAGTTATTCCTAAAATTAATAAAACTTGAACTTCTCTAATGGATCAGAATCAAATATCAGCTGTAAAGATGGGTGGTTACTCGCATGTCGTGGCGGCCTGACGAGCAGATGCATTGCATATCTGCGGCTCTGTACCAGCAGAGTTGTGCCTTATCCGGTTTAACGCATGAAAACTGAAGAATATCTGCAGCATTGATGCTGCTGCCTGCTTACACATGCCCTTCACAGCAGGAGAATTTATATTTGAGATGTGCTCTTACTACTGAAAATACTTTAAGTGGTACCGAAGCAGAGTGCACTTGAAGTAGGACCATAATGTATGTGCACAAGCGTGCTTTGGGAATCAAACAGAGTGGTGTTAGTGGTGGATACTCCTTTCCTGTCCATACTGTGCTCATATCAATACTATATAAATTCTGACAGATCTGCTGTATTACTTAAAAACAGAAAAAACGGGGAATCGAATGTGAACTCATGAGCAGCTTTTTTACTAAGTCCCATGAAAATTTCACACCTGCAGAGCTGGCGTGAAATTCAGAAGTGGTCATGTGCCAGCAGCATCTGTATCTCCATTACTGTCAGCATCTTGAGGGTCTCTGCCACAACTGTGCAACAGCAGAGCACTTTGGGAGGTAATATACTGACGCTGAGAGAGATCCACAGCTGTCAAGCCTCAGTCATTGTGTTATACTGATGATAATATGGATTCAAATGTATATCTGGCATAAGAGGACATGTCTAGAAATGTCCCGTGAGATGCCTTTAACAGGAATCTTTTCCATACAGGCAGAAAAAAATTAATATAATTTAATGTAACATGTAGGTGAACATTGACAACTAACTTCAGGTTTAGAAATGTAGCTTCTTGTCCACCCAGTTGTCTCTTGGCTTCAAGCTCAGAGCGCTGCTTCTCACTTCTACTTGTCTGTTAATTTGTTAAACATTTTAATAAGGATATCATTTATCATTACTCTGCCAATATTTTGTCTTTCAAGTCTCTCATCCTCCTTTCTGTGAGTCTGTTCTGACTGAAGCCCAAGTCTCAGATCTACAAGTTTCATGCTTTGGAGACAAAAAGACCAACTTTACCAAAGAAAGCTTGATCTCTGCTTTAGTTCTGTTCAGTTTTTTACTCTCTGTTGGACAAGCGATGTATCCTGGAACGAAGACTAAATGAATTCATCACAGTGACCCTTTTGGATTGTCGTGTATCCTTTTGCCTGCAGTGTTGTGTAACTTTAGTTTGGATATCTCTCTCTCTTTCTTTCTTGACTGGTTGTTCTATTTTTGGCCGTTATCTGTGCTCTGTTGTCTACCGGCCCACCTTGCGGCTGCTGTGAGATATGTGGCGCAGCAGAGGCCCAACAGAAGGAACAGACAGCGAGGCAGATATCTGGTGAGAAATGGACAGGAAGTAAGAGAGATGGGAGCCCTTCTTGGAACAGTGATGCTGCTTCCACACCGGCTCTTCTCCCACCTTATCAAGCAAGCCACCCAGCTCTTCTGATTAAACCAGTAGTGTCAGAGTCTCTGGTTGAAATAGATTTTGCTGCACTTTCTATTACCTCCTTCAGCTTCCTCTCCTCCTGGTTGTCCCTTGGCTCCCTGGCTCGGAGCCCTGATGGTTATTTATTTGTTATGGACTTTTCTCATTTAAGGCTGAGTAGCTCATCATTGCAGCCACGGAGTGAGTCTGTAAGAGTAGAAGCTTCTTTTACTTACTGAGGATTTATGGACTTGTGACATGGTGTTTGCCTGCAACAGCAGGCGGAGCGCACAACGGTGTGTTGTGCTGCTTTGTGATGGCTGGATCAAGTCCGCATGAAAAGAATCTCCTTTTTAAAAATGCTGGAAAATGCTTCGGATTAGAGAAGCACACGGATCCAGATGTTTCTCTCCCTTGCTCTGAATCTCTTTTAACACTTTATATTTTTTAGTTATTTGTTTAATTTGTAGTCACATAAAAAAAAAACTTTTGATGCTTGTTTGCCAACAGTCTTATATTAATTAATTCCTTGGATTTTTATTTGATATGTCAGTCATTGTTGCTTATTGCACCTGTTGACAACCACTGGCGATGCTACGTCACACTGCTCTGAAAGGATGTTTTAGTGTCACAAAGACCTTTACCAGCTGTGTTGAAAGGTAGTGAGATGCAGATTTGTCAAAAGCGGTGGATTAAAGTATATTTTAGAGGTGAAAATCACGACATTTGTTTCTTAAACCTAATCAACCTAATTAAACCTATTTAAATGTTTTTATACAAGAACCAAACCAAACATCAGGGACATATAAAAACAGTGGTCTTCAACAAGATGGGATTTTACTTTTGGGAAACCAATTCTGTTTTTTTTTTTTAAACATAAAATAAGAAATGTTACAAATTGTCATTTCAGAATGTTTTTTTTTTTTTTTTTTTTTTGTTAAATTAAAACTGAGCAGTAAAAGCTGAAGTGATTATTTCCTTTTGTAATAATCTACAGAAACCATGGAAGGACGGCCGCTACAGCTGAAGATAACATCTGGTCCTAAACACTCGATACTCTACTTGTGTGTGTTAGCTGGCTGCTAAAATGTAACTATTTTCCTTAAAAGTTAAATTAAAAGTTGAAATGTAATTTAAACTTTCTAGAGGGAGGCACAGATGCTGCATTCAGTCTGCTTGAGGAAACATTTGTGTGCTGATGAGCTAAATAAAAGATGAAGAAAGGGCATGTGGGAGCGCTCTTGTTTAGACTCTTTCACTTGATTTGAGGAGTTAATTAAAGCCAGCGCAGCTTCTGTTTACATAATCAAATGTGCTTAACTTATAGCTGCTGAATTCAGCACATTAGCATGTGCAGCTGAGCTAACGGTGGCGGCAGCATCATTCTAGTTACTGAACTCATCTGGCTCTTACAGCACCACCGTGGACTGCCGTTTGTCTCTAAACGTGTGTGTTGCTGTTCTCCATCTCACCAAATGGGCTCCGAGTGAGGCAGCGAAGGAAATTAAGTTTTGCTTTGTGGGGTATATAAGTGATAAAAATTAATTAGCAATACGTCCTGCCATTCGTTCAGGTTAAGTGTTAGTTAGCTAATGAAAGTAGTTGTTCACCCTGGAAAAACATTCCCACTTATTAGCACGCATGCCATCAGGTGGGCTTGTTTGGTCAGCCTCCAGCGTGTGGGGGGGGGGGGGGGGGGGGCTGATAATGATAGGGAGCAGGGATGCGTGCTCAACACGGGAAACTGTTGCACCATAGTAAAACATTAGTAGCGTTATTTTAGTTAGTTAGTCTGGTTAGCGGTGTAAAGTGAAGCGATCGGGGCCCAGCAGTGCAATCCCCTGCAGGTCACAGTTCAATGGGGACTTATGTCCCTCCCCCTTACCCTCCATCTCCACACTGATTGGCTCTGAGTCAGGTGACCCCTGTTCCCCCACAGGGGGAGGGCGATCAGGACCTGTACCTCTTTCAGAGTCACCTGCCTCCTTTGGGAATGCCGCCCCATGATAGGTTGTGCTGGCGCTTGTGGGTGTGGTCTTCCCTGTGGTTGTAGCGAAGGGGGAAGGAGGAGGAAGAGGAGGGGAGGGCAACAGAGTGAGTGATTAGTGAAATGGGAACCAGCTGGAGAATCAACTGCAGAGAAATGTGGATGAGTCCAGAAAACCTTCACCTGTGAACATATAGTCCCTGGAATGATACGAAACAGGGTGAGAACTGACAGCAAAGGTTATACTTTCTTTTTCCCCCTGAAGTTTTACTGTTTTTATAACTTTTTTTTTTTTTTTTACACAATACGCTGCATTACTCACAGTCCAGGCTTTTCTTCGTTGACATAGTGATAACACGCAGAAAAACATTTACATGATGCCAGCCGGTGTCGAGTTTGGAACACCTTCAAACTAAGAATCAGCTAACCAACACGTTGGACATTTCAGGACATTTTTAAGAGACAAAAATGAAGCATTTCACACAGAAAGTTACAAGCGGAGCTGCAGCAATGGACAGTAAACAGTGTGTAAATGTTTGTGCATTTAAGCACACAACCCTCCCCTGGTGGGCCCCCATAACAAGATTATGAACCTGAAAATGAGCATAATGTTGGGTCTTTAATTTAATGGTTCATTGCCCCCCCCCCCCCCCCCCCCCCCCACCACACACACACACACACACACACACACACACACACACACACACACACACACACACACACACACACACACACACACACACACACACACACACACACACACACACACACACACACACAACTGAACTGTTTCTTACTTGCTGCTTAAACCCACCTTTAACTTCACCAAGACACTTGGACTTTGTGTGTCAATACTTTCATAGAAGATGTTAAAATCCCCCACAAAAAAAAAAAAAAAAAAAATCACAATTGAATCATTAAGTTTTTAAAAAAAAAAAAAGTGGCTTTTAATCTCTGACTTTGGTGTTTGTTTTAAACCGACTCAGTAATGTTTTAACCTTGCCTCTCTGGTTTATTTTACCAAACCTTCTCCTTTATTTTATTTTTTTTAAATGCTTGAAACTATGACCACAATTACAACTCTTCATCATCTGCTATGATGATAAGTGGACATAGATACTGGCGGCAGGTTAGATAATGTGTTTTTCCTGCACAGTCCTTTTCCTACCCGTGCTGTTTCACAGCAAACCTTGCAACCTTTGAGCCGAGCAGCAAACATAACATTCTGGACGCTAAGAAACACGCTGGGCGTGAGCTGCTACAGGCTTTGGATTATCAAACATATTTATATGATGACACTCTCCACATCCTTATTGCCCAATGAGCTCTCTGTTGTCCTTAAACTTTAGCGAGCAGCATGCTGCTATTGGCTTGTGCTCATGTGCTAATAAGCCAGCCATAATGTTAGCATTCGGCAGAGTTCACACAGGCTGGAGGAAAAGTGCTCGTTCTCCTGCTCACTGTGAGCGAGTTGACAGTGTTGACTCTGAATGAGGTGTCCTGTCACTTCACCATCTGTGCTGGGCAAATTAAAACCGTACACCATAGGGTGCTCGGTGTTTGAGCTCAGCACGCCAGACAACAGCTCCACAGCTTCATCATTTTTTCATTAAAGCATCTAGATGATGTTTTGTGGAAGTGCAAGCAGGACTACATTAAGAAAAAAAAGAGACTGATGCCGTCACGCCATTCCATCTGCTTGTTGCAATTGTGTGGGTGACAGAAAAGTGGAAGAAGAGAAAACGAACCCCGTTGTCTGTGGTGTGTTTTTTGAACGGGAGGCAGCGTCGTCTGTGACAGCGGCTTTACTTGACATACGGGGTGTTTTATTGTCAAAGAAAGCTGATAATTGATCTTTAGTGGACAGACTTAAAAGGATTTTGGTGTGAATCAGCAGTCTGACTGCATGTAGAGAATTTCAAACACCGCTGTGAAGCATCAGGACGGTGAGAACCCGGTAGGATCACACAGTAGGGTTGCTCATCAAGTCTTGCTACCAGCTGAGTGGCAATTCCTCCAGCAGGGACACTTCACAGACCACTGAGGGGCTGTGCAGCTTTAGGGCGAAGCCTCTGACAAACAAAGTGCTCTCTGTTGAGAGGATAAGACAGACCATGTAAATGGGTCTGCTGAGCCACAATGGATGGCATCTTTCGATACGATGGGCTCAGCGCCAACGCTGATCACCATCTTGGATCGGCTGCAGCTATTAGCTTTTCTCTGTTGCAATTTGTTCAGTAACAAATGAGCCTGACTTTGAACAAGTCTTCAGAATGCCTAATAAAGTTGAGGCCGCTGCTTCAGTCGTGTAGATAAAAGCTGATGAGGATGTTGCATTGTTGGACAATCCAACCCCACCCTCTCAATCTTATCTGAAAGACGACCAGCATAGCGGCGGTTTTTTTCAAGTCTATTCCAGCCCCTCCAGGAGCCACTCGGCGTGGCTGACAGGTGAAGTAATGGGACGTGACAGGGATGATGATCTTTCCTGATACAGGGCATTAGGCTGGTTGGCCAGCGGAGCTTCTGGTCCATCAGACGAGCGATGCTCCACACAATGCTTTCAATGTTTAAACTGTCAAACTGGTTAAGAGGCAGAAGAGGCTCCAGCCATTTAGCCGCATTGCTAAAAGATTCTGTAATCTCCCACATTGTTACTTTGCAGGCACATAGCTAAATGAATCCGACCCCTTCACACTTAGTGAGTACGTGGCTGCTCAATATGCTGTGCACTGATATTTAAAGAAGCACTTGTTTTTTTCTTTGGAATAATATTCCCCGTTTGTCTCATTACTGGGCTGTCTTTTATTCCAGCTGAAAACCTGAGAAATGTGTTTAGCAGGCAGCATCTAACCTCATGTTCTCAGTGACTTAGATTCAGATACGTTTTACTGTCAAAGAAGTGGGATTTATGAACTTTGAATTTATTTAACATCATCAGTAGGTTGAGTCAAATCATCTGTTGGGGGTTTTATCTAGAGGAGCTTCCTTAGTTCTGATGGAGATGGTGGAAAAGTTAATAACTTATCAAACCAGTGATGCTTTGAGAAGGGGGGTCTCTACACTCCAGTCTTCAAAGGCTACAATCAAGGAGGTTTTTGTTGTTTCCCCTGGTCCAACGTACCTGACTGAAATGAATGGGTCATTGTGAAGACGTTGGCAATAAGCTGTTTGATTCATTTCATTTGATTCAGGTGTGTTGGAACAGGGAAACAATGAAAACCTGCTGGATTGAGGACTGGAGTTCGAGACTCCTGCTTTAGAGTCTATGTTCACTGTTGAGCACTTTAACTCACCTGAGGTCTCTTCAGGATGGAAAATATACTTTTAATTATGTACATAAATGATAATTTCAGCTACCTTGCATTTCTTTCATCAGTTTGAAGTATCATTTATGCACAACTTTTGCCACACATTTGCCCCATTTTACTCAACTTCAGTTAAGAGGACCTAGAGGGTACAACTCACAGAAAGTCTCTAAGACAAGGCACTTTGTGCTGAGTTGAAGAGTTTTATCTACCATCTATGATGCAGTTCTTTCTTTTTCCTGCTGTGTTCTCAATATTTATAAAAGACTCACCTCTAATATGGTCGACATGCGTTTTAGTTAATATTCACAAACTCTTTGTAGTCCTGAAAAACCTGTCACTAATGGAACCTTCTGGTATCTAGCAAGTATATGAAAAGTTGTGCTCACAATGGAGCTGGTTGCCTCTGCAAACGGGGGGTTACAATGCAAGTATATCCTCAGCCATAGACTGACTGTTGTCCAGAGGACTTGAGTCTAATGAGGCCTCAGGTGAGTGAACGGTGGTCGTAGTCTCTGACACGGTGGTTTCTCAGGCTTCTGCCTCCATCAGACCCGAATGAGAACAAAACACCTTCATGAAACTAAACCCCGTCCAAACGACTGGACTCAACATACCTTGATGAATGAGAACCTTCACAGAGATATCTTAAAATCTTCAATGAAGATCCAGTTCTCATTTCAACAGCATCACATGCTGTTGCTTTGTCACGTTTACATGAAATCAGAGATAACGGCAGAGGAAAGCCTTCTCCTTCAGTTTCCAACTCCTCCACTGATGGGTATTACTGTCAAATGATGAACATAAAGTTTTAAACTTTCCAAGACCCAACTTAAGTACTTGTGATGCCTAAACCTAACCTAACTGACTGACACTGCAAGTAAACAGTGTGCATGATGGGAAAAGGTGTTAATAACGGCACAGACAAACTGCTTTTTAACCAGTTTGCCAGTAAATGCTTTAACTGGTTTAGTTTGTCAGGACAGCAACACTTAACCTGACAAAACAGCACAATGGGACTCTCTGGGATGAAAGCAGGTTGCATTACCAGTATGTGTGATGGTAAAAACCAGCAATCTGAACCAGGTTTTAAACTCAAACTCCCATATATGAAAAAAAACAAACTATACCTACCCCTCCCCCTCCAAAAAACAACAACAACAAAAGTAAAATCAAGCAACTACTTCTGTGGGAACAAGAGAGGGATCAGGGGTTTGTGTTCAGCAGGGAGCAGCATAATCAGGAGTAGCAGATAAATGAATAAACAAAGACACTTCCACTGACCATACGCTGAATCAAGCGCTGTGTTTTGTCGGCGAGTGGTTGCCAAGATGTCTGGAAGACAGAAACAAGACAACATAAGTGTAGTTCACGGAGCTACAGAGGTTCTGATAAGACCAGGACTGTCTGATTAGTCATCTTGGTGTTTCTATTTACATCCAAATAAACAGCTGTCGGGAGCAACTGGGAGCTTGGCTGGAGAAACAGTTATTCAAGCTTCCTTATGAACAGAGTTGCTTCTTTAGCTGAAATAAACACATCCTCTAATTTTCCATCCTAATTTTATTAAACCACAATCAACTGCACCTGCTGTCACTGAGATCTGATTATGCTGAGGATAAATAAAAGGTTTCCGTCTTACCGTGACAGGTGTCAGGATACTGATGGTAGCCGTTCTCCACGTCTTGCTCGAACCTGCCTCTGAAGACACACACACACACACACACACACACACACACACAAACGCACACACATGAGTAACAAAGTCTGGGAATTTGCATTAATCCATTTCTCTGGAAGTTTACTTCTAACAAAGCACCTCTTTCCAAAATTGGTTTTGCTCATGAGGACAGTTGGAGATGTGGAGGTAATTTGAGAATTTCACTTATTCTGTGTCTGGTCAAGGTCAGAGCATCTCTGTTAGGACTGAGCGGTGGGCAGATCTGAAGGGAAAAGCCACCCTTTGCTCTTCCTATAAGGTTTTATACCTTCAGTTTTGTAGCCCTCAGCAGTTTCCAGAAGCTAGTTTGTGATGAGAAGTTGTAATTTACTTCTGTGACTCCGTGCTTGTACCCCGGTTAGTCATTTCCTACATTAGCAATATCTGTACACAGCACCTTTTGTAGCTGAACAGCGTCTCAGTGTATCGAGGCTGTTGCTGGTGAAATTGGTACCTACAGTTCGCTTGTTCTGCAATGAATGCTTCAGTGCATAATTGTTGAATCTCAGTGAAAACTGTCTTGAGATAAGTGTGTAGATTCAGAATGACTGACACAAAAGCCCATCATATACAAGAGATCTATTCATAGAGGCATTTTCTACCACTCAACCTTCTGTTGCTTGATACACACACTACTAAGCTATGAGAAATAGGAGTGCTTTTGTAAAAGCTGCTTCTAAGGGTTCTGTGTGACAGGAAAGAGATGGAGAAAATGTAAATATTCAAGAGAAAAGCACATGATCTTGTTGATAAAACTGTTTATAACTTCTGAAAGGCTGACGTTTATTTGTGCATTTCTATATTCCTTCTTCATCTATGCACATCCTGGATGCCAAACGCTTAGTGTCAAAAAATCTTCTTAAGAAATGTTTTCACTTTTAAACCTTTTTTTTTTCCCAGTTGTGAGCATTAAATTCAAATGCTGTTAAATCACCTTTCAAACCGTGATCTTGATGATCACTGATTTTCTGCTTCTCTGATTAGAATAAGCCTGTGAATCACACGCCGTTCGCCCTCATATAGATGCATCACCCTTCACCTTAGTCAATCAGAAATCCACGGCTCATCCAAACAAATCCGTTCGACTGTTTAGTAATGCGATTGAGTTGATGCACGGTGGAATGGAAGCCCCTCCAGCCGAGCCCAGCTTTGCACCGATGCCAAATATCCTCCCACACGTTGCAATGAAGCAAACGACGCAGACACAGGCTCATATAGCGCACAAGCTCAAGAGTAATGATCCAATATCCACTTTGTTCAGGCAAGCATGCACACACACTCCTCTAACAAAGCAATTAGCAGGTTGTATAACCTGAGCACCATAATAAATCTTACACAGATTTTATGCAAGCGGACCTACAGCATCCACCTATAATTATCCATCCTACAGGGGCACACAGCGCTTAACTAAAACACACTTTTCAGTGCAGGAGAGAAAAAAATAAACCCCAGTAACGACAATATCCCTGATGAAAGGAAACAAATACGTCCTCTTCATCTCAGTTTCTGTGTATGTTACAGCAGCAACGCAGCCATAAGGTTGAGATATATGAGGAATCTTCCAAGCTCACATAAACACAACCAGTGGAGCAAATTATACTCTCATGTTAACACTAACTACACTGCATCCCTTACAGTAAGTACCTGTCTTCCCCGAGGAGGAGGATATCTGGTGGGGACTGTTGAGCAGGAAAAGAGACTGATGCTCACTCTTGTGTAGATTAAGGATGAGAAAGTAGAGAGCAACCTTGAGAAAAAGTTCTATTTACAGCTTGGGAGAAGCTGCTGATGATTTAAATCTCCCTCAAATTTTTTTTTTTTTTTTTTTTTTTTAGTTTAGTTTGGACTTTAAGTATCCGAACCTGTTTAGTTTGTTCCTAAAAACCTGCAGTCAAAGCTAAAAAAAAAAATAAAAAATAAAAGCAGTGCCATGAAGTTGAATCATTCCTCTCACATTTTAATCAAAAACTTTAGGGGACTGAATAAAAATGCAGCGAAGAGGAAAAGTAAAACATAAGAATAAGACCATACTGACATAAAACCAGAGATATAAAGTTAGTAAATCGGATGTAATCTTGCAAAAACATTTCAGGGATATCAGATAAAATCTGAAACTTTTTCATCTGAGGCTGTAAAAAGTTTCATGTATTAATTCAGGATTTATTAAAACAGATCTGATGGTTTTAATGGCCTTTTTGACTTCAGCAGACCCCTACAGGAGCAAAGTGGAGAATTTACTGATTGCAACAAAAATGATCTTCTCTTCCATAGTCAGGCCACAATTTACTGGATGACTGAAAACATCCAGTAAAAACCAGGAGAAATCTAATCAGTGACCATCGCCGACAGTTACCATGGTTACGGTCCCTTCTGCAGAGAGGAGATTTAAGATTGTTACATCCTCCCCGAGAAGCGAGAACTTTGCTGCAAGAACAACAAAAACATTTTTCATCTGGTCCATTCATCCTCCATGAGAAGTTTCATCTGCAGCAGGGCGGGATCACTGCTGGCAACGATGTCTGCTTCATGTGCAATGAACCCAGTTATTTCATATTTAAAAAGAAACTTTGTGCATGGTGGGGCACCTCAATCAGCTGTTTTATCAAAACAATCTGTTTTACCTGCAACAGCAAAAACACGGAAGCAGCAACTTTCCGGTTTATGCTTTTCCCCGTTAACCACGCCCACCTTAAATGTCCTACCAATCACAGGACACTTCCCGGAGGTAAACAAGAAAAAACTTCTGCCAGCCTGATGTGTTGAGAAACATCTTTAAACACGTCTGCGAGAACAAAATGACGTCAATTTCTTCTCAAGGCCTCGAGAACAAGAACAAAGTTCTTGCTTCTCATGGAGTGTGTAACAAGCGATAGAGGCAGAGCTGAAGCACAGCAGAGAGGGAGGGGGAGGGGCCTGCTACTTAAATTATGTCAAATCTTAAAGCAAAAGCCTTTTTGTGGTCAACAACTTCTAAATTAAATTGAGTTCTTGTTTATAAGTCTAAGTATTGAATTATTTGAATAATGACTTTACTTATCTGTGCAGACTGTTCACATTCAGCTCAGAGATTCCTATTCATCAAACTGGTAACACACTGACTACAAAACCCCTATTTTGCACAGTGAAGATCATCATAAAGGAGAAATGAGGGGCTTTTTACCGATGCAGTGTATTGAAATAAACTCTGCAAACATATTTATTCCAACAGAATTGAAAGGCTACCTTTCCAGCTGGGGAAGAAAATGACCAGAATTATCATCTTTATCACCATCCTGCTGCCTCTCCGGTGTTTGCACACACGAATAAAAGGCTGTACACACAGAACAGAATTTCATTTTATTCAGTTGCCATAAAAAGAACCTTCTTGCTGCTTTTACTCACACACCTTTTCAGTCTCAGTTCATGCCCTCCAACAAGCTCCGTTATATGCTACATAACAGAGCCAGAGCGCTGATGCTATTATCTCAGTGTTAATAGCATTGCTCTAACATGACAAAACGAACCCATCTTAACACAGCCTTTCCACCTGGTGTAGTAGCTTTCCTGTGAGATCATTATTTGTGTTCCAGCTGATAATAGAAAGGGGTTGCACTCAGTTACACAGTATTGATTTTTTTCAGCGGATCAGAGAAAATACATTGTTGGCTGACCGGCCTTTCATTCTAATGAATGCAGTCTTATATAACACTGCATCAACGTATTCATGTAAGGTAAGTATCAGCAAAACAAATTAATACCTACACACGGTGATCCGTAAATAGGCTTAAAATGATCAGATAATGTGCAACCACCATGTCAACATGAAATCTCACTCAGTTTAGGGACAGTTTAGTTTTCTTTATTTCAGTTAAATGGTACCATTTAGAGGAAAACTACTGAACACACAAACACGCACTTCCTTTCAGCATTCAACAGGATGTGAACATCCATACGCACCTTATTCAATTTAGGGTCAAAGTAAGGCTATGATATGAACAATAATTCTCAGATTTTAAGGCTTTTTAACACATGAAAACATATTTGTTATTAGGGGTGGGAAAAAATTATTCAATTCAATTTCAATTCAACTTTATTTATATAGCGTCAAATCACGGCAATGCCATCTCAAGACGCTTTACAGACAGAGGGGAAAACATAATGAAGGCCAATTCATAACAGCCTATATAAGGAAACCAACAGATTGAGTTGAGTCCAACTCAATCTCCCATCCTGAGCAAGCACACTGGCAACAGTGGGAAGGAAAAAACTCCCTTTTAACAGGAAGGAAACCTCCGGCAGAACCCGGCTCAGGACAGGCAGCCATCTGCCTCTGCTGTGTGGGGGGAAGAGGACAGAAAGACAACAGACAACAAGAACTGCTACTCCCGGCCAGGGAGACCTGCTGAGACAGGAGACATACATGTTAATGATGCAACACTGTTATGGGGGGGGGGGGGGGGGGGGGGGTAAAAGAAAGAGATAAAGAGAAAAAGAAAGAAGCTCAGTGTATCAGGAAATGTCCCTCAGCAGTCTAAACCTATAGCAGCATAACTAAGGGATGCTAACCATCCCTAGCTATAGGACTTATCAAAAAGATAAGTCTTCAGCCTAGTCTTAAAGGTGGGGAGGGTGTCTGCTTCCCTAACACTAACTGGGAGCTTATTCCATAAGAGAGGGGCCTGATAACCAAAGGCTCTGCCTCCTGCTCGGCTCTTTGAGACTCTAGGAACCACAAGTAAGCCTGCAGTCTGCGAACGAAGTACTCTGCTTGGTATATAAGGAACAATGAGGTCTTTGATATATAGTGGTGCCTGGTTGTGGAGGGCTTTATATGTAAGGAGAAGGATTTAAATTCTATTCTAGATTCAACAGGCAGCCAATGAAGAGAGGCTAAAACTGGAGAAATATGATCTCTCATGCTGGTTCTGGTCAGGACTCTGGCTGCAGAATTCTGGATCAGCTGAAGGCTTTTCAGGGCATATTTAGGACAGCCCAGTAATAGAGAGTTACAGTAATCTAGTCTCGAAGTAACAAAAGTGAACCAGTTTTTCTGCATCACTCCGAGACAGAATGTCCCCAATTTTGGCTATATTACGTAAATGAAAGAAGGCTGTTTTAGTAACCTGCTTAATATGTGGGCCAAAGGACAGGTCAGGGTCAAATATTACTCCAAGGTTTCTCACTGTAGCACTGGA